>NW_006763293.1:2507968-2530436 GCF_000218685.1 Serpula lacrymans var. lacrymans S7.9 | reverse complement strand
TAGTCACCAAAGTCCTCCGTATCCTGCAACAAAATCAGTTGTATCTTAAACCAGAGAGGTGCGAATTCGAGAAACAGGAAGTCGAGTACTTAGGCATGATCATCTCCAAAGACACTATCCGTATGGATCCGTTAAAAGTCGCAGCGGTCGCTGACTGGCCCGCACCAAAGAACAAAAGGGAACTCCAATCATTCTTAGGGTTCTCCAATTTCTATCGACGATTTGTTAAAGACTACGGACGAATTGCGAAACCACTCACTGTGCTCACCGGAAAAGTTGACTGGACCTGGAAAGACGAACAAGAGACGTCCTTTGAAACGTTGAAGAAAACGCTTACTACTGCCCCCACCCTTGCTATACCAAACGACGACGACCCATTCAAACTAGAAACCGACGCCTCTGACTTCGCTGTAGGAGCCGTCCTATCCCAGAAACAAAACGACAAATTCAGACCCATAGCGTTCCTCTCGAAAGCCCTTACCCCTGCAGAACGGAACTATGAAATTTACGACAAAGAGATGCTCGCAATCATGACGGCGTTAGATGAATGGCGACATCACCTTGTAGGATCGAAACACCCCTTCACCATCTTCACAGATCACCAAAACCTCCTCTACTTCCGTCAACCGCAGAAATACAATCGACGCCAAGCTCGATGGTCATCCCAGCTTGCAGATTATAATTTTAAGATGGAACACGTCAAAGGAAATCAGAATACGAAGGCCGACCTGTTAAGCAGACAGATCGATCATCCTAAAGGCACAAACGATAACGAGGATCAGATACTTCTCCCAGACGTACATTTCGAATTACTTGACACCAACGAAGGATACCTACCAGATATACGTCAAAGCTTCCAGAAACAAGACGACGTAGTAAGGAAGAACTTGAAAGAGAAGCCGGATACCTGGAAGATGAAGGATAGGATCGTCTGGATCAAGAGAGAGTCCGCGACGAGTTCCTACCCGATCCCTTTAGCTGACCGAGTATACGTTCCCCGAAATCACGAACTAAGGGCGCGAATATTGAAAGATCATCACGACGAAGCCCTAGCCGGGCACCCAGGAGAAAGAACGATGTTTGAACGAGTAAACCGAGAGCTCTGGTGGCCGAGTCTTCGTACAGATATCAGACGGTATGTACGAGGATGCGAGAGTTGTCAACGCACCAAGGCACATCGGACAAAGATTAACGCCCCTCTACACCCGAACCCGATACCAGATCGGCCTTGGCAGGTTATCACCACCGATCTCATAGGCGCATTACCGGAATCCAAGGGCTACACCGCCGTTCAGGTCTTTGTTGACCGATTTAGTAAAATGGCCCATTTCGTCCCCACCTTCGTCACTCTCGACTCGGCCGGTTATGCACGACAACTCCGAGATAATGTAATACGACTCCACGGAATTCCTGAAAAGATCGTCTCCGATCGAGGTCCTCAATTCATGTCTCGATTCACAAAAGACTTCTACGACCTGATGGGGATAACACCAGGCCTCTCTACAGGCTATCACCCTCAAACAGACGGACAATCTGAACGGATCAACCAGGATCTAGAGCACTACCTCCGCGTTTTTATAAATCATCGACAAGATGACTGGGCAGACTGGCTCTCCATTGCTGAGTTTACATACAACAACCACCTTCATACCGCAACGAATCAAACACCCTTCTTTTTGAACTATGGGTTACACCCAAGAACGAATATCACCACCACGTCATCCCCTCGCTCCGCTTCTGCAGCAGAATTTAGCGAACAAATGAAAAAACTCCACGATATCACGAAATCCTCCCTTCTTGTAGCAAACGAGAATCTGAAGAAGTATTACGACCGTAAGAAATCCCCCTCCCGGGAGTACCAAGCTGGCGACAAAGTCTGGTTAGAAGGGCATAACATCACAACGGATAGACCAATGAAGAAATTAGACGATAAACGCTTCGGACCTTTCAAAGTCACCCAAAAGGTCGGACCCTCCGCCTATCAACTCGATATCCCTAAAAGTTGGAAGTCCATTCATCCCGTGTTCAACGAAGCCCTCCTCTCCCCATACCACGCTCCCGAATTCATCAATCAACCAATTTCCTCGCGACCACCACCCGAGATCGTGGAAGGAATAGACGAATACGAAGTAGAGAGTATAATCGCTTCCAGACCGACCAAACTGAAAGGTAGTAAACTCGACTACCTCATTCACTGGCATGGTTATCCAGTCTCCGAACGAACTTGGGAACCCGACACCAATCTTACGCATGTCGCTGATTTACTCGCCGCTTTCCATAAAACAAATCCAGCCGCCCCTCGGATTATTACCGCTTCTCTCCACTTCCGTCCTTACGAAAACTACACCGCCACTTCCAAACCTCCCATGCTCTTTGATTGGATTAGTAACAAGTTCCAAAGTGCCGCATCCGGACTCATGAGGACACGAGTCTTATAAAAGGGGAGCTAATGTGAGGAATCGATTTTTCTTATCGCATTCCCGTCATGTCGTGGTTAGCAGACTCAATCCCCGTCACTCCTCTTGCCCTTGGACTAGAGATTACAGCAGGTGTCTTATTACTTTTATCATTTTTCTTCTTATTCTCTCTTCACACTCACGTTCTATCGTACCTACAACGAGGTAGACTCGTTGTCGACCCTCGAGAAGATATCCAGATGACATAGTCACGATCCAGTGCTATGTCTGGGAATACTTCGGAGGAATATTGATAAGCGAAGAAGGTTGTGAGTCAGCGCCTTCTCATGGGCTTACTGATACGGCCAATCGTACATCCCTTACCAATACACTTTCTCGTACGATTAGTAAAGACGATAGATCGGACCACTTTCTTCTTTTTTTTCTTATTGGTTAGCTAGCTGGTCAGACCACTTTCTCAATACTTCCCTTTCTCGGTCTGACCATCGTCGTTCACTATATAGAGAAGTACATACTTGATGTATTGTTCTCCAGTTCAATATTAGTTTGGATTTGCGCTCTTACCGATACTCTTCATTCTCATACTCTGATTCACCGCCTTCAAGGAAGGACTTGACCAGACATTGGGCTTTGTTATATAGCTTCGTATTTGTTGCCTGACACCACGGTTTATCCGGGATCTCGTTTGGATGGAGCGGTGCTGCTTTCTTTTTATGGTCTGTCTTGGTTCTTTGGCAGACTTCGCATCCATCTACGTATCTCGTGATATCTCGGTCCATATAGGGCCACCAGCATTGTCGAGTGATTAGCTCTTTTGTCTTATATCTTCCTGGATGACCTGCAATGACGGAGTCGTGGTTTCGTCGGATGATTTCTTCCCTTAACGCGGCATCTTTTGGTACATAGATTCTGCCTTTGAATACTATGCAACCGTCTTCGTCTAGCCATCCATCCTCTCTCCTCTCTATCTTTCCTTTCATCTTTTTTATCAGTTCATCCACGTTTCCTTTCCTCTTTGCGATCCACTTTGAGATCTCTAGCTCTTTCTCTTGGCTGTCTGCGATCCTTTGTCTTTGTTCTGGAGAGAGGGTCATTCTTACAAATAGTTTCTCATCCAATAGCACGACGTCTTCATTGTCGTTTTCTCCTTTGTTATGATCTGATCGCCTCGAGAGGAGATCTGCTTTTATATGCTTCCTTCCTGGCATATGATGTATTGTGAAATGATACTGGCTTAACTCCGTCATACACCGCGCCTGTCTCCTGTTCAACTTCTTTGGTTCTTTGAAATACAGCAGATTTTGATGATCTGTCCATATCTCGAATTCTTCTTCTGCATCTATTAAGTAATGTCTCCATTCGTTAAGCGCCATCATGATGGCAAGAAGTTCTTTGTCATAGATCTCGTAATTGCGTTCTGTGGGATTTAACGCTTTGGAGAGGTATGCAATTGGCCTCCAGTCATCCTTTTGTCTTTGTGATAAAACAGCACCCATGGCGAAGTCACTACTGTCCGCTTCTACTTTGTATTGGCCATGTGGTACTGGGAGGGCTAACACTGGGGCTGAAGCTACGCGTTGTTTCAGTGTTTTAAATGCTTCGCGTTGTTCATTTCCCCAAATGAAATCCTCTTTTCCCGTTAACTTGGTCAATGGTTTGGCTACTTCCCCGAAGCCTTCTATGAATCTTCTATAGAAATTTACAAATCCCAAGAATGCTTGTATCTCCTTCTTATTTTTGCACTCTAGCCATTTGCTAATTCCTTCTACTTTTACCGGATCCATGCGAATTTCATTCTCTGAGATGATCAGTCCCAGGTATTCTACTTCTGTCTGTTCGAAATCGCATTTTTCTGGTTTAAGATAGAGATGATTCTTTCTTAGGATTTCTAACACACGTTGCGTCGTTGCTCGGTGCATTTTTATATCCTTTGTGAATATCATAATATCATCTAGATATATGATCACTAACCCTTCATCTATCAACTCTTTGAAAAGCGTGTTCATCATTGTTTGGAACGTGGCGGGGGAATTTGTCAGTCCGAAGAACATGACTAATGGTTCGAATAACCCTCGATTTGTCCTAAACGCCGCTTTATGCTCGTCTCCTTCTCTCATTCGGATATTGTTATATCCCCATCTTACGTCTAGTTTTGTGAAGTATTTTGCTCCACTCAACTTGTCTACTAGTTCTCCGATCAATGGAAGTGGATATCTATTTTTGATAGTGATATCATTTAGCTTCCTATAATCTTGAACCGGTCTTAACTTTCCGTCTTTCTTTTTTATGAAGAAGAATGGTGATGCGAACGGGGACTTCGATGGTCTTATCCGTCCCGATTTTAGATTCTCTTTTAGGAACGCATCTAGTTCTTCTTGTTCTCCCCTTGCCAATGGATAGATCTTGCAATCTAGGGAGTGATCTCCCGGTATGAGTTCAATTGCATGATCCCATTGCCTTCTTTCAGGTAACGTGTCAAACTCCTTTTTATCAAATACGTCTTTGTATTGATGAAGGTGTTCTGGCACTATCTTTTCGAATCCTCCTTTTTTTTGATCTTTGCCTGCGGCTTCTGCTAGCTTCTGTGCCATTGTGCCTTGGGCTCTGATATGGTAATATTGATCGTCGATCGTGGCATCTTCGAAATTATGGAGGTTCACCTGTATCATCCGCTCGTCTTCTCCTAGTTCCTCAAAGAATATTTCCGGATCCTCCTCTCGATCAGAGATTCGGATTCTCGGTCTACATTCTTCGGGACACCTTTCAAAGGTCAACTTCGATTCTTTCCAGTCTATCTTGGGATTGTGTTTGTTTAACCACTCATGTCCTAGAAACATTTTTCCGTTACCTAGATTGGTTACGGCAAGATGTATCTTCTCGACGTGTCCGTCGATTTCCATGAGCAGTGTTACAAATTCATTGATGGCTCCGTTCTTATTGAGAGTTCCATCTGCATTGTAAACTGGAATAGGTCTCGGTATCTTCCTTGTCTCATATCTTTTGTCTTTAACAAATTGGGAGTCGATGCAACTCCCCGTGCATCCACTATCCAATAGTGCTTCGACTGTTTCTGCTTGGAGAGTATCTAGCGTAGTAAGCTTACATTTTACGTTCATTTGATTGCCTTGGGTGCCCCTGATGTACTTTTTTGGGGAGGCAATTTCTATGATTGCTTGTATCGCTTCTACTTTTGGTAACCGGTTGATTTCTTTTATCGTTTCCCGGGTTACTTCTCTCGCTCTCTTTTTATGTGTCCAGGCACTCAGAATCCCAATGGATCTTTCTTCCTTTTGGTCTCTTAGCCTGTTTACTACCCACTCTGGGGTCCAAACTTCTGTTCTAGGTTTTTTTAAAGGGGTTCCTGACCTTTCTTCTACAGTCTCTGCTGCGTTTTCCTCCGTAGAGTTCGCCGCATCGGGTGTAGGAATCTTAGTATCTATCGTAAATGCTGCGCTTTCTAGCGATTTGCCCGCCGTCGGAACTGCGGATGTCTCATCACTCTGCGCCGCTTTTACTCTAGTTGCATCTTTTTTGTTTCGGATTTCTTTCTTTGTCTGGGTGGAAATAGTTTTATTGTCATCCGCGCTAAAGCTGCAGCTTAACAATTCTGAGTCATACGTATCTACAGTTAAAGGAAGAAATCGATTCGAAACGTCTTTAGGCTCAGTCGGTCGATGCGGTACCGCTGGCCTTTTTAAAAACCCTCTAGGAGTTTTTCCCTTTCTTCTTTTGTCATCTTTTCTAAGAATTCTCGGACATTAAATTGCGGCTTCTTTTTTTGTGCGTCTTTGCACTCGAAGCTTCTATGTCCCTTCTCTCCGCATCGGTAACATCGTCCCTCGGTGCAGAACTTCGCTTTATCCACCTCCATTTGTTCTCCGTTACCGGTATAAGTATACCCGGTTCTGTCTTTTTTCTTCTCTCCTTCTTTCTTTTGTTCCGAATAGGATTTCTTTCCGTTTTCGGAACCTTTCTTCTCTTTTTCTCTTTCTCTCCAAATATAGTCCATTCTGATGAGTTCTCTTTTCCACTCTTGGTAATCTCTAGGAATATGCCCACCGTAGATTACCCTATCTACTAGCGGTTTATTCATATTTCTTCTGAGTAGAGATATTAGGAACTCTTCATTTATCCTATTTGTGTATCCCGCCCATCTTTTCTTTTCTTCAAACCTTTCAAAAAAGGCTTGGGCGGTTTCATTGCCCTGTTTTAGGGTCAATATTTCATTCTTGGCAGCTTCTTTTTCAAAGCTGTCTTTGAATCTTTCTTCCATTTTGTCTGCGAAATACGGCCAGCTTCCGTATGTGTTTGTGATGTTGAGCCCCATTTGTTGAGTGTCGACCCGGTTCTCTAGCCAGTCGGTCCGAAAGGCCGCGGCTTCTCCTTCTTTCATAAAAGATAGCACGAAGCTTATCTTTTTTCTATCGTCTTTGAAGTAGATGGCATCATCTTCGAAATGTAGAAGTAAGGACTCTCTAAAGGCCCTGTACTTTTTCTTATCTCCGGAGAAGTTTTCTGGCTTCTCCAATGCCGTTCTACTTCTCTCCGTTCTTTCTGGAGGTGGCGGCTGTTGCTTCTTTAACTTTCTTTCTAAGACGCTCACTTCTTCGAGTGCCTTGTCTAATTGCGATTGGTAAAGCATCTGTGTTGCTCTTACTGCTTTTTCCACTTCTTGTTTTACGAATGCTTCCAATTGCGCTTCTTTCGGGGGGGGAGTTTCTATTCTGGGTAATGAGTCCATCATTTCCCTGGTGAAGGCGCTGTCTATGCTGTTGGATGGCTCGGGCAGATCTCGATATTCTAGGTTTGACATTGAATTTGAGTTGGGGAGGAGGGGGAGTTTCGGATTTAATCACGGGGGATGGGATTCTGATTGTTGTTATTTCTGGTAGAGGAAATTGTCCTCTGAATACGTAATCTTGGGAGTAGACGCGTTGCTCTCCTATCCAAATGTATAATTCTCTACTAAGCATAGAAAGGAGTTCACCAGTGGTAAGCTGGATCGATACACCGCTTTCTAAGATCTTAGTAGTCTATCTTTTCTCTTTGAGTCAAGGTGGTCCTCTTCTGTCCACCACTGACTATGTATGTAAGGTAACTATTTTTGTGTTTTATGAATTTTATGTAAAAGGTATCGTAATAAATTGGGGTCCGAACGGTTGTCCCAATGTAACCCGCTTATTAAGCTGTCAGTTCTTCTCCCGACTGGCGGACGCAAATGCGCGGCCTGGTCAGAGGAATTCGAATGGTGAAACTACGTAAAACCGAGAAAATCCCAGTGGTTCCACACCAAAGAGATTATGATGATATAAAAGTGTAACTAGAGGGGGATGGTGACAAAAGAGTCTTGGGAGGATGAGGGTGATACGTTGGCGGGAAAGAAGGATAAAATGGTGTTGGGGCGAGTGGGGATGTGATGAAGTGGGAGGGTAGTGGTAGTTTGGATTGAACGTTTGAGTAGGGTTAGGATGAGGAAGATGATGATGATGATGACGGTGATGGTGGTTAGGATTGTTGCTGTTACGTTCATGGATGGTACTCGTGGTAGTTGTTGATTGTGTAAAAGCCTTATCCCTTATACCGAACTAACGGAGGGATGAAGACCTTAAATCGACAAGTAGCGTCACAAGTAATCGATTGAGAAGTAATCAACAACTAAGGAAAATATGTACATGGGTGTTCACTATATATACGTTTCTGAAAGTCAGCCATGAGGCGCTGACTGATGTTCTTTGTAATAGTTCTAGGCTCTTTGTCACGTGATGGTCACGTGATCTGATATAACTAAGTATTATGTTATCCGTGCTAATAGCAGCAGCTTAACATATTGTATCTGTCATGTGATTAGATTTTAAAGAAAATGAAAAAGAAACTAGCGCTCTTGTTCAGGTCGTGACAGGCAACCCAAGCAAGAAGTGAGATTAGAAAAGATGGCCCTAGCCAAGCTGGAACACTATGATGGGGACAAAAAGAAATTTTGCGGATTTATGGAGTTGTTAGAACTTCATTTTGGGGCAAACACCCGATATTTCAGGTCAGACGAAAACAAGATCATGTTTGCCTTGTCATACATGACTTTGGGAGCGGCGGCAGCTCTTAGGACAGAATGGGTGGAGAGGAGGAAGGCTGCAGAAGAGAGATCTGACATAGGGGAGATGACCCTTTAAAAAAGTTGGGGGTACTTCGAAAACACCCTCAAAGAACACTTCAAAGACTCGCACAAGGAGGAGCGAGCAAAACATAAGATCATGTATCAGAAGCAGGAGAAGAACCAGACGGTGTCGATGATGAGAACTGCTGTTAGAAAATCACACACAAAAACAAACTAACACACAATCCTCCCAGATTCCACGGGACTTGTTTATGGGCTTTGCCTCCTAGAACAATGGAGTGGTCTGGTTGTTCGTGGGGTGGTACGTATAAAGATCCTTCAAAGTAAAACCCAGAGGTGTATGAGTGTGGGTTTTGAGGAGGAGGGATAGTTGAATTTATAGAAAGATAGGGGGTTTGTGGCGAGTATAGACGAGCACTACCTTGCTAATCGTAGCACAAGGTAGGTTTGAGAACAACGAGGATGACGAGGTGACGAGGTTCCCAGTGATAGCAGGCTCCTGACGCACAAACTGTAGTGCTCAGAAGGACTCTAATCGAAGGGGATGACAATCACTTTTCAAAGTGACGAGTGACGATGACAGCAGTTAATAGTGGTAGAAGTGGGAAGTGTTGTGACCACACTGGATCACAAGTAGCAGTAAGAAGTGGACTTAAGATTAGAGAAGAAGTCTGGAATCGAGTTCTTGTTGTTTTTTTACAAGGTAAAATACAGGGGTTTATATAGTAAAAGAAAAGTAGGCTATGCACAGTATAGCTGTGCAAAAAGAATGAGAAAGAATATGAAGGAAGGAATGTACGCTGACGAATCCTGCGTAGGTAGTACAGGATAAGATTGTCAAAAAAAGGAAAAGAAAGGGATAGAACAATAAATGCTGTGAGTAATGTCACAGGTTTGTACAGCCATAAAGTAAAGTCCAATAGCAAAAGGAGAGCAGGAAAATCATGATGTCATGGGAAGATGCAGTAAAAAAAAAGGGCAAGGCAAAACACTATCAGTATCAACACAGTTCCTTTATTGTCAGTCAGGCATTCTAAAAAAATATGTGTCCATAAAAATGATTCAAAAATCAAAAATAATCGCACTGTAAATGAATGTTCTGCTGAAGAAAAAGAAACTGGAGCCACCGGTCCACCACCTAGTCCAAATCTGACAGTTCCATGGCCTTACCAATGGACTGGTTGTGTTGGACCACCTGATCAAACGAGGGAGGGAAAGGAGTAGTTCCAATTTGGAACAAGTGAGTCCCAGGCAGCGTGTGGTAGGTGTAGCTGTAGCGAAGACGATGGACAAATGATAAGTGTACCCAAGTGAATGGGACAGCAATGAACATGGGCGACGCAAGGGGATGAACCTTCTCCAGCTCAAAAACTACCCACCCACGCTCCAACCAGGCAAGACGAGCGACCGATGTTTTGATAGTATATGATGGCAGATCGACGTCATGAAGATGGACCTGTTGCCCTATTTGGACCGGCCGCCGGGGCTTTGCTGATATCAGCAGTGGCACGTGGTAGTCAACGGATCAGCGACGGAAGCGGATAGGAAGTGGTGACATCAGAAATGGTGGGGGTGCAAATAAGATGAGGAGGAGGAGGCTGGAGGTGACAAAGAGGTGGATTAGAATGGGGATCCAGAAACGACCGTCAGGTGAGAATAAAAAGGAGAAGAAGGGGCCCATGGTGGGGCTAGGCAAAGGAAGGGGAGTAAGGGAAACGACAAAAGCGAGGGCGCAATGCAATGTGTAGCCAGTGGCGACGCGAAAATTTGCCGAAATGCCGAAATGCCGAAAGTACCGAATGGAAAAGCAAAGGTGAGCGTGACTGGATTGCCTAATAGAGGTGGTGCTGATCAGCCACAAGTTCAAAAAGGGCAATATTAATTACTATTCCACGTGGCACTGTGCCTGTGTGGTGCAAAGGCGAGTCTTTTTGAATATTCGCTTCGTTATTGACACCTGTCCATGCTACCAATCAACTTTGGTGCATGACAGCGTTTATTAGTATGTCCAGGCTGTACTGGGGCTTGGAGCTGGTTGGCGAGATGCCTACTACCAGTCCCTACTCCTTGTACTGGCTAGCTGGGAGCGATACCCAGTCTCTGATCTGTGATATAAAATGGTAGCGGTGGTTAAGAAAGCCTGTGAGGGCTATGAGAAGTAAAACGGCGAATGATACTTCTAGCCCTAGAGCCAAAGGTGTAATGGGAAAGGCGTTCGAGAACCAAGACATAGCGAAGATAGGAAAATAATAAAATGGTCCTTACACTTGGAGTAAATGACATTCAAGTAATCATTACTCCCACTCAGGGCCTACAGAACACCAAGTCCCTTTAGAAAGCCAGAATACCTGCCATCGCCATTCACTCGGAGACAGCAACACCAGTGAATTTTCGGATAAGCACTGTATTTCTTGATTGAGAATATGTCACAACAATTAGTTAATCACATAGGCAATTGCAAATCTTGTATATTGTGCCATAATTAGGAACAAGCCATGAAGTCGGGAGGAGAATTTGAGAAGCTGTTGAGACAGCCGTTATTCCATAGCCGTATAATATCAATCATGTTTGTGTGAGGAATCAATTTTTCTTATTGCATTCCCATCATGTTGTGGTTGTCCGATTCATTCCCTGTCACTCCTCTTGCTCTTGGACTAGAAATCACGGTCGGCATTCTGTTACTCTTATCCTTTTTCTTTTTCTTTTCCATTCATACTCACGTCCTATTGTATTTACAACAAAGAAGAACGGTTGTAGACCCTCAAGAAGATATCCAGATGACATAGCAATGATCCAACACTGTGTCTGGGAATACTTTGGAGGAATATTGATAAGCAAGACAGGCTATGAATCAGCGCCTTCTCATGGGCTTACTGATACAGTCTATTGTACACCTCTTACCAATACTCTCTCTCACGCGATTAGTAAATATAGATCGGACCACTTTCTCTCTCTTTTCTTATTGGTTAGTTAGTTGGTCAGACCACTTTCTTAACTCTTCCTTCTTTCGGTCTGACCGTCACTGTTCACTATATAAGGAAGTACATACTCGATGTATTATTCCTTAGTTCAATATTAGTTTGGATTCTTGCTTATACCAATACTCTTCAACCTCAGTACTCTGATTCACCGCCCTCTTCGGGGACTTGACCAGACATCCGTTGTTGTTATATTGTTACAATTGACATACCAGCACCTACTTACACTTCACTTTTTTGTACTTTTACTTTTACTTTTTCCAAGTCACATGACCAATCATGTGACCATTAACTTTACTTTACATTTTTGAACTTTTCATATTCACATGACCAATCATGTGACACAACACCTGACCAATATCTAGACTCATCATGTGACCGGTCACATGCTAAACATTGGACTTTAAACTCTATTTAAAACTGTACAGTACCTCATGTATTTTAGCACAACAAACCCGTTGAAACCTAAGAGGTGATCCCTTTCTCTCTTCTCTTTGCTTGTCCAAGTTGTGCGCCAGAGTAAGAAACTCTTGGTCGTAACATATATAGCTTCATATTTGTTGCCTGACAGAATATTGAACTCACCTTCGAATCCTTTTCAGAGCAACCCTTTAGAAGACCATCTCGCTATACCTTAAAAAGACTGTTGTTGCCTTTGCACTGGTCTAAGCCCTCATTGTCACCTTCTTTGTACCTCTATCATCCCTATCCCTCTCCTCACCCTCGCCATTGACCTCTTACTATCCATACCACCACACCTATCACCGTCCAGTCCCCTCAAACTGGACATCTCATCTACCATCACCACTCTCGTCCAATTCCTTGCACTCTTTGCCATCATCCGATATCTTCAGACTAAGCTCATCAGTGACATTGTTTACCTTCATCGTGTCTATATCCCAACAGCACTCAGAAGAGTGGGTGTCAGAAGCGGACCGCAGACACCAGAGAGACTTCCTCGCAGCGCTCAACAAGCCGCTCCCGGTCCTCCCGGTCCCTACCGAAGCCCGTATCCCAGACACGGAAGAAACAGTCGAGCAGATCACTGAGCTTTATCAAAACTTCTCTGCTTTGTCTTCTCTGATCGATCCAATTGAGGAAATTATCCTTGACATACATAATGCTCTCGCTCTCACCCAATCTATATTTTACCATTCTGCCATCTGTAGGAGAAATTCTAGGAGCCTCAAGGAGGTACTCCAACGTCTCAGATAAGGCACAGAGAGAACTTTTAATCTTCATATTCCTGCAGCACGGACAAATTCCGTTGAGCGACTACTTCAAGAGTCTAATACACCCGAGTTACAAGAACACTCAGAGGGTTAAACTTTTGAAAGGAGCAGTTAACGTACAGGAACAAAATTTGCATCTCATTTCACAAGACTATATTCCCTCCCTCCTTGAACTTTATTGTATTCGCCCTCTTTCATTCCCTAGCATACCCAGTTGACTCCTCCCCTACGATTTTGAACACACCTTGCTGTGCGGTATTATTCCAAGGAAGAGGCCCAATGAAGAACCCACCTGTTACAACCAAGAGTTAGTTACTCTGGCACACACAAGAACACACTATAAAGATAGTGATGAGGGAGTGGTTACCCCTTAAGCTGCAGAGAGTTTGTTGGTATACAACAGGAGGACTCGCTGAGGAGTCTCTTTGATCTATTGGGGTATTTATACTAATACAGAGTGTTTGTACCTATGTACTGTACAGTTGATAAAAGCAGTGGCTGATGATGTCAGAGGGCACAGCCCGTGTGATCAGCTCCACTGCGTGTAACAACCAAGAGTTATTTACTCTGGCGCACACAGGAACACACTATAAAGAAGATGATGGGGAGTGGTTACCCCTTAGGCTGCAGTGAGTTAGTTGTGCTAGACAACAGGAGGACTTGCTGAGTCCTTCCCCATGTATTGCTCTTGTATATATACTAAAATACATGAGGTACTGTACAGTTGTAAATAAAGTTCAAAGTCCGATGTCTAGCATGTGACTGGTCACATGATGAGTCTAGACACTGGTCAGGTGATGTGTCACATGACTGGTCATGTGACTATAAAAAGTCGAAAATGTAAAGTAAAGTAAATGGTCACATGACTGGTCATGTGACTTGGAAAATAAAAGTAGAAGTACAAAAGTGAAGCGTAAGTAGGTGCTGGTATGTTAATTGTAACACTGCGTGAGAAACTTTGTGTCTAAAAGAAGAATAAAGGCAGTGTCGCGTGAGAAAGTGGAGTTAGAACAAAAAGGAAAGTGCTGCATGGCACGGAGTGTGAACTATAGTAAAAGGTTAAAGCGGAGAATGAAAATTAAAGGAAAGGTCCAAAAATTGTGTTATCGTGACACCACCTACGACATCCCTTCTTTGTTTTTTACCAAAGACTACTATGACATCTACTCCGCCTCTCCAGTCCATTATCAACCCATCCAGTACTTTTGTATCAGCAACCACCTTGACAATCTTTCTATTATCAATTACTTGATATGACTCCGTTATACTCTCTACCTCCCCCAAGTCAAAGATCTTGACATATTCAGACCACATTTTGGTCTTCAACATAGTACCTCTATTGTCATTGTTACGCCTTCTACCAAAGATCATATTTGACGAGTTGTTGCTGGATTAGCTCGATTTGATCAGCTTATCGCAACCGCACAGAGGAAAATTTGTGATGGAGAAGACTACACCGCAGAGATAGACAACATCCAATACGTCTCCGAATACGTCGAGAAGTATTACTGGATCTTAGAAATTCTCACACCGTTCGTCGTTAATCAGCAATCAGACTACCCCGAACACTTCATCGTTACGGTTATCTAAAGTGTGACAACACCAACAAGACACAGTCTTGGGGCACTGGAGCACAACAAAAATAACACTCAGAAGAAGAGGAAGAGGTGGGAGTGGTTACCCATTTGGATTCAACAAGTTAGTTGTTGGTAGACAACAGGAGGACTCGCTGAGTCCTTCCCCTGTATTGCTCCTGTATATATACTAAAATACATGAGGTACTGTACAGTTGTAAATAAAGTTTAAAGTCTGATGTCTAACATGTGACTGGTTGCATGATGAGTCTAGACATTGGTCAGGTGTTGTGTCACATGACTGGTCATGTGACTTGGAAAAATAAAAGTAAAAGTGCGAAAAAAGTGAAGCGTAAGTAGGTACTGGTACGTCAATTGTAACACAAAGCGACTTCTGGGCCGTTGTTAATCACAGTCCACAAACTTGTATCTACTCGCAATACTTGTACACCTACCAAGGTTGAAGAGGAGAGACACTGCTCATCCCGTCAGTTGAGCAACTTTTTGCACCTTGCGCGGAAAGAATCAAATTAGAAACGGGAAGCTTGTTGGAAAATATAGTTGGAGGCGGATCAGACGAAGAGACAGAGTCGGAAAGTGAAGGGTCTACTGGACATATAGAGTATTGGAGACCTCAAGAAGCAGAAGGAGGAGATTTTCCCAGTAACTTTGTATTTGACCCGGACTTTAACTAAAAGACTCATTATCTAAGACTTGTTATCTAAGACTTGTTATCTAACTCGTTAACACTGGAGCCTTATTGAGAACCCTGTCCTCTTGTCACTCCCGGAACACCCCCCCCCCCCCCCCCCACAATCTCTAGAAGCTGCCGCTGAAGCCCTGAAACCTGACAATCTATATCAATCCGCCGGACCGGAAGACTTTCCTCCCCCATCTCAGAATCCATTACCTAAAAACCAACCTGACGATTAGTTTGATCAAGAGTCTCTGGCAAGTTTCACACCCTGTTACGTACTCTGGGATGTCTTTATCCATGTACGGTATCATGCACCAAAGTTGATTGGTAGCATGGACAGGTGTCAATAACGAAGCGAATATTCAAAAAGACTCGCCTTTGCACCACACAGGCACAGTGCCACGTGGAATAGTAATTAATATTGCCCTTTTTGAACTTGTGGCTGATCAGCACCACCTCTATTAGGCAATCCAGTCACGCTCACCTTTGCTTTTCCATTCGGTACTTTCGGCATTTCGGCATTTCGGCAAATTTTCGCGTCGCCACTGGCTACACATTGCATTGCGCCCTCGCTTTTGTCGTTTCCCTTACTCCCCTTCCTTTGCCTAGCCCCACCATGGGCCCCTTCTTCTCCTTTTTATTCTCACCTGACGGTCGTTTCTGGATCCCCATTCTAATCCACCTCTTTGTCACCTCCAGCCTCCTCCTCCTCATCTTATTTGCACCCCCACCATTTCTGATGTCACCACTTCCTATCCGCTTCCGTCGCTGATCCGTTGACTACCACGTGCCACTGCTGATATCAGCAAAGCCCCGGCGGCCGGTCCAAATAGGGCAACAGGTCCATCTTCATGACGTCGATCTGCCATCATATACTATCAAAACATCGGTCGCTCGTCTTGCCTGGTTGGAGCGTGGGTGGGTAGTTTTTGAGCTGGAGAAGGTTCATCCCCTTGCGTCGCCCATGTTCATTGCTGTCCCATTCACTTGGGTACACTTATCATTTGTCCATCGTCTTCGCTACAGCTACACCTACCACACGCTGCCTGGGACTCACTTGTTCCAAATTGGAACTACTCCTTTCCCTCCCTCGTTTGATCAGGTGGTCCAACACAACCAGTCCATTGGTAAGGCCATGGAACTGTCAGATTTGGACTAGGTGGTGGACCGGTGGCTCCAGTTTCTTTTTCTTCAGCAGAACATTCATTTACAGTGCGATTATTTTTGATTTTTGAATCATTTTTATGGACACATATTTTTTTAGAATGCCTGACTGACAATAAAGGAACTGTGTTGATACTGATAGTGTTTTGCCTTGCCCTTTTTTTTTACTGCATCTTCCCATGACATCATGATTTTCCTGCTCTCCTTTTGCTATTGGACTTTACTTTATGGCTGTACAAACCTGTGACATTACTCACAGCATTTATTGTTCTATCCCTTTCTTTTCCTTTTTTTGACAATCTTATCCTGTACTACCTACGCAGGATTCGTCAGCGTACATTCCTTCCTTCATATTCTTTCTCATTCTTTTTGCACAGCTATACTGTGCATAGCCTACTTTTCTTTTACTATATAAACCCCTGTATTTTACCTTGTAAAAAAACAACAAGAACTCGATTCCAGACTTCTTCTCTAATCTTAAGTCCACTTCTTACTGCTACTTGTGATCCAGTGTGGTCACAACACTTCCCACTTCTACCACTATTAACTGCTGTCATCGTCACTCGTCACTTTGAAAAGTGATTGTCATCCCCTTCGATTAGAGTCCTTCTGAGCACTACAGTTTGTGCGTCAGGAGCCTGCTATCACTGGGAACCTCGTCACCTCGTCATCCTCGTTGTTCTCAAACCTACCTTGTGCTACGATTAGCAAGGTAGTGCTCGTCTATACTCGCCACAAACCCCCTATCTTTCTATAAATTCAACTATCCCTCCTCCTCAAAACCCACACTCATACACCTCTGGGTTTTACTTTGAAGGATCTTTATACGTACCACCCCACGAACAACCAGACCACTCCATTGTTCTAGGAGGCAAAGCCCATAAACAAGTCCCGTGGAATCTGGGAGGATTGTGTGTTAGTTTGTTTTTGTGTGTGATTTTCTAACAGCAGTTCTCATCATCGACACCGTCTGGTTCTTCTCCTGCTTCTGATACATGATCTTATGTTTTGCTCGCTCCTCCTTGTGCGAGTCTTTGAAGTGTTCTTTGAGGGTGTTTTCGAAGTACCCCCAACTTTTTTAAAGGGTCATCTCCCCTATGTCAGATCTCTCTTCTGCAGCCTTCCTCCTCTCCACCCATTCTGTCCTAAGAGCTGCCGCCGCTCCCAAAGTCATGTATGACAAGGCAAACATGATCTTGTTTTCGTCTGACCTGAAATATCGGGTGTTTGCCCCAAAATGAAGTTCTAACAACTCCATAAATCCGCAAAATTTCTTTTTGT
The DNA here is from genome assembly GCF_000218685.1 of Serpula lacrymans var. lacrymans S7.9. Lineage (NCBI taxonomy): Eukaryota > Fungi > Basidiomycota > Agaricomycetes > Boletales > Serpulaceae > Serpula > Serpula lacrymans. The sequence goes on along the minus strand of NW_006763293.1, from coordinate 2,512,981 downwards.
CCCCATCATAGTGTTCCAGCTTGGCTAGGGCCATCTTTTCTAATCTCACTTCTTGCTTGGGTTGCCTGTCACGACCTGAACAAGAGCGCTAGTTTCTTTTTCATTTTCTTTAAAATCTAATCACATGACAGATACAATATGTTAAGCTGCTGCTATTAGCACGGATAACATAATACTTAGTTATATCAGATCACGTGACCATCACGTGACAAAGAGCCTAGAACTATTACAAAGAACATCAGTCAGCGCCTCATGGCTGACTTTCAGAAACGTATATATAGTGAACACCCATGTACATATTTTCCTTAGTTGTTGATTACTTCTCAATCGATTACTTGTGACGCTACTTGTCGATTTAAGGTCTTCATCCCTCCGTTAGTTCGGTATAAGGGATAAGGCTTTTACACAATCAACAACTACCACGAGTACCATCCATGAACGTAACAGCAACAATCCTAACCACCATCACCGTCATCATCATCATCATCTTCCTCATCCTAACCCTACTCAAACGTTCAATCCAAACTACCACTACCCTCCCACTTCATCACATCCCCACTCGCCCCAACACCATTTTATCCTTCTTTCCCGCCAACGTATCACCCTCATCCTCCCAAGACTCTTTTGTCACCATCCCCCTCTAGTTACACTTTTATATCATCATAATCTCTTTGGTGTGGAACCACTGGGATTTTCTCGGTTTTACGTAGTTTCACCATTCGAATTCCTCTGACCAGGCCGCGCATTTGCGTCCGCCAGTCGGGAGAAGAACTGACAGCTTAATAAGCGGGTTACATTGGGACAACCGTTCGGACCCCAATTTATTACGATACCTTTTACATAAAATTCATAAAACACAAAAATAGTTACCTTACATACATAGTCAGTGGTGGACAGAAGAGGACCACCTTGACTCAAAGAGAAAAGATAGACTACTAAGATCTTAGAAAGCGGTGTATCGATCCAGCTTACCACTGGTGAACTCCTTTCTATGCTTAGTAGAGAATTATACATTTGGATAGGAGAGCAACGCGTCTACTCCCAAGATTACGTATTCATCACCGTTCTTCTTCATCAAAAAGAAAGATGGAAAACTTAGACCTGTCCAAGACTACCGGAGATTGAATGATATCACCATCAAGAATAGATACCCGCTACCTCTGATAAATGAACTTGTAGACAAGCTCAGAGGCGCGAAATACTTTACGAAGTTAGATATCAGATGGGGGTACAACAATATCCGTATCAAGGATGGAGATGAACACAAAGCAGCCTTCAGAATGAATAGGGGGCTCTTTGAACCATTAGTGATGTTCTTTGGACTCACGAATTCACCAGCAACATTTCAAACGATGATGAATGCGCTGTTTAAAGATTTGATTGATGACGGAAAGGTAGTAATATACCTCGACGACATCATGATCTTCACAAGAACGATTGAAGAACACCGCGCAATGACGCGCAGAGTGTTAGATATCTTAAGGAAGAACAACCTTTACTTGAAACCCGAAAAATGCGATTTCGAAGAGACCTCGACAGAGTACTTAGGTCTCATCATCTCAGAAAATGAAATCCGCATGGATCCAGTTAAAGTAAAAGGAATTATGGAATGGCCAGAATGCAAATCCAAAAAGGAAGTACAAGCATTCTTGGGTTTCGTAAACTTCTATAGAAGATTCATCGAAGGCTTTGGGTTGATCGCCAAGCCGTTAACAAAATTGACCGGGAAAGTAGAGTTCGTGTGGGAACAGGAACAGATTGACGCCTTTAACGGATTAAAAACCCGTGTCGGATCGACTCCCGTACTCGCCTTACCTACCGATGACGGACAATTTAAAATTGAAGCTGATAGCAGCGATTACGCGATGGGAGCAGTTCTATCACAGATGCAAGATGGGAAATGGAAACCTATTGCATATCTCTCAAAAGCGCTAACACCCACAGAGCGCAACTACGAGATCTATGATAAAGAACTCCTGGCCATAATGACTGCGTTAGACGAGTGGAGACATTATCTTATTGATGCAAAAGAGGTGTTTGAGATCTGGACAGACCACCAGAATCTCCTATATTACAAACAACCTCAAAAGCTCAATAGACGACAAGCTAGATGGGTTATGGAATTGAGCAACTATCACTTTACGCTCCACCACATTCCAGGTACAAAACACATCAAAGCAGACCTTCTCTCGAGACGAGCAGATCATGAAAGGGGGGTGGATGACAATGAAGACGTAATCGTTCTAAAAGCAGAACATTTCCGTATGATGATTTCACACACTGAAAGACAACGCATGGCAGAGCAATCAGCCGATGCAGTGGAATTGTACAAATGGATTTGCAAAAGAATGATGAACGTAGATGAAATAGCGCGGAAGATGATAGAGAAAGGAGAAGATAGAGAGAAAGGAATTTGGATGGAGGATGAGATGTTGATCTTCAAAGGAAGGATCTATATTCCCAAAGACGGGAAATTACGAGAACATATCATTAAAGAAAACCATGATTCCACGGTAGCAGGACACCCCGGACAGTATAAAACCAAAGAACTGGTAACTAGATGGTATTGGTGGCCGTACATGGACAGAGATATCCGGAAGTACGTAGAAGGCTGTGAAACGTGTCAACGCACTAAGATTAACCATCAAAAGAAAGCGGCACCGTTACACCCAAATGAAATCCCAACCAGACCATGGGAAATCATTACCACAGACCTAATCGGACCATTGCCGGAATCTCTCGGTTATAACATGATACTCGTAGTAGTAGATCGATTCTCGAAGATGATAAAAGTCATGCCGACTTATGACAAAGTGACGTCAGAAGGAGTAGCCAGATTATTTAGAGACAATGTCTTTAGAAATCACGGCATACCAGAGAAGATCATCTCAGATAGGGGACCGCAATACGTCTCCAATTTCATGAAAGATCTCTACAAACTCCTTGGGATAAAAGGAAATCCCTCGACCGCTTATCACCCCCAGACAGACGGACAAACGGAATGAATTAACCAAGAGATAGAACAGTATCTCAGAATATTTGTAAACCATAAACAAACGGATTGGGCAGAATGGCTACCATTAGCGGAATTTTCGTACAATAACAAATCACACTCCGCAACTGGTTATAGCCCCTTCTTCCTAAATTCCGGACAACATCCGAAAGTCGCGAAGGGAATTAGAAGCACGGTGAAGACGGAAAGTGCGGAAGAGTTTGTAAAGAGGATGGAAGAGACAAGGAAAGAAGCAGAAAAATCGCTGGTAAAAGCAGCAGAAAACATGAAAAAACAGTACGATAAAGGGAAAAGAGAGGCTATCGTTTACAAAGAAGGCGACAAGGTATATGTTGAAGCAGAACATATTACTACCGATAGACCTGCAAAAAAACTCGACGATAAAAGACACGGACCCTTTTCCATCAAAAAGAAAATAGGCGAAGGGGCCTATAAGCTGAAACTTCCCGGACGATGGAAGAACATACATCCAGTTTTTAACGAGAAACTGCTAACACCATTCAGAGAACCAGAATTCGAAACACAGAAAAAACCAAAAACCGCACCACCGGTGATAGTGGACGGAATTAAAGAATACGAGGTAGAAGAGGTTCTAGACTCACGATTGAAACGTGGGAAACTAGAATACTTAGTACATTGGAAAGACTTTCCTAAAGAGGATCGCACATGGGAAACCGAGTCAAACCTGAAACATTCATCGAAACTCGTAAAACAGTTTCATAACAAAAACCCTAGTGCACCTCGAAGGATAGAATTTACTTTAAACTATCAACCCTTCGAAAACTTTACTATTCCAACTAGAATTCGAAAATCACTATACAATTGGGAAACGGGCAGACTAGACTCTCACTTTTGGGACGAAAGTCCTAAGGAGGGGGTAATGTCACGATCGTACCCATCTGACTCAGCTTTCTTATCTAATCGAGAGATAGAGACTCTTGTTTCACCTTATCTAATCTCTCTCTGATCTAATTTTATCAAGTATCACGTGATCTATTAGTAATACACATTACTAATCAGCCTCACTACATACACATGTTAATTACCAATACGCTACGTCATACCTCACCGTAGCCTCATGCTCTTTCCTATATAACTAGCACAATATCCATGTACATACCCCAGTTGTAGATTTACTCTTTTATACTTGCTTGTCGAACACTTGTTGAGATTTAAGTCCTACGCTGCTCGGGTCACCGGCATACAGCTAGGGTCTTTACAGTTATTCTCTCTTTTTCTTATTGGCCGATTAATTCCTCAGACCACTTTTTGTTTATTCTCTTTTCGGTCTGAGGAACAAACAGTTCACTATATAAAGCCTTACCTATTCATGTATGGTTCCTTAGTTTTCTATTACTGAATTTACCCGCTTTACTCCTCAACAAGAACCTTTGAAGCTTACCTCTGAAAGTCCTCTACTCACTATATTTACTAATGTCTGTCGACCTCAAGCTCATTGAACCCCTTACTCCCTGCAAGTGCAGAAGGAGACAGGTTTCGTTTTTGTTATAGTTTATCGTTGCCTCACACCAAGCAGCAATGGTATCATGAAAGCAAGGGTCTTGCCAAGGCCTGCACCTGCGTTCAAGATAACATCTTTATTGCCTTTGGCAAGCATCTGGCCCACCTTGACCTGCCATAGACATGGGTATGTCCCTAGCTTCTCCTGCGTGATCCTTCAAACGTCAGAAACGGATATCACATCCGTCTCTGCCTGCATCCTTAATAGGGTGATTCGAAGCCACTGCACGGTTAGAATGGCACTGTATTTCTCCAAAAAAAGACCAAGTCAATAAGATATTTTCACATATTTTAAGGTCCGACACTGGTGAATGTCACTGTCACTGTGGCGAGCATTTGTTTATAAATGTTAATTTGCAGCTGCTGTGGAGAGAGAGCGAGGAATAAAGTTGTGCTGACTTTGAGATTATCATAATCATGTGACTATCTATTAATAAGCCTTGTCCTGAACTCTCTACACCCACCGGGGCATGAAAGAT
>NW_006763293.1:2082966-2507868 GCF_000218685.1 Serpula lacrymans var. lacrymans S7.9 | reverse complement strand
TCCGGGCGCACCGAGTATACTGCGAGCGTCAGCAGGGATCGAATCCAATGTCAGCGAAGGAAAGGGCTGAGATGTAGCAGATGATCGTCATAGGGCCGAAACAAATAGGCATGAGCGGTTCTCATAGTCCATATATTTATAATCTTTGAAGTATTCCAGAGGTGCAAGAAATTATGCTGTTCGCGTCCGAATCATACCTCTCCCGGCTAGGCTGGAACCCTTTCATGCCCGTGGTGTAACACTCATCCTCCTCTCTCGAAACAGTGGCTGTGGAGGAGCCTGTTCTTTACTCTGTTGGTTTTTTTTGTAGTTTTTAAAGTTTTTTCAGAGATTAAGTTGTGTTAATTAATTTAGATGTCAAAATGACTTTAAAAAATGAATGTTGCAGATTTGCCTAGTGCAGCGACAAAAGAACTGAGTGAAAAAATACTAACAGAAAAAACTAACAACTTATCGAGGTTCGAAGACTCAAAATCGTCACAGCTCCCAAAACCAATTGCGGTCATGTCAACAAAGAACAAAAAAAAAAGGGCGGATGATACGATTTGACAAAAAATGCAATTACGAATTTATGCGCTACCCAAAAACTGATTTAGAGAGTTTTTTTCCTGAATATATATGTACACCCATGGTAACACCCTCCCCATCCCAAAAATTAGTTCCCCCCTATAAAAATCCGCGTATGCCGAGGACTCGTCGGACGTCGTTTGTGAAGCGCAACGAGTCGAGGATGGGGAGCAGGTCCAGTAGCGCCTCGTCCGATGGGTCGTGTGTCCATCCTTCTATTGGAATGCCATTATCTGCGTGGTATCATAAATTTGGATGAAAAAGATAATCAGTTTGAGCGTTCATGAAATCAATCAAGAACGTGATGCAAAGTCGTGTTGTAGCAGAGTGAGTAAGGAAAGTGCAGACCAACCTTCGTTGATGCGATAACATATGGGTGAGTTGTCGACTAGGCAGACACGAGAGAGATCTTGCTCGACTATGGAGAGATCTTTGGTATAAGATCCGTTTGGAAGAAGCGTGCATGACTGGGAGATGTAAGGAAAGGTAGGGAGACGAGTGAAAGGTGAGACTAACCTCGCGAAAAAAACGGCGTGCAAGGATGCCACGGCCGGCATCTAGCCAGTCGATGACAGGATCAGCATACTCCTGCATGGAAGCTGTGAATATAACAAGGGTATACCACGCCGAGACCTGTAGATGAGATTAAAGAGAGGACGGTGACGACGACGATGACAATTCACCCCGACGCGACGAGGAAGATGGAGAGAGTGATGCTCACCTTTCTAAGAAAGTAATCGACGAATGGTCGTTTGTAGACGTGGTAGAGAGTGCTGCGGCCTCCGAGGAAGACTTGGACGGTGGTGCCCTTGTTTCGGGAGCCGAAGCTGGTAAAGCTGAGGAGGCCTGAACCACCAGAGGCGTAGGAAAGGATGGGTTTTGAGGTGGAGTGGATGAGGGTTTCATCGAGATCGAGGACGAGGGTCTTTGGAGCGTGGAAGGGAGTTCTGTGTGTGGTGAGGACGGGAGTGGAGGATCTAGAAGCAGAGTCTAGGAGCGTCGAAGACTGGAGAGAGGATTGGTGGGAAGAGAGTGGGGGAGGGTGGAATGAATGCGAGTGGTTGATGCGATGTATGATGGAGAGTGGAGTTGAAGATGGAGGAGGAAGGATTGGTGGTGGATAAGGGAGAAGAGGCGAGTCTGGCGGTGGTTCCTGTTTTATTTGGGCGATATCGTTGGAGTGAGGACGATCTGGGGTAGATGGGAGAGGAGAGTCTCTGAGAGAGATGGCGACTGGTAAGGAGGCCCAGGTAGCACAGAGAGAGTTCCAGAGGAGGACGAACACGCGGACGAAAAAGAGACGGCGGAGGAGGGGACGGATTCTGAGTCTGTACTTGGAGTGAACAGGTGAGTCTGCGGATGGCTGGGAGGAGAGTTTAGGAGATACGAAGGTGGAGGCGGGTGGGGAGAAGAGGATGGAGGAGGACCAGGAGGAGGATGGCTTTGGGGGAGCATTTGTGCGGGGAGAGTCAGTTGTGGGAGTGGATGGGGGAGTGCGTGGATTTGCGTAGACGTCGAGCTGACGGGAAAGATAACTGAGGGAATTCATGCGGGGGTCAAGTGCACGTCGGTGTAGTACCAGTCACACTTGTACTCAACTCGCCTGCTCGCTCCGCGTGACCGAATCCAGTCACTCAACACGTGTGTCTGCAGTGCACACGTTCTCGCTCTCTACTACCGCTCTACTCCATCATCACCTGTCTCTCTCCTTGCCCTAATCCATTACTCACTATCTTCTTCCCTTTGTTCTTACCCGACAGATTCCATCACGAGTCTCAAACGCTACACTTCTTCGTATCTCATCGCTGCATTTCCAATCATCTTCACTATACTACAATCACACAATATCTTCCTCACAGCAGGTATCGGTATCCTTTCTCCATCCCCTTCTCCTCCTCCTCTTCCTCCGCCTTCCGGTTCAGATACGCCAAGTGCTGTCTGAACACCCAACTCATCACAACCGCAGTTCCGCTCGTCGCAATACATATCCCATACGAGTATCGGTACGTCGGTCCCCAGTTCGACGGCCATATGTACCTGCACCAGCCCCTGTCAATATTGTACTCGTCGTACAGTCTCGCCACACTTACGATCCTGCAACATTTCCCAGCTGCGAGAACGCATTGATCAACGCCAGCGACACCGCACGCTTCGAAGGCGGTCTGGGGAATGAGTTGCTCATCCACGCATACATCACCACAAATCCTGCGTATGACTGCGCCATCAAGAATCTGCTCATCCATTCAACATCAGCGCACACGATCTCTACCAAAGCACGCGACTCACAAGGACACATATCGCGCAGCTGTGTTCATCGTGCTGATCGCGATCACGAATCCGATGATACCAGTGATATACGACCCGATCATATGGTAAAATCGCTCGCCCGCTTTATCGCTCCGTCTACAATGTAAAATTAAATACACATCAGCTGCTCCTTTCTTGCATCTCAAGTTCGACAATAATCGGTTTACCAGATCACTTACCTAGACAGATAAAACGCAAACAATGCCGTAAACACAAATGGTGGCGCACAAAGCAGGAGCGTCACTGTCGGGTTGTATCCCAACGTAGCGCTCAAAGTTGGGAAATATGCATTGAACGACAGCGCGATCACTTGTGCCAACATCGCGAACGAGAACCACCACACTTTCCAGTCGGTCAGAGCGAGATACAACCCAGATACTTGTCCCCCTTGTTCCGTCTCATCTTGATCCCCCATTCCCGCGGCGTCCTCCTTCATACGCAGCATCGCGAGCCGTCGTTCTTCGTCAGTGAGCCACCGCGTGGTGGTGGGAAAGTCGGGCAGGATAAAGATTGCGCATATAGCGACAAATACTGTGAGGCTGCCCTCGATATAGAAAAGCCATCTGGGTTGAATAAGGTGGGTCAGAACGTTATTAAAATAGCGAAATTGAAAGGGAGCTGCATAACGTAACCAAGACACACCTCCACGCTTGGTGACCCAGAACTCCGTTCATGCCGCCGAGAATGCCAGACGCGATAAGGGAACCAAAGGCGTTGCTGATAATGTTACCGCAATAGAGGATGGCAGTACGCAGGCCGATTTCGTCGCGCTTATACCTGTGTCATCAGCACAAGTGTGAGCTTGCGGATGAAAGTTTGAGATATGAACAGCTGACCATTTTGAGATGAGGAAGAGAGAGCCCGGAAAGAAGGCTGCCTCGACGAAGCCGAGGAAAAATCGGGTGAGAAGAGCGCCTACGAAGCTGGTACACGTTACATATGAACAATGTCTGCCGAGAAAAGCAAAGGAAATGACGCACTTGGTAGTAATACCAGTAAGGCAGGATATGACTCCCCATATGATCATACAGATAGGCAAGTGCAGCGATGGCTTTCCGATGTAATTGAGGAACATGTTACTACGGTTATTTTTAGTTTCCCGACTAATCAGCAAGTCTGGGCAAACGAGATGCTTACGAAGGTATTTGCATGATGATGTACCCAACGTAGAGGATGGAGAGCAAGGTTGCGAACTCTTGACCTTGGAGATGAAGATCTGTCTGAAGACCTCGTAATCGTGCTGCACTGTATGCAGTAATCTTTTATAACACGTTGATGCAAACGACCTTGAGGAACGTACCCCGCATTATTACGATCGATCTGCGCGTACATTCAGTACCCAACATTCCACAAAATGATCAAAATTAAAAAAGGAAAACAAAATCGATCCAAAAGGCTTCTCAAATATCTCAAGAACCAACACGAAAAGGACGCTCACTCACGTAGTTCAGGATATAGATCACCACCAAGATCGACATTCTGGTATCGAGCTTCCACAACAACTTCTTCTCGAGTTTCTTCCGCGCTTCATAACCGCCAAATTCAGAGTCGGGGTCGGGCCCTTGGACGGTGGCATTTTCCTTGCTCTCCTCCAAGCCTTTCTCTGCGACTTGCATTGAGGGGGGATGGAATGTGTTGGATGGCATCAGTTACACTGAATAGTTGGAGGACAACCTGGAAAAAAGAAGCCGCCTCACGCCAGGATGGATGACCTTGATAAGAACTTGCAGGCATGATAGTATTTTATCCGCTGGACATGTTTTGGAAGCGGATGTCCACCTGAGAAGTCACAAGGGCAAAGAAATGAAATGGTCGCCCGCACCGACAATTCCGCAGTGGCGGAACTAGCGGAACCTAAAGAGTTGGGTGAATATAATAAGCACCGTGAGAATATCTTTGGCAATCCAGTCACGTGCGACGCGCGCGATTGACGCGTTTTTGGGAATTACGCTTTACGGCTTGTTTATCAGCGACCACGACGGGATCGCGAAACGGCGGCTTGCGACAACACAGCTAGCAAGCTCCTTTATTTTCTTTATTTTGCGACAACATAACGACTCTTTTATTATATATTGTTTAAAAAACATCCCGCTTTTAATGGTATGGCATATAACGTCGAGTCCTCGCTAGACCCGCGTGTCGCCCTGTGCCAGCGTATTCAGTTGGCAGTTGCGGACCTCCCACAAGTGAGCGCGGAGGATATACCCCAGGACGAGTCGTGCCCTATCTGTCTCCTCTCATTTGCGAAGATATTGTCGGAGGAACAGGAATTGGAAGGGGCCGGAGATGAAGCCGAGGAGAAGGGAATTACTAGGTTGACGAGCTGCGGGCACATGTTTTGTCGAAACGAGTGAGCTTTACTTTCTTTTCACTTGGGTTTCTTTTCCCGTGGCTTCATGGCTATTGCTTGATCTGATGACGGTTATCTTCTTTTGGCTTTTTCCAACAGTTTGGCTGAATGGATTAGAAGTTTTGTGAGTGGTCCTTTCTGTTATAAAAATATGCAAGTGGCGCCTGATGATAGTTGGGATTCCTCCCCCTATTTCTTTTTTTGCTTTCTATTGGATGATTATAGCATGGCAGCTGTCCGACCTGCCGACATTCGTTTCTTGACGTGCAAATACCCGTAGACTCCGATGGGGAGTCTTCTGATGGGGACTATATGCCAGATGAAGAAGATGAGGAGGAGGAGGATGAATTCTTGGATACGGATGGGTTCAATGACGAATTCGAAGTGGAGATGGAGATAGATATGGATAGTATGTGGGACGACGGTCCGGAGGATATGGATGACCATTCACAGTGGGGGGACATGGAGGCCTCATCTGAAATAGGGTTCGATGCTGGCGAAGAGTTTGGTGCGTGGTGTCCCCTTGTTTTTCTCTCAATTTATTTTTACGTGCGTCAGCTGATGAACTCACGTTTTGTCGGTGGTTATCCAGCTCCGATATATGACGCGGATGTCGAGCCAGTCAACGAAGAGGCTGACACTACATTAATTGAAGAATCCACACAGGATCCCAAGTAGGAACTTGTTTGAATGGCCCTTTTTTCTGTTGGCTTCTTTACCTTTTTTTTTATTTTATTTTTTTTACCGCCCATTGGTTTGTAACAATTTAGCGATTTCTATATTCTGTTTTTATAGTAAACATCGAATGTCTATTCATTGACGAGAGCCCTGAGAATATCCTCAATTGCTGCGTCTTCTCGTCCTTCCTTCCACACGCCAATAAACTTTCCGCTCCATCTTGGGCCCCTTCCCCCACCTTTGACCCCTATTTCGGTCTTTAACCGTTCACCGGCGGTCTTTACCTTTTGCTCATCTGATCCAGAAACAAGTACCACGCTCGTGCTTGATGTCGTTTGAGAAGAGGGTGACGATGTCATGACTAACAGGTAAGGAAGCTTTTCTGTCACGGTGTTGGAAAACGAGAAGGACACGGAGGACAGGAAGCCCAGTGCGTTCGCCGCATCGTCTGTTCTGTGTAGATGCTTCACGAATAAGCGCTCTTCTGATTGATCACAAGCTTCTGTGAGAATGTCTTCAGCGACGGACTTGGCGAGCTCGAGCTCTAGGTCTTCGACTCTTTTCTCAGCCTTTTTACGCTCGTCGACGACTTGGCCAACACGGTCGGGGACTAGGGGAGCTCCGCAGCTGAGTATGGCTGCAGTATTGGCGAGTAATGAGTGCGAAGATGTCAAGTGGGCGATGAGCCGTGGCCCGGATAAGAAGTAGAGCCTCGCAGATGTAGTAGAAGAGCGTGAGAGGGCTTCTGTCTGAGGTATGAGGAAGAGCTGCAAGTTATGCAGCGACGGGAGGTGCGTCCCACAGCAGCTATGCGGAAAGTTTATCCAATAATGCACCGTATATATGAGTTGGATACTTACGGGTTACGGTCAACACCGTCGATGACAACTACTCGCTTGACACCTCCTGTGTAGTCTGCGGGTAGGGTTTTACCGACTGCACGCCCGCTTTCATGTTTGGGTACGTCAGATTCTTGCTCTCTGTTCAGTTCTTCTACCTCGACATGGACCTTCCTGCCCTCGAAGACAAGTCGGTTGGCCTCATCTTGTATGGCTGTTATCTCTTCTATCGACATGCTGCGCGGCAATTCGACATAGCATGGTGCGGGGTATGTGGTGAGAGACCAGGACAGGGTAGGGAGATTAAGTCGTGTTTCGAGGATTGCGGAAAGAAGATGCTGGGAGGTGTGCATTGACATCTTCACAGCAAAACGTCAGAACCCACGGAAGAGGGTGAGTGAGACGTTCTGAATCCTTACATGGTCGTATCTGCGGTTCACACCATCATTTCCAAGGGCGACTGTCACTTTGGCTCCTTGAGAAAAGTATTGCGCGTCCGAATCAGAATTCTGGACACGAATGTAGTGTACGGCATGCCCGCCGTGTCTCTTCACCTGAGTGATGTCCCACGTCTTCCCCTCTGCGGTGGTGATGATCCCGATGTCTGACGGTTGTCCTCCTCCCTCTGGGAATATCACTGTATCATGCAAGATGACTTCCAGCATCTGCTCAACAGGCGCAGCTTGTGCACTTCTTGCTCTTCTTCGCATTTGGCGGTGGGGGTGCTGATTTGGAGATCGTGCAGTTTATGATGGTAGTCTCGAGCTCGCGGAGGTATGGGTCGCCTAGACGGGGTGATGAGCAAAGTAGGGGGATGAGAGGCGGGGGAAGGGAGGTGCTTACGCTGGCAGGCGAGGAGTCCGACTGGGATGGGAAGCTGGGGGTCGGTGGGGATGGTGAGTGTGGGTGAGACGATCCTGTGATAAGATGGCGGGGTGGTGGGCAGGAGTAGGAGGCCGGTAGCTGCCATGTTTCTATTCAGATAAAGCTAAGGGTAGAACTATATTACTGCAATCACTGCTGCACGGCCTGGTGTTGTTCAGATAAGTTACAGAGCTTTGTTGCTAACCACTGACTCGAGAGATAATGAACTCGGTAATGGACCGGCCCGCGAGGCCGTAAACCCATTCACACAGGGATGCTGCCCTATTTGGCGAAGACTGGTTTGTTGCCAACTTCAAGTTGGAGTCCCATTCCGTTCTTCACCGGCCAGCTCACCAGGCTCGTTACATACGAGCAAGTCTGACTCTGTATATTGTGATATCTAAGCGAAGAAAGTCGCACAGCCGAAAAACACCAAGCAAAGCACATGGCATACTCACAGGACAGGAGATTTAGCGGCATTCCTTATACCGTTCTACGTGAGTCGTACTCTGAATTTATTTACGACGTTCTAATTTGATGCCTTTGTCGTAAAGGAGAGGAACCTGAGGCTTCATCTGTGCAAGAAGGGGATAATGGCGGTGCCCAAAGTGCTCCAAGAACATACGAGGAGAGAGACGTCATCGAACGGACTCTCCTTCGCAAGCTAGACGCTCGAATGTCTATCCTGATACTTATTTATATATTGAACTATGTACGTGGGCACTTGCATTTCCTGGTCTCCGGAAATCGGCTCACTGGCATTGTTGTTTCCCTTGCTGAAGATTGACCGTAATAATGCAGCGTGACTACAATCAACCTAATTCACGCTTGATCTTTTTCCTAACAAGAGCCGAACAACTCGCAGTGCTGCTAGGTTACGTGGCTTTGAGGAAGACCTTGGTTTGAAAGGGCAGGAATTCAACACCATTTTGAGCATTCTATATGTGGGCTACATCATCATGCAAGTTCCATCGTAAGTATATTCACTTCATCTGTAATTATTTCTATTAAGAGCCAAATTAGCAATATGCTATTAGATTATATTGGGAAGCCATCAATCTATTTACCAGCTTGCATGGTTGTATGGGGGTTTATATCGATAATGACAGGTTAGTTTTTTGTATGTCACATCTATTTTCTAATCTGAAATGGAAAATAGGATTTACGACAGAGTAAGTTCCTCCTTTAATGTAATGTTCGTGTGGTGACAGTCATCTTGAAGTTTTACTGGTGCTTTGCTAACCCGTTTCTTCCTCGGATTTGTTGAGGCTGCTTTTTTCCCTGGGGCGTTGTTTCTCTTGTCCAAGTGGTTTGTCAATTCTAATCAAGCTTTGGCACTCCAAGAATGACTGTTTTTCCAGGTATAAACGAAGAGAGCTTGGTCAGAGAATGGCATATCTATCCTGTGGTATTCTTCTAAGTAACGCGTTTGGGTCATTACTGGCTTCTGCTATTCTTGATGGTATGGATGGGCGTCTTGGCCGTGCAGCTTGGAGGTACTTGGCTTCAGTTTAAATACTGTATCGTTGCTAAATTTTCCTAGATGGCTTTTCTACATCGAAGGCTCTCTTACTGTCTTCGTCGCGATATGTGCCATCTTCATTTTGCCTGATTTCCCTTCGATGTCTCATAGCTGGCTCACCCCTGCCGAACATGCACTCGCAAAACAGAGGATGGAGGAAGATGCTGGCACTACCATAGAGTCAGTGATTGCATTGGATAAATCTCGGGAAAACCCCATAATACTAGCTCTCACCGATTGGAAAGTTTGGTGGATGGCCATAGCGCTGACTAGCATGGTTGTGTCCTTATCCTTCAACGCATTTTTTCCAACTTTGAGTGCAACATTGGGATTTAGTCCAACGGTCACTCTGCTGTTGTGTGCCCCACCGTGGTTGTTTGCTACATTCGAGGCATTCGTAATATCCAGGTATTCTATAAGACATATTTTTCTCAGCACAAGTACTTATTTATCTTCATACTCGTAGGCATTCCGATGCATCTGGGAAGCGTTTCATGTATATTACGCTTTCCTTGCTCCTTGGCATCCTCGGTTTCCTGATCGCCATGTCTACTATGAATATAGTCGCTCGTTATATTTCTTTGTAAGTGTGCACGTTTTATTATTCTCATCTATGGTTTTCTTTGATCTCATCCCGACAAAATGAATACCCAGGTTTCTAATGGCTCAGTCGTATACTGGCTTCATCGTGTTTTTTGCATGGGTCAGTAATACGATTCACAGCCCGTCTTCGAAACGTGCGGTGTCGCTTGCTTTCATAAACGCCGTGTCTTCTCTAGGAAATGTTGCAGGATCGTGAGTCTGGCACCTTTTCTTTTACATCCATTTTCGAACACAAATGACATATGTGCACACAGATATGTCTGGCCGATATGGTGGGGTCCTTCGTACAGGTATTCGTGTGCCATCTGCATAGTTGGGAACGGCCTGTGTATAATCATGTCTTTGGCTTTGAAACGACATCTGGAACAACTAAATAGAAAAGCGGAGGAAGAGGAGGATGCATCAGGGCAGCCCAAAGGTTTCAGATACTTACTTTAAACTGCTAGTCAAACTGTGAGTCACAGCTTCACATATATAGACCTAATGGATGTTTTGTAAACAAGGTCAGATCGCTCGAATAACCCAGAGGATAAGTAAATATCCGTTGATACCATTTCTCCACATGAGAATCTCCCCAGGTGATCTACAGTCTTGGGGTGAATTACACTCAGGCTTTCTACGTATAAATACTCATAAACGTAACGGCATCGACTGCTTTTCGTGACTTGCGAAGCTCGCGCAGAGAAAGTTCTATTTCCCAATGGCTTTGTATGCAGTGTTTTGACGGAGAAATGTCGGTGATAAGATCTACTCCGGACTATATCTCGTGAGGAACGATGGTACAGGTGACTTTCAATGGGTATATAACATTTAACAGGCAAACCGCCCCGTTCCTGAACAAATCTCCCCACCACCATGAGCGTTATCAGACCCTTGACACAAAATTGGACTTTCACCCAAGTTGGAGGAGGAAAAGGCACCAAGAAGGATGAATGGCTATCTGTTTCGCAGTTTCCGACCACTGTGCATGTGGAGCTTCTCAAATTGAAGAAGATTCCTGACCCGGTAAGTGGAGGAGTCTACATACTAGGTTTTTTCAAGCTGAGGCATGTCTAGTTCCTCGGTTTGAACGAGTGGGAAGTGCAATGTAGGTGTTATCGCATATACCGCTAAGGAAGTATCTGATGAGACCTGTATGTGAACTAGGGGTTGGTGAGGGCGATTGGGCATTCAAAAATACCTTCGTCGCCTCAGGAGCAGAGCTCGCAACTTCCAACGCCGATCTTGTTTTTGACGGTTTAGACACATTTGCGACTGTACAACTGGTAAGTACATATGATACATCAATCTTTTTGGGCTATAATGATATGTTTTTACTTCTAGAATGGCCACAAAATTCTCCAGTCTGTCTTTCTATTTGCCAAACCTATAAGACCATTCTTGACCATTATTCGATGAGAACAGAACGGAGAATCAGTTTGTGTCTTACAGAGCACCTGTAAAACAATATCTTCAAGCCGGCTCAAACGAGCTGTTGATATCCTTTTCAAGTGCTTTTCTTAAGGTGAGTTCAGCAATCTCACTTTAGGTCGATGATGGCACAAACGAAACATCTAGGGGCGAGAACTGGAAAAGCAGAACGGGAAGTTGCATCTCTGGAATGGCGATTCCAGTCGTCTCCATGTACGCAAGGCCCAGTACAAGTGCGTGGTTTAGTTATCTGCGCTCGTCTTATGCTTACTTAGTATTTTTAAAAAATAGCTACGGATGGGATTGGGGTTAGTTCTCCCTCGTATTATTGGATATCTTTATCTAATTGTCCATTTAGGCCCCGTTCTTATGACTATTGGACCATGGAAGCCTGTCAAGCTACATACCTATAATACCCACCTCACCGATGTCGATGTCAGGAGCAAAGTCTCCGAGTCTCTCGATGTCAGTCTCTCCGTAGACCTTTCACTCTCGGAGAAGACTGCGGGTTCTGCTTCGGTTGTGTTGAAGAACTCTCAAGGCGCAACTATCGTCAGCGAATCCGACCTCAAGACTGACTCTGGTAGCGCCAGGACGGAATTTTTCTTCTCTCCTGGTGTTCTAGACCTATGGTATCCAGTAGGATATGGTAAACAACCATTGTATACCGTGGAGGTTCAAGTCAAAGATAAGGTAGCATATATTCCATGATGTCTTCAAGAATCTTGATGCTAATACTTCCCTTCCATAGCAAGGGAATGTTTTGGATACTAAAATAGAAAGAGTATCTTTCAGGCGTGTTCGCGTTGTTCAAGAGCCCCTCGTTGATCAGCCAGGCCTGACGTTCCTGTTCGAGGTTAACAACATCCGTGTTTTCTGTGGTGGTAAGCCTGTCGTCGTATATATGCGCCCGAAATAGCTGATCTTAATCCTGTAGGCTCGAATTGGATTCCGGCTGATTCGTTTTTAACAACGTCAGTCGCTATTTTTGTATTCGATGCTGATATTGACGGTGCTTTGCTTCATCAAAATAGCCTAACTGCGGATAGGTACAGAGCCTGGTTGCAGTTGCTTGTGGACGGAAACCAGAACATGGTTCGTGTTTGGGGAGGAGGGATATACGAGGCTGATGCATTCTATGATACTTGTGATGGTATTTGTTTTCCACTTCTCTGTATGACCATTTCACTGAAAAAAATTATTAGAACTGGGCAGTAAGTTTTAAAGTCATCGGGCCAAATGCTGCTCCGTTAATTTCAACCCTCCAATAGTTCTCGTCTGGCAGGACTTCATGTTTGGCTGTGGGCAGGTGAGACTACTTCGAGAATATCTCCTTTGCGTCCTTACTGAAGGCCTTTCAAGTATCCTGCATATGACTCTTTCCTCAAGCTGGTTGAGGTAGAAGCTGAACAGAATGTTAAGCGACTCCGTCATCATCCTTCGGTCGTCATCTTTGGTGAGTGTTTGTCGGTAGATCGAACTAGCATATATTAATAATGCCCCGCTCAGCCGGAAACAACGAAGATTACCAGCTTGCGGAGTCCATCAAGATTGTGGACTACTCTGATGAGACGTCAGATTTCCGCAAAACTGAGTTCCCTGCGCGCTACATATACGAACGTACCCTACCTTCCATCGTAAACAAATTCTGCGACATATTCTACCATCGTAGCTCCCCCTATAGTGCACCGGGTGTTGTTACTACGGACAAGACTCTTGGTGACTTGCATCAGTGTAAGCAGATACCATAGTCTGACATCAGGCACGAACTCACAGACCACTGATATATAGGGAACGTTTGGCATGGCTCACAAGAGCCTTGGCACAACTGGGATATCCTTGCTGGTCGTTTTGTTTCTGAATTCGGCATGTAAGTTCGCGGGGTACTATTTATATCTTGGTAATTGACCGGTTTCAGGGAGGGATATCCGAACATCCGAACTGTGGACTACTGGTTAGCTGGCGACAAGTTGGAGCGATACCCGCAATCACGGTTTGTTCATCCAGCACGCTTGTTTGTAATGAGCTGATGTCCCTCGTTTAGAGTGAACAACAACCACAACAAAGCTGACGGTTTCGAGCGCCGGTTAGAGGTACGGATAAACACGGTGCTATAATCTTGCACGATTCTCATGATTCTCACCGAAATAGCTTTACTTGGTCGAAAATTTCAAACATGCGTTCGACATGGACAGGTGCGCAGTAAGATTTTGGATGGTGGTTAGCATATGCTTAAAGATCATTCAGTTACGTGTACTACACGCAGATCATGCAAGCGGAAACTTTGGCGTCTGCTTACCGTCTTTGGAGGCGTAACTGGCGTGGGAGAGGCAGGGAGCATACTGCGGGTGCTCTCGTTTGGCAGGTCAGTTTTTCAGGGTTTCCGCTTGTAATCGATCCTGATTTTGAGTCCAGATCAACGACTGTTGGCCGACAACATCTTGGGCCATCGTCGACTACTTCCTCCGGCCCAAGCCGGGCTATTTCACTATTGCGCGTGAATTACGACCGTACACAGTTGGCATGACACGTAAAGAGAAGAAGACTTTCGCGAACGAATTTTCTGCCGCTGATTTCAAGATTGAGACCATCCTGGAAATATGGGGCACAAACAACAGCCTGTCTGAGAAATCGGCTACACTTGAAGTGACTTCATTTGACTTACATTCGTCGTGGACAGACAAGTGGTCGAAGGCCGTGAAACTTGGGCCGAACGCCAGCACAGAGCTGTTTAGTGATAATCTCCCCGGCCAGCCTGTCAGGACGAAACAAAGCGAAGTACCTGGTGTTATTATTGTTTCTGCGCGTCTGTTGGACGCAGATGGCACTGTGCTTGGTAGATACTCGAATTGGTGAGTAGCTGCCACACTTGTTCTACATGCTGGCTCTCTTTGTTAATTCTTTCCACAGGCCGGAGCCTTTCAAGTTTATTACGTTCCCCACCGTGAAAGAACTGGGCTTGAAGATCTCAGTTAGCAGCGATGGAGAATCCGTCCAACTGTCTACGCAGAAGCCCATCAAAGGAATCATCATGGATGTTGATGGGGAAGACGTCAAATGGAGCGACCAAGCCATCGATCTTGTACCAGGTGACCCCCAGGTCGTAAAAGCCATTGGACTAAAAGGAAGGGAAGTGAAGGTTCGGTTCCTAGGCGATGGCTCGGCGTGAAGTAAGATGGAAGCAAAGTCGGCGGTAGGGTGAATCGAATGTACGAAAATGATTGTAGAAGTGATTCGAACGTGTAATACGAGTGTCCTTTATTCTCTTCATTGCATTACTGGTACTATGCACGTCCTGAACCAATGAAAAAGAATTGAGAGTATTAGCCACCGGGGAATAGAGTACGCTATTTATAATGACTAGGAATATGAAGGGGGCAAGCATCCCACAGGGGACACATTAAAATTACAAACTGTACAGGAGCAGGAATGCACGACAAGATACTGTAGCGGAAGGGAGACAGTCTAGTCCGATCAGTTATCGGATAAAAATCGCCAAAATAAGAAAAGGCACTCCTAGGGAGCAAGCGAAATAAGGAAAATAAGGAAACGGTAAATAATCGTATACGTAGGAGGCAAGTTGATAGCGATGCAGAAAACGTTAATGGGATGAGCCCACACGTTGTGCAGACATTGCAGTTAAAACGGTTGCTGGGACGTGGCGATGACAGACAGGCTTTCCTGAGGTCTCACATGATGGTACACTTGCTAGTTTCTGGTGGATCCGTCCTGGTTGAAGACGAACGTTTCTCTATTTCAGCAAGGCACAGCTCAAAGACTTTGCCTGCGCAATAATCAGAATAAAGTAAATGGTTACAAACGGCTGGACACGTACCGACGTTGACATTGTTTTTCGCACTCGTTTCCACCCAAGCCGCTTTGTTCTGCTTCGCAAGCTGCTCGCCCTCGGCTGAAGCTATCTGTCTGATAGTGGGGCTGTGAGGCAAGAACGAACATGGTTGACGACGGTGCACTCGACGCCACAAAGGCGGGAGATGAAAAGAAAATAAGCTTACCTCGTCTGAAGATCGGATTTAGCACCAACAATGACACAGGGGATGTCATTTATGCCACAAAAGTCGACGATTTTGTCGTACACAATCTGAATCATGTCGAACGAGTTTCTTGAGCTGACGGAGTATACGAGGACGTAGCCGTGTATTCCGATTGCGTGCTTGGAGTTTAGTATAGAGTATTCATCCTGGAGCGCAGAAGATATCAGTAAGGAAAAAAGGAGGCGGGTGATAGTAAAAGCTGACCTGACCGGCGGTGTCAATGATGTCACAGTCGTATTCTACGCCTTTGTAGCTGACACTCTTGTTGAAAGTGCTTTCGATGGTGGGATAATAAGCCTCAACGAAATGGTTCTCGATGTACTGTATTACGAGCGAGGACTTTCCTGGACGGGTATTGGTGTTCTGGTGGTATGACGTCGAACAACGGAGGAAGCTCACCGACGGAACGAGAGCCAAGGACTGCGATTTTTCTCTTCTTGAGGATATCACCAGTCATGTTGGTACAGGATTGGATACAGAAAGAGAGGTGAGGAGAGAAAGAGAAAAGCTAGACGGGGAGCTGGCAGGAAAGGATGTGGCTGGATGAAACGGAAAGACCCCACCGGCTGATGCAGCTTTTTTGGCCGAGCCGTTTTTCCGTTGCCAACGAGGATATATATACGAAATGGAGGGCAAACAAAAGTGAGGAATGGAGGAAAAGCTGGATGCGAGAGCAGTCCGGAGTAAATGGACAAGAGTATATAAATACGAAGGCAAAGGAAAGGGATGCAGGATGGGCTGGGGTCTCAGTGCCACGATTGGCGCGTATGCACACGGACCGCAAGCCAGTCCATCACAAAATTTATAGTAATTACATGCTATAACACCAGGAACAACAAAGAATGTCGAGACCGTCGCCCATCAACGAGAGTAATAGCACTCGCTTCTCCTACGTCTCTACGCCGTCACATCTGCTCAGCTGAAACCCCGCATAAGGTTGTCCTGGTCTTGTGACGATGGTCTGGACGGTCCGAGCCTTCGTTTCTTCACCCACCTTTTCGGAATGGAGTAATGATATCAACAGCCTCCGGAACTTGGGAAAACATTTGGTAAATCTGCCATTCCTCTCTCCCACCCTCTTCCGTGACAAAGCGCCCCTCGGATATCCTAGAAAGCATGTGTTCTTCCAAGCGAATACAGCCCGGCCAGTGCCTTCCAGCTGGCAAATCCTCTCTTTCTTCTCAGGCCATTGCCAAACCATGATATGTTTCAGCCCGTGTCGACCATCGCTACAACAGGTGGCTAGAATATTATCCTCCATCATACCCACCCACCATCACATTTGGGTGTGAACATAAACACAGATCTCTTAAAGGAAACTGGAAATCAATGGTGTGTCAACTGTTGAATTTATCTCGTCAGGCTAACATTGTTATCTCTTCCAACAGCATAGGCTTTGGTAAACGGTGGGCTTCATTGCAAGGTTAAGTTCAGTGGCGAAACGAATGACAGGTCGAGGGTAACAGTCCAAGTGTAGGAATGACCTTGTCTCTAGAATATCAGCACGACTACATCGGCAGAAGATGCTTCCAAAGGGAACTGCGAACTATGTGCATTATGAATTCGGCGAAGCTTTTCCAGCAAAGCGGAGACTCTGGAACTTAAAGCATAGCCAGCCTAACAGACGCAGCGGAATGATAATGGACCTGGAAATCGATATGTATGACGCCATGTGCTGCTTCCAAGCCTCGCCCGATTTGACACTTGCGAAAATAGAACATGGCGTTCGCAGAACCGTATAAGGGCATCCGTTACGCTCGAGCTGAGAAACATACCCCATGCAGTTAGACGCGGGCGGATTCCTTATCTCCCATTCAGCTTGATCAATGCATTTGACACGTCCAAACCTAAAGCTCGTGAGGGTGGACCACGGACAGCCACGGTTATCGTAAGCAATTCCACTACGTTTGCCGTTTGGAGTAGCGCCCGGCATTCAAACTCGTCTGTGCGGGTACCTGACCAGCACGATTGCGGGGCAGGCGTATCAGTTGGTGTTGGTAGCCTAGGAGGCAAGCATAGTGGCAATCTGTAGCTGAGATCGTCTGAGTGTCTATGAAAAAAAGTGCATTCTCGGTATCTGACACGGACCAGGCGCATCATGACAATGTTTCAACCTGCGAATAGACTTATAAAGTCTATCAGTCGTATCAGTTTCAAGCTCTCTTCCATGTGCGCAGAAAATCAACTGCCAAGTGCTCACCTAGAACGCCATTTCAAATCATCAAATCGTGTATTATTTGAGCGTCCAGCTTTGGGTTTTGCACCCGTCCTGAGGAGCCTTTTCATTCATCGGAGGGTGTCGGGTGCTTGTACTGGATATATACAGCAAACAATGTAGACACGGTGTATCGATGGCCGTATGAAGACACGCAGCATTTCATGGGCCTCGAGGTTTCGGCGGCACAGCCTGACTCTTTTCACCGAACTTTGTTTCAGGTTTCTCAGACCAAGGAAATTGCAGAAAAAGGACCTGGTTGGGACTCGAACGCACTCTCCGAGCACGTGCGTTGTCACGTGCTGATTTCACGTGAGGTTGATTTTTGAACGCGACTATAAAGAGTTTTGGTTTGTGTAACCTTGTGGAACTTTTGCGACTTGCTTTGGACCAGCTTGTGTATTTTTTCAAAGGAAATAACTCATCCACCATCCTTGCTTGTATATCTGTATCACATTCGTCATGTCTGCAGTCACCACACCCAATGACTCTCCTGTATCTGCACCCATCCAGCCTCTGCACAACCCGTCGCAGGCTGCACACGTCGTCGTCCCACAAGCACCGCTTGGCAACGCAACAAATGGCGTTGCCAACCAAGTCCCAGGAATGGGAGTCAAAGCTTTACTAGCTAAAAAGCTGGCGAAGAGCAAGTAAGTAACGTCATAACCACGAATTTATCAAGGCTGATGGCTCTTCACCCAAGAAACCCTACATATATATCGCCTACAGATAAACTGATGACTCCAGTCACCCAGAAGCTTAATGCGGCTAAGCAGAAACGCTTCACAAAGTGAGTGTCGCGGTCAAATGCAACTGCATCTATATTGCTGAAGGTCCTTGAATTCAGAGGTGCTAAACTTACCGGGGCATTGTTCCCTATCACAAAAGAATCCACGTCGTCTGAAGAGCGTGAAGACGTTAGTGATAGTGAATCGCTGTCATCAGAATCGGAACCTGTTAAGGAGCACCAAGACATGGATCACAAGATGAACGAGGACGACAACCCTTTTTGATACGCTGTTTCCCTGTTTGTCCTCCTGGGCTGGATCCCCTCTGCTACTCTGTCTTTGTAATGATTATCATGATACCAGTGATCTGTCTTCTTATCTTGTCTATCGGTTGTTTCGTTAACACTCGCTGTCTCTATACTCAACTTTTTATCTCACTGTGAAGGTTATTTTTCCCACGCTTGCTAAATGCACTACTTTTGTGTTACGCGTCGCTGTCCTGATCTCGGAGTCCTGAATAATAGCTTGAACCTCCTCGGTCTATACCATCAGACACTCGATTTGACCAACTGCAGGACACCCTATTTCGTTTCAGTGAAGAGCTATAAGATGTCTGATATGCACATGCACTTCAACCTAGAGGATATGAATGAAATCATTCCTCATCTCGCGGCTCTGTCCTCTGCGAGTCGAAGAACGCAACAGTATGTGGTCTATTCGTGTATAGTGGCATTACCCACTCCCAATAGCATTAACATCAGCTCAGACAGACTGCAGACTTGATCAAAGGCCTACCCCAACTCACTGAGGAGGATCTCCTGAAGGCCGGTCACCAAGGTCAGCTTCCGAATCATGTCATCTTTGACATCAATCTTGTTATTATCCTCACGAACCTACTTTAGAGTCTCTCTGCCCAATATGTTTCAACCCTTTTCTCGCGATAATCGCCGAGGAAGAGATGGCACTTGCCATGGACTCTCCAGCACACCCTCCCGAACTGCTTGGCGTAACAAAGTTGAGTGAGAGCTGTGGACATATATTTTGTCGTAGAGAGTTGAGTGTCGAATTCCATGCTTTGTCAATGGTGTACCCTCTGACTGTCGTTACAATAGCATATTGAAGTGGATCAACGATGCAGTAAGTACTTCGTCATATTGTTGTACAAGTCTGAGTCACCCGTTCTGATGTACTACAAGCACGATTCCTGTCCAACATGTCGTCGGCCTTTCATCCCGACTGACCCTAATAATGATGAACGTGATACGACTACCCCTCAGGCTCCTAATATATTTGGAGGCCTTGACGGCCTCATCCTTAACAATGATTTGGAACCTTTCCGTCAATACGCGAGGCACTTATCTAGGCTCGACGGCCGTACCGATAATTCTACCAATCAGAGTAGCAGAGATGATTCTCATAATGATGATGCTCATGAATTTGCTGGGATGTACTCGTGAAGCACTAGCACCGAGAATAACCTAGCTGATATATTTATTATACTGCATGTTCACAGCTGTAGCTATGATTAGCATTGCAATTGTCCAATCGACAAATGGCTTATTATCCAAATCTAATTAATTACCACTACCCGCAAATTGCCCGAGGCTGCATGCGCCTCACCTATCTACGTCGGCCTGGGCGCAGGGGACAGATGGACCACTAGGTATAAGGAATGGAGTGTCATGATGAGGTAGCGTAGAAACAACACTCATGTAATGTCCCGTGAACTTCAGAATGCAACAGATATAAAAGAAAGTAGATGGAAATTTCAGTGAACAGTCCATATGGAGAAATGAAAATCTGTATGCAACAACTCTTTAATTCCTTCGGCAACATCTGAACAAATTGCGCTTGAACCAATAGAACAAACACTGTACAAAATGGTGATGTCAACGTTGACCTTGGGAACAAGTATATGAATGCCACTCACTCCAATAAACCGCACTGCGGAAAGGAAGAAAGTCGAGTAGAGGATGACGGCGAAATACGTGTTTTGTTTCGTACGCAACTCATTCGCGTCCAATTGTGCTTCATCAACATTCGTAAGACCATTGATGTTCTCTATTGCAACAGCCAACCCAGCATTCGTGATCATCCATAAGGCCACAAGACGAGTACGGAAAGTTTTGTTCTGATCATCCATTGTAGGCTTTTCGATAACTTCCTTCACGTCGATCTTGGTCACTGCACGCGTAACGGTCTCTTTGAAAGCGGAATCTACATCTTCCTGGCTACGAGCAGTATCCTCGACAACTGGCGCCTCAGCATCTTTCGCCTTCTTAGACGAGACAGATGGTAGGGCTTCAGCCTTGTCGCTACCTTTGGTACCCCATGATACCTATACATAATGCGTCAAGACACTAACACACAAAAAATGTTGTGTCACCTACATCATGCAAATTACAGAAGGCGTAAACGTTCAACACATTTGTAAAGCTCGGCGCAAGGCAAAGGTACTGGAAGAAACTAGAAAACATGTGCCAAGGGTCGCGCTAATATCAGACCTTGGTCAGCGAATGATCAGTCGCTATTGATATCATCGACTTACATAAAGGAAAGACGCAAAGAGGTAGATACCTGAAACAGACGGTGAGACTCATACATACAGAAATAGGAACAAAGATACATACCAAACGTAGATACCATGGCTGCAATAAGAGCACCCACTGGAGGCGTGAAGAAAGTCTCAATCACTTGAATAGTGGTCTTGTTCTTGAGCTCGTTGGGAATATTCTTGTGTTACAGGTGAGTCACTGAGCAACACGACGACATAAAAGCTAGAGCTTACACTAAAAGCCTTTCCAGTCAACCAGAAGGAACAAACGAGAAGATAGACTGCGAAGAAGGCATAGACCCTTCGAAGGAAGATGGTGAGTGTGAAGTTTATGTAGATCGAAAGCGACTCACCAGAGTGTTATGGTGTAGGCCATCCGTTCACCTTTCGGTCTGTTTCCCAAGGCTAAAACGAACTAAAATAAGGTTGTCAGATTTCACAATAGACGAAGCATTGAATATCCTTTGACCTGAAGCGCTAAGAAAGCCAGATAAATCCATTTGAAAGCCAGGTTAACCCAATGAGTCTGGTAATCATGGCAGATTAGTACAATTTTATGGGGAAGAAAAAGTAATCAATACTGACGACATCCGCAGTCCCAAAAATAATCATGTTTTGCGATGGAAGCAGATCAATGATAATACTGAACGTCAACCAAATATTGGCGATCGAAAACCACGAAAACGCCAATGAAAAGACGTTATACTATAAATATGTTCCACAATAAGCAAGTGAATTTAGGGCAGACAAACATCGACTTACGAGGGCTTGAATGTGGAAAAAGAACATGCGGATAATTCCATGACCAGAACGATAGAGCTTGAAGAAGTTAACGATGGCATACTTCATCATCCACAATAAGCAAAGTTCGATATAAGAAAGAATAGTTACTCACGACCGACGCAGCAAATGAACCGTTAAGCCAACGGCGACGTTGACCAATTAGCTCTGTTGCATTTTCTGGTACATCGGTCTCGGCCTTGGAAGGCTTGACATAGGTCAAAGTCCACCGGTCACCAGCTTTGGCAACAAGCTCGAAACACAAGATACGATCCTCAGCTAAGAACATGTTCTTTGTGAAGATATTCATTCCATAGATACCCTTTGGACCTAAACGGTCTGCTAGAGAGTGATCACCGTGGAAATACTGCTCTAAGGGTACCCCAAGGATAGCACGATACCGGTAGGCGGAGAAAGCACCAGGTAAAACAGACACATAGCCGAAACTACTTTCCAAAGGTTTGTCTATGATTGAAATTGAGCTAATGCAAAACTCTCTCTAGCATATTGTGCTTACCGAGAATATTTGACATTTTGTACTCGAAGTTCTGAGCGGCAACAAGAGGGTTAAGAAGTTTCCTACCGCCCTCAATCATAGCATGAATTTCACCACAGCACCCTCCAAGGTGTGCATCGTTGTAGAAAGCTTCCCAAAGGTAGTAAATAGATTTGTGCCCAGGTTTCGTACCAGCATCAAGGAGGACACAGATTTCCGGCTACAAAGTGAATATTAGTAATGAATCGTCACGATAGCGAATCTACCATACCTTTAGTATTTTTCCGATAGCATTAAAGAGCCAACGATGAGAGTTAATCTTCTTTTGATTCTTGGCTTTAAGGACAAAGATAATTTGAACTGGGACCAAATTGTTGGGATCATTCTCGTGAGGAAGGACCAGCTGAGGTGTGGCATCAACAGACAATTGTGTAGTGTACTAAATAAAAATGAAAATACATCAGCGGAGATAAGTACAAGGACTTGCGAGATATGATAATAAAGCTTACCTCGAATATGTGGGCCACTGTATCTTTTCCATCGACTTGCTTTTTCATAACACCATCCTGATAAACACCAACAGTGGCTAGAATATCTAGGACACTCTTGTCCATAGGCTCCAGACCATCGACAATCAAGGCAACTGTGATTCTCTGCCACCCAGGATTGCCTTCTTCAGCAGTTCTCTTCCAGTACTTTGATTGTTTAGTCTTGCAAATATCACGGATATTCAACATGACACCGTGAAGTGTGCGGGCGTAAAGGGTCTTGTCTTCGTTGTATGACGTGACCGCGATAAGAATCTCGGTCTGACGATTGTACATCTTCGTGCGCAAGGACCACCCGTTTGCCTCTGTGAACTCATCTGGATCACAAGTTGCAGCACTGTACCGCATATGCCTGTAGAACAAAAGGAAGAAGAAATTTTGCGATTAGTCAGTACAACCAATGGGGTAGAAGAAAGACTGCTCACGAGAATTCAGTGGTGTTCGTGGCAGCATATTTAGCCTCAATTGCGCTCTGCACTGGGGTAGGGACGGGGTACTCCGTGATGAAATTTCCCTTTGTCAACTTGACTTTGCGAGTTACACCGCGCTTGATAGTTTGGCGACGTCTCCATGCAGTCTCCACGCCATTTGTGGAGGACGACATAGACGACAATGGACGGGAGTAAGGGTCACCATATGCAGTGGGATCAATAGGCCTGTGGAGAGTGGACTCAGTTCAAGGCCAAAGACGTGGCAAATAGTAGAAGAACAACGCGCATATATGCTACCAATACCAAAGACGAAATACGGAACGTACCCAGGAGGATAATAGGCGCCATTGTAACCATCACCACCCGTCAAAGGAATTTTCTCTGCATAGTCATCGTCTGCGTAGTTACCGCCGAATTCGCGAGGTAAAGTAGCAGTGCTCTCAAAAGGTTGATTCAAGGACACAGCACTTTCATACGGACGAGCCGGCTCCTGGAAATGAGTCTGGCGAGGTCTGTCTGCGAAAGGATCGCTATATGGTTCATCGTGCAAAGAAGCTGAAGGCAAAGGAGGACGATTATCAGACATGCTGCCTAATTCTGATGAAGGACAAAGGCAGAGAGTCCAGTAAGAAAAATAAGCCCCGACTGTTGGAGGTGGTGGGTGGGCGAAGGCTGGAAAAGTTGAAAAGGCGGTTGAGAAAAGTCAACGCCTCAAGGCAACCACGGTTTTGTACAAGCAATTTGGAAACAGGGCGATGTTATACACCGCCTAGCCGGTCCCCCAGCCACCACGGGATCACGACATTGTCGTACCGCCCATTCTTCTATGTAATAGTGTCATACAAAGATTGGCCAAATCGCGTCAGTTATAGCAATCATTCATTTCATCTATCTATCCTTTTTTTCCCAGCTAATTCGTAATGGTCAAAGAGTGATTGGGATCAAAGATTTTGTGTCTTTTCTTCCAGCGGTCGGGATTAGGAAGCCGCAAGGTTGGTTTCGGGGTCACGGCCGTTCTGGCTATGCCCAAATAAGAATCCATAGGTCGGACAACTGTGATCACACCCAAATATAACCTAGGCCTGCGCAGTCTGGCCTCCACCCTTTTGCCCTGTTCTTTTTGGACTTTACAACGATCAATCAAAAAAAAAACGGTGAAAGAGAAGCGGCGCCGGAGAAAAGCTTTGGGGTATATGTCGAAAAGCCAGTGCTATTCCCTGCGTGCATCTTCAGTCTAGGTTTTCAAGAATGCGCTCGGTGACAAATCAACGAACGTTTTGGCACGGCTAATAAGTACATAGCTAATATGCTTCAGATATTGATTGGATCCTAAACAACTTGGATGATGTACGACAGACGTGAGTCTTTCGAGTCTTATCGAGCGCAACGGCAACACCTTGTGCCCGCTGTGCGGAGTCGCCTCGTGTTCTGTAACTCCACAGAAGCAGTGCCAGGTAGTATAAGCGCTCATTTTTTGGTCTCTTGATCAACACTAGTGATAACTTAATAGGTATATGTAACGCCCATCTCTTATACGCTGAGGTGGGGCATAACATATTTCCATGTCAATGATAGTACCAACCAACAGTTAACTGAGTGGAGTAGAGTGGGTTGTGCTATACCGTGACTAGTTGTCAAGCCAGCGGAGACTGGTGGCCGTCGTGAGTTAACGCAGACTTGTTACAAACTTCCGCAGTAGTACGCTCATTGAATTAATTCTTCACCCTTGAATTAAACTTCGACGAATTAGCGAGTTGACAATCTTGCTTTGGGAAAGGAGATTAGGCGAATACGTGTTGGAGACAAGTCTTATCAACACTTCCCATCGTGAAGTATGCCGGTGCAGTTCCCATCTGCTACTACCGAGACTCTGAGGTCATCTCTGACAGTCTCTAACAGAAAGGCATCAAGGCTGAGGCGAGCCTTCAGATGATGTTTGGAATGTCTCATAATCTAGAGGCCCTATCTGAGAAAGGTCGTCCTGGAAATGGCGGTAAGGGGAGAAACTGAGAGATTCGAATGGCACGTGAAATAATCAACGAGCGATTTGCAAAGTAAGTTCTGACAAAGCATGTCTGTTGCAGTTGCTCGGATAAATAGCTCTAGAGGCTATCATTCTTACACAAATACCCCAATGGATGTCCCACTGGCAACCAAAAAATAAACCAACTACCAGCAGTATCACAATCTGATTCTGGCGTTGATGCTAACCCATCAAGGCGTTCAAATTCAAGTGATACACTGGCTGAAGTGTGTGCAATTATAATCTACGCAGGTCCGGAACTAAAAACTGTTAGGACCATTTGAGATCTTGGACAAAAAACGGAGATAATTGCCTTTCGGAATGAACATCATCATGGCGTCCACAAGACACACTTACCATGCCTCCGCCGTGCTATGTGTAATAGGGCACATGTTACCATAGCTGGATAGGAGACAATCTGAAATGAACCCCAGTGGAGGCGGAGGATCAGAGGAAACTTGTAATTAGCAATTCTATTAACTTCGGGGCCCATATACTGCAATACAACGATCTTCGAATGCCTTTACCATCAGTTTCGAGACTTGCCCAAAGAACGTAGTAGAGACGGCAGCGTGTAATGGGTTTGAGAATGCAAACGCAAGATCGAGGGTGACCAGCGTCGGCTCCGAGTCATCGAGAGCCGTACTCGTGCTTCGTGGCTTGCCTGCCGAGCTCGTAATTTGTGGGTCTTTTCGGAAACCCTCGGAGGTTGATGACGCCGAGTGAAAACGCCATGTTGTCGTGAGCGTCTTGAACAGGGGCGTGGACGAAGAAGCCACAGCCTAGTAGTAATTTCTGGTTCGTTACTCATACATTGATAAATCATTAGTAAATGAACACACCTCCACCGACTCATACGGTTTGCATGTCACTTTACTGATATAACTTTCCTTGAAGGCCAGGAACCCGACAGTCAGTTCTGCGTCCATTTCGATCACAGGGCTTTTTGCTACACGCCGTTCCAATATTCTTGAGCTCGTGCAGTATGGCACAAAGCGATGATACGACTGAACGTCCGCTACGATATCATATAATTGTCTGCGTCGAAATCTGTTTTGGAGGGAGCAAACCAGTCGGTGTTGTGAATTACTATGAAAAACGATATGAAAGAGTCATGGACTGTGACGTACGGGAAAAGCTTCTGTTCATGGTAAGTCTGAGTATCATTTGACCCATTGGAATCAGGAAACGGTGACAAAGATGAGAAATTCGGAATCGTAAAGAAGAGTCTTCTGGAATAGGTTGAACCTATTGAACGGACATTTGGAGGCAGGACTCGAGGCATAACACGCAAAACCACTACCATTAAGTAATAATCGTCTAAAAGCAACACCGTGACTGCACGTGACAATGTTAACCCGTTTTCAGGTTTTCAATCATCCAAATCATGATGGGGTCCCGCCAAGTTATTATATAGACAGAGAGGTTTGTTAACCCTTATTACTATAAGGATGTTGTTTTAAATACAAATTTCAAGATGGCTATGGGGGGCACATCTATCAGAAGTTGACGGAAATCGAATGAGCCATTAAAGTTGAAGTGTATGTGTAAGGTTCTTACGCTCGGCTCGTCTAACAATGAAATCAAGAAGGTAACGAGTCCACCTGAATCACAGAGGCCCCACTCCACTGCGTATCATGGTCTAGACATCCATATCCCACCGAGCGTAAGAACACGATATGAGTGAACCCGGGGCGCGAATGAGATGAACTTCACAATATTGTAAACGTTGCTAAGTGATCGGGGTAACCCATAATGTCGAGAGCATCCAATTCAAGATAAGCGTTATCCCGGGATTCAGCGTCGTAAGTGTAGCAGGACCTAGCAGGACCCACGAGTTGTGATCTTATCATTGATCGCAGCATCCGGGGTGCTTAACCAAACCCTTATATCCATACCACGAGCTGTCAACGAGTCTCGAAGTTGCGGAAGAACCGGCGGTAGGTCGAAGACGAGCCTTACAAGGTATATCACGTCTACTATTTTACCGAGTTAGGAAGACGCAGAGCGGCGATGACAGCCAGACATACCTCAAAATACTGTTTAGTCTGCGCGGGATTATGCTGACTAGTTCTGTAGAACTACTCGATGCACACAGAGCGAGTTCAAGGGCAACTATAAATCCATATATCTTATCTGGACAGAAATCAAGGTGGTTGATGTCTAGCCGAGAGGCGATACGGGGATCAAATCATATGCCATTACATTTACGAGCAATCCATAACAATAGAAGCAGTTCTCTTTCGTCTTGCAGATTCTTTTCTCACTCGAACAGCCCACTTTAAGCGGGGAGAAGAATTTACAACGCTGCAAATTCTGCAATTTCAGGACAGTCTCTGGCAATCTGATAATGGGCGGATCAGCCGAGACAAAAAATATTAGGACGACGTCTGCACTCACGTGCCCTTCCTGTTGGCATTTATAACAGGTTCTGGTTTTATTTAAGGCGCCAGCGGCTGGACCAGTCGGAATACCCTCATTGATAGTTGCACCTGGTGCGGCAAGACAATCTCTGATGGGGATATCAATGACGTGTTTGCTGGAGGAGGCCAACAATATTACCTCGCCATATGATTAGGGCCGCCGCAGCGATAACACTTGACGGGTGGTAGGGTAGAGGTATTCAAAGCACGTCCTGGAGGCGGAGCACGCGAAGCAAACCCTGGCCCTGTGACTCCGGCAGCTCCACTAGGGCAAGCTCGCGCAATGTGGCCAAACCGACCACAGTTCTGATGGCAAGAAGCGCGTTATTCGAAATCATCAGAGGTGGGGATGAAAAAATGACACACGTAGCATTTCTGATTACCACTTTGTAATCTTAAGTTAGGACAATCTGCCTGAATATGTCCGATACCACCGCAAGAGTAGCACTGTTTCGCGGAAACAGTACGAGGGGATGGGCAGGCAGATGATTCATGACCTGGCTGGCGACAATTATAGCAAAGGCGCTGCTCGGAGGAACAGTTCTCGGCTATATGACCCACTGGGTGGGGGTGAGTGGAAGAATAGGGTAGTAATAATGATATAGGGCACACACAATTTCCGCACTTGAAGCAACCTTTCCTGGAAAACTGAAATGCCATTTGAGCAAAATCTTACTTCTGTGCTGCGATCTCATTAAGATCAGTTAGGAAGAAAAGATCCCATACACAGCGAGCATAGGTTACCTCGCTTCTTCCCTCTTCCAGCTAACCACTAAACTGCTCTTCCACCTCCCTGAAAGTGAGGATGAGGGTTGACGATGAGTGATACGACGGACTGATGATGGAGCTACATCAATTTTGGTTTGTTATTACGCCACCTGCCCTGAAGCGGATACGCTACACTGTGGCGCTGGAATCTGAAAATGACCACCAACACTGGCAGGCTACAGCTCCTGGCTATTACACTCAATGCTTGTGCTTCCAGCTCTGTTTTCCTCGTGTCCTGCAAAGGACCGGGATGAAAATTTTGGATTCAGGAAGTTGAAGCTCTGATCACCCAGCGTCGAGAGATCACCTCGAGTTATCCATTGTTCCTGATCCGGCGCCCACTAGGCTTGTTCTTCGGATCTTTCAGGCAATCTTATCGATGGTAACGCGGTTCATCCTTGTACTTTGCTTGATCAGGTATGAAATGGGGCCCCGACCCACTACATGGAGATACTTCATATAAAAAGAACATGAACAAAAACATGTCTTTCTCTGGGACCCATAGTTCCCACCCACTCGCTCACATTCATTAAGGTGATTTTTATGCCGTACGCTTTTTTGCTTCTCTGATTCGAATTTTCTTAGCCCAACCTCCCAGCGGATAGCCGACCTTCGCGCGCTGGCATCCATCGCGCTTCTTGTTAGGATGACGAGCGACGTCCTCTTAGGCAAGGATTTTAGTCGGGCGTATTTCTCTGACCCAACTCATTCCCTTCTATATTTCACAGGACATAAACCCTTTTCTGGACGCCGTTCTCCATCCTTGCAACAAGCGTTGTAACGAGCGAGCTAAGCACGGCTCAACGTGTGGTAGGAGAGGCTTGTTGCTTGCTGCATCGCTTGCAGTACTCTTGGGCTTTACCCCAAGCGGCCTTCCACGTGCTCCTGCTGGACGATCATGGTGCATCACAGTGTTTGTGCGCGAGCTGGTTTCCAGGCATATTTATTAGTTGACTTCTGCAATTGGCTATGCTATCATGTTCATGTTAAGGCTTCCTAGTATGTAGTTGCACGAAGTCAGCTTCAAATTGATCTCCGCACCTGTCAGATAACTATGCTTTTGACTCCCTTCAAGTTATATGTACCAAGTATTCTCCAGCTATAGATATGTTTATAAGTGAGACTTCCTATACTTGAACTGTTTTACGAGCAAGCTGATCATTTCGCTAGATTAGCCATTTTTTAAGCTTAAGTCAATCTTATGAATTCAGTTTACAAAAATGCTAGTACATATCTGGACTGGGCGCTAGTAAACATAACTATAATCGTGCGCCTGAGTTGCGTAACATGGTGCCATGATGGTGCTTCGGATTGGGGGATAAAGAGGAGCTCCTCCCTATATCCCCGCATATATACACTGCAAGCTGGTCTGACAACATCATGTTCGACGGAGGAACACGCGCAAACTGTTGTTCAAGTCAGCTCTGAGAACTCAAACGTCTACCGTGACCAACCTCGCCGTTCCATTCGGTGATCATTGTATGTATATACTGGTGCTGCTATCGCTTGGTTTGCACGATGGAGTTGTCGTGGTCGTGGACACGGGTCAGTCTCGTCTGACAATGTATCTTATTCGTCGTGCGCTGAATGCTATAGCAGTTCTAGGTCCGGGAAAAGCCTTGCGCTCTACTCATTGACGAGCCGAAGGTCCTTATCTTTCCTTTGACGTTTATCCCAAGTTATTCCTCGTGTGCGACCCTCCTCGTGTATCATGACCACATGTCAATGTATGTCAATGTACACCAATCAATGTACACCGATATTATGCACCCTGGGAACTACTCCGACTCCTGGGCATATAGGCATAAGTAAGCCGGATTTTATTTCAGGCACTTTGCGCTGACATACTTATCATGATCGTAATTACCCGCGAGCTGTTTACTAATCATGACAATGCATGTCCACTGAATCGTTATCTTATAGGTATCCAGACCACCTCTGATTGTATATTTTGTTGGCCAGATACACCTCGCACCCCACGTCAAGTCTATCTAAACTCTCCCCGGAGCCCTTCCACGCATAATTGCTCTGTTCTACGATGGATCTGGAAAAGGAATCGAAAGCCGTAGACCTCTCTCACCACCTATCTGTTGTATCCAGAGCGAGAAAGACCTCCCCTCTCAAGGGGCTGCAGAAGTACTTTG
Organism: Serpula lacrymans var. lacrymans S7.9; assembly: GCF_000218685.1. Lineage (NCBI taxonomy): Eukaryota > Fungi > Basidiomycota > Agaricomycetes > Boletales > Serpulaceae > Serpula > Serpula lacrymans. The sequence continues at coordinate 2,477,563 of NW_006763293.1, read as the reverse complement.
TTAAGCCCGGCATGCTTAGCCTCGCTGGCGGTGAGTGAATCCAATCAGATAATATGTATGCAATTTAATCCTCCAGTCCTTCTTATATAGGTTTACCCAGTCCTGCTTACTTCCCATTCTCAAGCATATCAGCAGATGTTTTAGTCACCGAGTCTTTTGCGGTTGTTCCGGATGAACAGTCCTCTACCTTCTCATGGTTTTGGAAGCTATTTGGCTCAGGTCCGTCCACTAAAGAGAAGACAACTACTGTTACTATCCCCAAATATCCGACCAATCCGGGTGATATCAACCTAGCGGCTGCTCTCCAGTACGGTGCAGCAGTTGCACAGACACCACTTCAAGAATTCATAAAGAACTTTGTGACACAAGTATATCAACCAGCATACGATGACTTTTCAGTGTTAATTCACACTGGGAACACAGATGGGTAAGGCCCCATCTCTCCGTTATCGAAGCAGTGTGATTATTTGACATGTGTCACAGATGGAACCGGATTGTAGCAACATTATGCAATCCTGGTGAAGGGGTTCTTACAGAGGAATGGACTTACCCATCTGCCATGTCAGCCATGGCTCCTTACGGTATCAATCCCGTTCCTATTGCGATGGACAGTCAGGGTATGAGGGCTGATAGTTTGAATACGTTATTGTCCGAGTGGGACGAGGAAGCTCGTCACATGAAGAGGTAGTTCTCCTATCAGGTCATCACTGGTTCAAATGCGTATTGATCGCTTTACAGACCTCATGTCATGTATATAGTTCCCGTTGGTCAGAACCCCAAGGGCACTGTGAGTTCATTACACTTCTTAAGCATGATTATCATTTAAATGAAAGTAGACTATGGGAGTGGCGCGCAAGAAGGAAATTTACGAGATTTGTGTCAAGTACGGTGAGGATATTCTTACTGATTGATTTGATATCCTTGCGCTCACCAGTTGTAGACATCATAATCGCGGAGGATGACCCATATTACTTCCTCCAAATGGGGTTGTTTGTGCCAAAGGGGGAACGGTCAATGTCGGCAATTGCTTCTACATCGACACAGAAAGATGAGGTGCAAGAATATATCGCAAGTCTAGAGCCTAGCTTCCTGCGGCATGTAGATTCTTTTGTAGCCTTGGTGCCAAGTTCTAATCTCAATGTGGCTCAGATATGATTATGAAGGCCGAGTTATACGTCTCGACACATTCTCCAAGGTTCGCTGCTGAATATATGGTGCAAGAAATTGCATATAAAATATTTAAAATATATATTTTCTAGACAATTGCTCCTGGAAGTCGTCTGGGTTGGTTTACTTGCAACCCTCTCTTCGCAGAAAGATTAGAGAGACAGGGTGAAACTTCCACTCAGGCTCCGTGTGGGTTTGGGCAGGTGAATCAAATCAACCAGTTTACGGAATTGTTATGGCTAACTTGGATAAAGTCTCTTATCACAAGGGCGCTTTTACACTGGAAATATGAAGGCTATATTCGGTGGTTGCGAGGTATGTGCAATATAACGTCTGTACTAGCTTTTGTAACACTGTTTACCCCTGAATGTAGGCCTAGGTGCTGAATATGAGATCAGGCGGAATTTTTTCATAGACTGTCTCGCAGAAGAATTCCTTCTGCAGAAAGGTGTTGGTACCTCAGGGGTATGGCGAGGATGTAACGTGTATCGAGCGTCGGCTAAGAATAAGAAGCAGCTCATGCAAGAGAAGTATGCTGTGGAAAGGGATACGATGTTCAGCTTCATCCCACCGACTGCTGGAATGTTTGTCTGGGTGCGCATGTTTACTGCATCATTTTGTGCTCGTCTCATTTTCTATAGATGAAACTCCATTTGGAGAACCATCCATCATTTGCACAGGAGGACGGGGAAACACTGGAAATGAAGTTGTGGACTCAGGTTGCCGAGGCTGGTGTACTCTTTGGACCTGGCTGGATGTTTGCACCCGATGCCTTTAGCACCTCCGTGATGGAGGAGAATGAAGTCGGACACTTCCGCATTAGCTTCAGTAATTCTGAGGTAAGTAGTCCCGGTGCCTCCCGTCTCTGGCTGTCTTGACGCCCGTTCCAGTTTGCTGACCTCAAGAAAGCGGTCACCATATTTGGTCGGGTGATCAGGGAATTTTTTGCGAAGGCTTGAGAGGCTAGGGGGATAGTCAGAATACATGTATTGTGCAGTGAGATGGATTGTCTGAGGTAAATCATATATTTATTCCGAGTTTTTGGGACGAGCTTGGGGTTCCTGGACAGATGTTACAGTATGTAGTCTTGGCTGCAGTAATGGCTTGAGATGCCGGATCCTAAACTATTCCACAAGTGTCGAAATCCTCCATTACAGTTCCGAACTTGCCCTCCGGGCTTCTGTTTATAATTGACAAATAGCCGAATTTGGGGGTCGCCGAGCCCGAGTCATCCGTTACTACCCGATGTGTAAGCCCGAGCATGTTCTTAGCAAGCGTTTAGCTTGAAGTCACTGAAGCATGCCTTGAACAGCCAGAGCGACGTCGGGCATGAAAAAAGTTAGCGAACAAGGTCACACCAGACCAATTTCTTGACTCACACACCCCGCGTGTCGCCGAATGCACTATGGCTTTTATCCCATCATTCCGAGTCTAGTAGCAGGATCAGTCCAATATTATCCGCCACTTCAAATAAAATCAGGCATGTGTCTCCTTGTCCAGCCAGGATCTCTCCCCCCTCTAAACGATTCTGACCACCAGTACCAAAAGAAATCATCATGTCGACCCCACCACACGCCCACCATCATAGGCTTGCCCGATGGCCTTCTTGGGCGAGTCGCTGGCTTGGCTATCGATCTTCACCGCCTCCTGTACACTCGAAATATATTGTATGGATGTGGACACTCATAGGCGCATTCTGCGGCATTTCAGTCATACAAGCCGTGTTCAGCAATGCCAATTACTTCTTAGAAAGGGGTGTGCCGTCAATCGTGGCGAGTTATGTGAGTAGTAGCTCCAGACTTTTAATCGATGATATACTTACTTACAATGTCATATTGCAGGGGGCCTCTGCTGTTTTGATCTACGGTGTAATCGAAGCACCGCTGGCACAGCCCAGAGCACTTGTTGGAGGTCATTTCATCGGAGCGCTCGTCGGTGTTTGCATCACAAAACTATTCCGTCTTCTTCCCACAGAAGCGCGTTACCAACAGCTTCAATGGCTTGCTGGTTCTTTGTCCTGTGCTACTGCCACTGTAGCTATGCAGATGACCTCCACGGTACATCCTCCTGCAGGAGCTACGGCTCTATTGGCCGCTGTCAATCAGGAAACTCTCGAGTTGGGCTGGTACTACCTTCCCGTCGTGTTACTCTCATCGGCTCTCGCATTAGCCGTAGCTCTGCTCGTTAATAATATCCAACGTCGTTATCCGGTGTTCTGGATAGAGCCCGTTGTGGCACCTATTTCGAAGCCTTCTCCTGCGTTAGGGGGGCCCGAGGTGAAAGACACCCCAACTTCGTCAGAGCGGGGAAGTCCTAAAGAGCTACTTCCAGTTTAGCGGCTACGATGTGAGTCATTTACTTGAAGCCCGTTTCAAATCTGGAATATTAATGATTGCTTTAAACGTTATCTTACACAGCCAATGTTTGTCTTGCGGCGTATACTTACAGAGCACAAAGGGATCGTTCGCGCTTACTATTATATCAAAATGCCGCTACTCCGTTAATTTCTGGTCACAGATAGGAATTTCCTTTAAAGTAATGTCCTTGAGGCCTTTCTATAATGAGTTGGTTGCAGCATTAGCACGAGGTTTCTGGAATGACCCTCTACCCTATGTATCCTCGAGGCAAAATCACTCCGATTTGCGCTTTGCACCCCACGCCCAGTCCCCGTGTTGACCGTTCATCTCGCGAAAGGTGGCATGTGCACAACTAAAATCACTACATTTGGCTAGAGTGAGATAACCCGCTAATTTTGAAGTGTCTTCACTGCGGAAATTCCAGTTCAAGTTCCTTGCATCGTTGCCCAAAACCCCATTCAGACTGTTGAAAAGACTGCAGACTATGAGCGTTACACAGCCGGTCACTCTCTTCTCTTGTTGATTGACTAACACTACAATGTCGCCTGTAAGCATGAAAGCTGCTCTAGGACAATGTGTCTGATCGTTATAGTATGCCAGGTCAAAATTCCGTCAAGGGCTGAGTATTTGCTCCTGGCCAAGGTCGCCGAGGAAGCTGAGCGCTATGAAGGTCGAGTTAGGTCATGTCTTTCGCACTACTATGTCATACTATCTTGCTTGCCCCGACAGACCTGGTGGGTCAAATCAAGGGCCTGACGTACACATATGGCGCATTGAACATCGAGGAACGCAACTTGCTCTCCGTCGCATACAAGAACATCACAAATACGCTCCGCAGCAGCTGGAGAATTGTGGATACTTTAGAGAAAATGGAATCATCGCGAGCTTCAATTCGCCAAGTCTCTTTGATTCGGCGGCAACGGAGTCGCATCGAACAAGAGTTAGCTGATACTTGCAAGGACATTGTGAAATTACTGGATGAGCGTCTGCTACCGAGTGCCAAACAAGGCGAAGAAAAGGTGTTCTATTACAAGATGTGAGCCTCACGTATCCCTGTCCGTAAATGGACACTCACTGCTTTGATATTGCAGGAAAGGCGATTATTACCGCTACTTGGCGGAATTCGCTCAACAGCATGATAGAAGCCACTTTGCCGAACTCTCGCTATCAGCCTACAAATTCTCCTACAAGCATGCCTTAGCCACGCTGGACCCTATGCATCCTACGAGACTTGGTTTGGCACTGAACTTTGCTGTATATTATCACGACGTCTTGAAAAGTCCCGAGAGAGCATGCCATCTTGGGAAACATGCGTTTGACGAGGCCGTTTCTTGCCTGGACGAGTCATCATCAGGTCAGGTCATGCGAGATTCTATGATGATCCTCCAACTCCTTCGAGATGATTTGATTATATGGTCAGGGGAGATGCAAAAAGGTGACGTCTTTTTTTCTACCCTCGCCGTATATTTGGCTGACTAAATATACTCAACATAGAGCTGGACGATCGATGAGATCATGACCCTTGTAATTTTATTGGGGCACATATTGGCGAATGACTTTATCTTCTTCAGTTGTTTGTAAATCAGGCTTTTAATTATATTGGTTTTTTCTTCTCGCGAGTCGTCCGGTGTCAACTAAAAAAGGTTAAAAGTTAGCGAGACCCCGTGTCATTAACTCACTGGAAAGGTGCCACGAACCTATGGCTCTGAGGCTTTCAGCGCAACTTTGCCACTTATACTTCACTTTCATATGCTTATTGGCCTGATGACTCTTGTGCAAATGTCGCAGCAACCAACATGGGGAATACTAATGTAGCATCAGCGAAAACCTATAGCAGCAGTAAATATTTGGTCGATATTGATCGATTTGAATATTGAGCGTACCTTCACAGATTCTGCGCCAGCACGAATTTTCCCCCAAGAAACAGCTTCGTCAGGGCGAGCTCCAGAGTCCGAACCATCGAACTCTTGACCTGTATTCTACAAACACTGTTAAGTTAGCACCAAAATCAAAGAATCGTGACGTACTATGAAAACCGAATAGTCGGCGCCATTACGCTGTAAAATACAAAACTGTTAAATTTGAGAAGATAAGAAGACAATGAGACATTACAATTAGCATGGCGTTAGCTATTTGGTGCTTACATACACCCCCGCCAAGGATGATCATGCCTGCTTTCCGCGATTTTCTTGACATTTCATTTAAGGCACGTATGTCGCCCACGATGTCGACGACCAACCCGGGAGTGCGGAAAGAGTGGAAATAAATCATGTCTCCCAAGGACCCATCAGTTAGGGCAGGGCAAAAGACGGGAGTGTCGTTCTGCGTGAATATGTCTCAGTCCTGAGTGCATGCAGCCAATCCCGACATTGAAAAAAAAACTCCTTGAATTCACTTTATAAGCCCAATAATACACTGATTCTTCGTTGTTAATTTCTTTTCCCAGCCGTCGTATGAAGGAACTAGGGGTCCAGACTTGTCCGCTAGTTTGCTGCTCCAACAGCATAGAGTCGAGAATCGGGGTGAGCCAATCTTCAAACTTGCAATAGTTATCGTTGGGCACGATAAGATTCCCTATACGGTTCATTCCCCTTTTCCGAAGGTCTGCGCCATCCATGTTGAAGTCGGCTAGATAAGTCTTGCCTAGACATTTAATGAAATCCTCCTCGATACCACCAGCAGTTGTAACAATCGCCGCGACATGTTTATGCTTGACGAGGTAAAGGATTATTTCGCGAAGTCCGGATGATATGAGGTTTGAGGTGTAACCAAGAAATATATTGCACCGTGTCGAAGCTCTGACTTCCGGGGCGGTGTAATCTTCAGATTCATCTTCGGCCAGAGGCTCGTCAGATAAGCGCCATTTTCGCTGTAGCCAGGCTGAGACCCCGTAGATGGAAGAAGCATATATTAGACTTACCATACGATTGACGATATCTATAGCCTTTCCAAGGCTGTTTGCTTGAAATCCAATCCGCTCATAAGACTTGAGGAAATCTTGTAATGACAGATTTTGCTCGAAATTTGGTCCTTGAACAGAAACGGCAGTTTCAGGGATGGGATCAGAAGGCTGTAGAACAGCAGCTGATGCGCCCATAGGGACATGGTTGGAACTGGGTACCATGGTCATTGCTGCGATATCGATAAAGCTGAATGTGTCAAGAGAGGCCGTATCTAACCGGCGCTGAGCAAAAATAATAGACGGCAAAGTCCGGACCAGTGTCCGCAGTGAACTTTGCAGGGTTGAGTTGTCCGACGAGAGCAACCGTGACGAAGCCTTTTATCCTCGTAGCACGATATATTCCCAGACGTGACCCGCGTCGCTCGACATGCAGGCTACTGCTGATGCAGAACGTCCACCTACTTCACCGTCTCCCATAGTCACCACCACGGAGCCCAGCAATAATCACACAGAGGAACACAATGTCGTTGACGACCCCAGCAATGGTGACATGCACGCTGAACAGGTATATTCACCACCGGAAAATACACGGATAGACAATGCCAATGGGAAAGATATATCACACGTTGTGGAAGAGCGACTAGAGAATGAATCTGGCGGGCAAAGTGACGTGCTAGGTGATGAACTCCAGAACACAGCTCGTCCCGTCATAAATGCCGAAACGCCAGACGACGAGGACACGGAGATCACAGCTCCTCCTACGCCTCCTGCAAAGAGCTCCCCGCCCGCAGAGAAAATGCTTGGAAATATCCCTCCTGCCACCGCACGTCGTTCAATTGATCCAAATGGCGTGCACGAGAAAATGCCTCCCACCCCTTCTAGTACCACCACCCCTACTTCTGCAACTTCACACCGACGTTCGCTCACTATGTCCAAAGGTCGCACCGTGTCAGTTGTACTCATATCTTCCGCGTTGGAAACTATCCTTTCATCTAAGGATGCAAAGCGTTCCGGCCCACTGCGGGAGAGTGCGCAGAAGGCTTTGGAGATGGTACGTGCAGGCGAAGGTGGAGACAGACCACGTGAAATATTTGAGCCTTTGCGTCTGGCTTGCGAGACACGCAACGAGAAGCTGATGATCGCCAGTCTGGACTGCATATCAAAACTTATTTCCTATTCTTTCTTTGCTGAGCCTTCATCCGCGCAAATATTGCCTTCCCCGCCTCCCTCTCCAGGTCCTCATGGTCGTCGCTCTATATCAGGTTCCCACACCAGTATCCCTCAACCGTCTCTCGTTGATCTCGTAGTACACACTATAACGGCATGTCATAGCGAAAACACACCTGAAACGGTATCCCTGCAAGTGGTCAAGGCGCTTCTATCCTTAGTGCTATCGCCCACCATTTTTGTCCATCATTCCTCTCTTTTGAAAGCGGTACGAACAGTTTATAATGTTTTCTTGTTGAGCACAGATCCTGTCAACCAAATGGTGGCTCAAGGTGGATTGACGCAAATGGTACACCATGTCTTTTCGCGGTGTAAGGTCGATCAAAGGAGCAATGATACCGACGAGGCTTCTACTCTCAAATCATCATTAAGCTCTGAGACCCTGGTTACTTCTCAGCCGACGACATTACCTTCTTCGACGCCGCGACCATCCTTAGACACGCTTCATGGAGCTCCGGCAGGTGTGATATCAGCAGCTCCCAATCGTAAAGCATCTGGGCTGGAGGAACCTCGAGGCTATTCGTCGCCTGCATCTGATTCGTACCATATGGATAATGCCTCCAAAGACAACACCCCGCTCACACCCCCAATCTCAGAGCCTTCATCGATACCAACCTCGTGAGTAGTCTGCTGGATCAGCCTAATTCAAGTTATTTATATTGTTCTATAGAGATGCTCCTGTAAATGGCCAAGATCCCCTCGAAAGAGAGAATATCCAAGATTACAGAGAGCTAACCACCCAGGACTTGTTCGTCAAAGATGCGTTCTTGGTGTTCCGCGCCTTGTGCAAGCTGACTATGAAGCCTTTAAATTCGGAAAGGTGAGTGTAGATGGATCAATCTGAAAATCACATTTTTATCTTTACATTCAGTGAACGCGACATAAAATCCCATGCTATGCGTTCTAAGCTACTCTCTCTGCATTTGGTTCTTACTGTCTTAAACTCGCATATGCCCCTTTTCAACGATCCATCTGCTATAATCTACTCAAGTTCTTCAAACGACGACACTATGTTCATCCAGGCGATAAATCAATATCTCTGCTTGAGTTTAAGTCGCAATGCTGTTAGCCCCGTTCCCCAAGTGTTTGAAGTGAGCGTGGAGATATTCTGGCGAGTTCTGTCTGGAATGCGGACGAAACTCAAGGTTAGTGCATTATCGTAACGCCCAGTTGCTCCCTGCATTAATGTTTTCACATAGAAAGAAATAGAAGTACTTTTACATGAGATATTCATTCCTATATTGGAGATGAAAACCTCAACTTTGAAACAGAAGGCTGTGATCCTGGGGATGCTTTCCAGACTCTGTCAGGACCCGCAAGCACTGGTTGAGATATATCTCAACTATGATTGTGACAGTGAAGCTGTGGATAATATATATGAACAGTAAGAACATACTTGTGGTATGCATTCGAACCTAATCATTTATCCTTCCTATAGCCTCATGAATATCATCTCCAAAATTTGCACATCACCTTCCAGTTCTACACCACAAAAGGCAAATGATCCTGCTAGTCCGTCGCTACAACCTCATAGCAAGAGTCATAACTCAACTGTACCACCATCCCTCAACAGTACCTCCTTAAGTGTTTCAGGCTCGATGGATACGTCCATGATGGGTCTTTCTGAAGCTCAGCTCCGAAGGCAAGGTCTCGAGTGCATGGTGGCAGTATTGAGGTCGCTCGTTTCGTGGGGAACTGCTGCTGGAAGGACGCCAGGTGAATCTAGTGCAGATCCGACTACTCGCAGTCAGATAGGTGAAGAAACGAGACAAGAGACCGTAACTCCTGATCCTTCTGTCGAAGGCCTCTCCGTTTCTGCCGGCAGCTTTGAGGCCCTTAGGCAGCAGACACCTGATGTGGTGGACGACCCCACTAAATTTGAAAGTGCCAAGCAAAAAAAGACAACGCTATTAGAGGGCATTAAAAAGTTCAATTTCAAGCCGAAACGCGTTCGTGCACCAATTGTTATTTGCTTGACGTGGAATATGACTTTGGTTTTAAGGGTGTACAATTTCTCATAGAAACTGGATTCATCCCGAGCAGGGCTCCGCGAGATGTTGCACAATTTCTTCTTACAACGGATGGCCTTGCGAAAGCAATGATCGGTGAATACCTGGGTGAAGGGTGAGTATTATATATCACATTTATAATCTTCTACTTACAAACAATGGTTTGGTGTCTCGATCAGCGAGGAAGAGAACATCGCTACCATGCATGCCTTTGTCGACCTTCTCGATTTCAGGAATCTTCCATTTATCGATGCTCTTCGAATTTTTTTGCAAGCATTTCGTCTTCCAGGAGAGGCACAAAAAATCGATCGATTCATGCTCAAATTTGCGGAACGATACATTGCGGGTAATGCGCAAACACCATTCGCAAATGCAGGTCTGTAGTTTTGTCATTCAATATACTACGAATTAACATGCGCTCTAGACACGGCTTATGTTCTGGCTTATTCGACGATATTGTTGAACACGGATGCCCATAGTCCGCAGGTCAAGAATCGCATGACCAAAAGTGACTTTTACAAGAACAATCGTGGGATTAATGACGGCGCAAGTCTTCCTGAAGAATTCTTGTCCACTATTTATGATGATATTGTCAAAAATGAAATTCGGATGAAAGATGAGATAGAATCGGCTCCGATTATTCCAACTCCTGGACCTGGATTTGCTAATGCCTTGGCAAACGTTGGCAGAGATCTTCAAAAGGAAGCATATATGCTGCAATCAAATGGTATGGCGAACAAGACTGAGGTAAATATCATGGTCTGTTATAAATTACGCTCTTCTAATCGCTCCATATCCAAGGCCTTATTCAAAACGTTAATGCGCTCCCAGAGAAAGGGATCAAGGACAGGCGATCAATTTTTCAGCGCGTCGCATTTCGTCCATGGCCGACCGATGTTTGAAGTTGCATGGATCCCATTTTTGGCCGGTTTATCTGGACCATTACAGAATACTGATGATTTAGAAATCGTTGAATTGTGCCTGGATGGATTCAAGAATGCAATTCACATCGTCTGCTTTTTTAACCTTGAGTTGCAGCGTAACGCGTTTGTGACGACACTAGGGAAATTTACCTTCCTGAATAACTTAGGAGAAATGAAGGCAAAGAATATGGAGGCCATCAAAACCCTGTTGGATGTTGCTGTCACCGAAGGAAATAGCTTGAAAGGGTCATGGAGGGAGGTTTTGACGTGCGTCAGTCAGTTGGAGCACATGCAACTCATCAGTAGTGGTGTGGATGTACCAGAGTCTGGGAAGAAAGGGTGCGTTTGCTTTGTTCTTCTACTGTGCCCAGTACCTAAATTTTGGGCAGACGATCGCGTAAACTCCCTGCAGAGGAATTAGCGAACGAAAGTCGTTCAACTCATATCACAGTAGCAGCAGATATGGTTTTTTCCCTCAGCCATTACTTATCTGGAGTACTCCTCTTCATCCATTTGTGCGATCATGGCTTACGTTTATTTTTCAGACTGCTATCGTTGATTTTGTCCAAGCACTATGCGATGTTTCATGGGAGGAGATACAGTCTTCAGGTCTCTCTCAACACCCACGCCTATTCAGCCTTCAGAAACTTGTCGAAATTTCCTATTACAATATGAATCGTATTCGATTGGAGTGGTCAAATTTATGGGATATTCTCGGAGAGCATTTTAATCAAGTATGTTTGATATTGATATTTCTCACTCGACTGTCAATACTAACGTATTTACAGGTTTGCTGCCACAATAATCCTCATGTCGGCTTTTTCGCGCTAGATTCGCTTCGCCAACTATCCACTCGCTTCTTGGAAAAAGAGGAGCTACCCCATTTCAAGTTCCAGAAAGATTTTTTGAAGCCTTTCGAATACACTATGACACATAACGCCAATCCAGATATTCGAGATATGGTAAGCAACTATCCCATTCTTTCAATTACGGATGCATAACCCTGCTATAGGTCTTGCAGTGTCTTCAACAGATGGTACAAGCCCGCGTCCAGAACATGCGATCGGGTTGGCGAACCATGTTTGGAGTATTTTCTGCTGCCTCAAGAGTTCTCACCGGTGCGTCTTGGTGTCACCTGCCAGGTGTCAATCTCATTTAGACCTCTAGAACGGATCGCAAGCTCTGCTTTCGAAATTGTCACTAGACTAAACGAGGATCACTTCGCAGCTATCGTCCGACACGGTGCATTCGCCGACTTAACCGTCTGTATTACAGACTTCTGCAAAGTGAGCAAGTATCAGAAGATCAGCTTGCTTGCTATTGCGATGTTGCGTGGTGTTATTCCTGTGATGCTCAAGAGCCCCGAATGTTCCTTCAATCCTGATGGGCAAGCACCCACCGATGATACCATGATTCGTTTCTGGTTTCCTGTACTGTTTGGATTCTACGATATCATTATGAATGGTGAGGACCTGGAGGTTCGGCGCTTGTGAGTCCAGGTCACCTACATATTACTTTCGTCGTAACGATAATTCCAGGGCCTTGGACTCATTATTCACTACTCTCAAGACATATGGCTCAACTTATCCTGTTGAGTTCTGGGACACTGTGTGCCAAGAGCTACTTTTCCCAATTTTCGCTGTCCTGAAGTCAAGTCAAGATGTATCTCGGTTTAGCACTCAAGAAGACATGAGTGTATGGCTTTCTACGACGATGATCCAAGCATTGCGTGACCTCATCGATCTATATACCTTCTACTTTGATATACTCGAGCGCTTTCTTGATGGCCTTTTGGATTTATTGTGTGTCTGTATTTGCCAAGGTATACGATCATTATTAAGCTTGTTTTCTATTTCTCTGATTAGCTATCTTTTGCAGAAAATGACACACTGGCACGAATCGGCACTTCATGCTTGCAGCAGTTCCTGGAGAATAATGTGACAAAGTTAAACCCTTCTAGATGGGAGCGCGTTGCAACTACCTTCGTGAGGCTATTTAGGACGACGACACCGCATCAGTTGTTTGACGACAACTTACGAGTGGAACTTGATGGTAGCAATCCAGACCTACCAGATACAGTCGGTGAGCAAAAGCTATAGGAGCACAGTACATATACTAAACTTGACAACCTGCAGAATCAAATGGTCAAGCTATATTACCCGCTCCTCTTTCGCCCACGAATGAGCGCCCTGTGGTTGAAGTCAAACCTTCTCTCAACGACCGTCGTCGCATTTTCAAACAAATTATCGTTAAATGTGTTCTTCAATTGCTATTGATCGAGACAACCAACGACTTACTTCGCAATGACGCTGTATACAACAATATACCACCGGAACAATTACTGCGATTGATGGGCGTTCTTGATCACAGTTATCAATTCGCAAGGATGTTCAATGACGACAAGGAACTCCGCACAGGGTTGTGGAAAGTTGGCAAGTCGTCTCTCACTGCTCATTTGGAATGGCTTGTAATGACCAGGCATCATTTACTTAATTAATTATACAGGCTTTATGAAACATTTACCCAACCTTCTCAAGCAGGAATCAAGTAGTGCAGCAACTTTGGTGCATGTTTTACTTCGGATGTATTTCGACGAACGCCCAGAACATCAAGCGGCAAGACCGCAAATCGCAGAACGGCTCCTTCCGTATGTATATTTTCCTATCAGCAGAAATTGACTGACCGAGTTAAATGCAGTCTCGGACTGAGCGTGTTACAAGACTACACAAAATTACGTTCAGATACACAGGCAAAAAATATAACAGCTTGGACGCCTGTTGTAGCGGAAATATTAGAGGGCTTTTGTCGATTTGACAACAAAGCAGTATGTGTCGATGCTATCTGAGGAGAATCCTGCTAAACTTCATTTTCTTTCAGTTCGTAAGATATTTACCTGCGATATTCCCTTTAACGACAGGACTCTTAGCCCGCGATATCGCCCCAGAGATTAGGTTGGGCCTGAAGATGTATTTCGAACGGGTCGGATACTCTCAGGGTATAGTAGAAGCTCCACGATAATCATTATTACCTCTCTGTTCCGTCATTTATTCAACCACTTGCAACTAATTGTATATTCCATTTGCTTTGTGCGATTCAATCAAGATAAAACGGTCATAATAAGATCTGAGGAAGCAACAATGATGATGTGATTGATAGGTGCTAATATCCAGTATATCCATTCTGATAGCCATTATTCCCCTGATAGCCCCATCCAGTAGTTTGTGGCATGAACCCTGTAGGCTGAGGTGCGAGTTCTACACAAATGTTAGCATATTCACATACTAAATACATGATTTCTATACTCACGATTAGCGCGCAAAGCATCATATTTATCTTCCAAGGCATTATAAGTAGTGTGAATAACGCAAAAAATGAGATACTCACCTGATGGTACAGGCCCTGTATTATCATTTCCACTAGCAAAAGTGCCCGACTTCATTTGAGCGAAGACATTTGCTGGAGATATGTTGTTGTGTGTATTGTTAGATTGTGAGTATGGCAAGGGAGGGACAGGCGGTGGCTGAGAAAACGATGGATTGAAACCAGTGGGATCTAAATAGGAATTTGATATTATTCTGAAGTGTATGATGTATGAATAAACTTACTGGTTGAAACAGGTTGGAAAGAGGGTGCAGATGAAAAATTCCCGAAATTTCCAGTTGGAATACCTGTGGGCTGCGGTAGCATCGGGCTGGAAGACTGGAATCCAGAAGTGGGGAATCCGGTGGGTTGTGAAAGGAGTGGTTGAGAAGAAGGGGGGAAGCCCGTCGGCTGGGACTGAAGGAAAGGAAGCTGTGGCTGGGCCTGGGCCTGGAAAGGAGAAGAAGTGTTAGATATACGAGTAGGAACAAAACTATTGAAGCCTGTTGTGGTGGGAATCAAAGGTTGCAGTAAACTCTGATTAGCAGGGACAGGAGCAAATGGACCGCGAGGACCGTTTTGTTGCTGGGGGAGGAACATTCCGGTTTGTTGGCTTTGCAAATGTTGGCCCATAGGTGCAGGAGACGACCCCATACCAAGGCCAGAATTAAATCCGGCAGGCGGAGGAGAGGAAATGGCAGGAGAAGGGCGAGAGCCTGGTGGGGTGGATGCGGGTCCTGCGGGGACGGACTGGTTACTCCTCAGCTGGCTTAAACGAGCGAGCTGATCGAAAAGTTCAGCGTCTGTCTTTGCAAGACCACTGCCACCTCCCGATGATTGTTGAGGTGCTTGTACAGGAGGTGTAGGCTGAGGCGCAGGAGGCGCTGACGGTGCCCTGGGTGGTGCAGCAGCTGGGGTAGGAGTAGGGGCAGCTGCAGGCGGCTTTGAACCCGGTCTATTAGTCCAAGCATCATCATCAAACCCGCCTGCCGCTGGGACTGCCGAACTAGACCTTTGAGGCGGCTGTACCAATGCAGGAGAAGACGGGATTCCAACAGGGCTGGCGACAAGAGGAGATGAGGTGCGTTGTATTTGTCCCGATGCTGTAGTGATAGCATTCAAATCGACGGTAGCAGGAGGGAGACTTTTGCTAGGCTGTGGCCTACCCCGACGTTGGGTGTTGTTTTTCAAGACACCGTCAGGACTAGTAAACAAATTCGTTGGTGGTTTTCGCGCTGTATTCTCCTCCTCTTGTAGTTGCTTGGCAAGCTCTTCATCTCGAAGTAATTGACCATTCGCAGCCTTCGGCTTCGCATACTTCTGTTGGATGACCTTGTTGACACGAATGATGTCACCTTCCCG
Source organism: Serpula lacrymans var. lacrymans S7.9 (assembly GCF_000218685.1). Taxonomy (NCBI): domain Eukaryota; kingdom Fungi; phylum Basidiomycota; class Agaricomycetes; order Boletales; family Serpulaceae; genus Serpula; species Serpula lacrymans. Next base: position 2,462,256 of record NW_006763293.1, on the reverse strand, counting down.
CAAACCCAATGAGCGCATGGTTGATTCCGTGATGTCTGGCAAGATAGCTTCGTCGATCTTATCTCTCTCGAACGAAGAAGCATAGCGGGTACAATCATCAACATCACAGCCAGCCGAAAGAAAGAATTCGAACCAGTCGACCTGTGGACCTTTCTTGACAGGTTGTTGCATAGTGGCCCGCTTGGTAGCCTCTGACTGCTTTTTCTTCAAGGCTAGCGGTTGATCATCATCATCATCATCTTGGGGAGATCTCCGAGATGAAGAGGAAGAATTTTTCTTGCTTGACAACTTCTCAACATAACGCATGTCCTCGAGCGACATTTTCTCTGACGGGACCTCGATGACAACGCCGTTGGCTTTGTGGAGCCTGAGTTTACCATTGGAAAAGCCAAGGAACGCAGCTTCAACACGGAACTCCCCGCTCCTGTCGTGCCATATCCGCGTTGATTCAGGGGGAGGGCCACCTGTATATTATCGGCTCAGACCTGAAAAAGTCATTCCAGTAAAACAAACTTACGTCTATCGCTGGAACTACGACCTCCTCCAGACGATGATTCGCCGCTAGTCTTCGAGGCCTTACGTTGTGATTGAGATGATTGAGGTCGACTGTGTGATTGTGAGTGTCAATAATGTGCAATAATGGGGAGTGGATACAAATACTGACGGTGACTGGCTGTGTTCCCTTTCTTTCTGGGCTTTGACGCGCTTTGCCTCTTCTTGGCGTTGTTTTTCCAGCTCTTCCGCTTCCGCCTCTGCTGCCGCACGTGCCTTCTCACGTCGTTTCCTTTCGACCTCGGCAGCAGCAGCAGCAGCCTTAGCACGCCGCTCTTGTTCCTGTTTCTTGCGCTCACGTTCACGTTCTTCATCCGCGCGCTGTTTTGCTGCACGCTCCTCCTCCAAACGTGCCTCGCGCTCACGGATAGCTGCTCCGTCGTCCACCGGTTCAGACGTTTGTGCAGATGAAGTGCTCTGTGTGAAGTATGAAAGACTTCTCACGAAACAAAAAAAAAAAAAAAACATAGTTAAAACTGACCTCGAGATAAGAGGCTGGTACAACGCCTTCTTCACCATGGGTATTCCTGCACTTCCACCATTCATCACCGCCCTTCTCAAGGACATGGAGGTGTTCGCCTTCCTGTACCGACAGTTCATCGGATCCCGTCCCCTCGAAATCATATAAAGCTATAGCAGCTTCTCCGTCAGTATCCGAGGCTTCTTCGTCCGCACCATTGTAGACAGTGGGAACATCGGCCTCCGCCCCTTCTTCATCTTCATCTTCGTCAGGCTCTCTAGGAGGTATGATAGCAGGCGACTCCTCCGCGAATCGCACACCGTTCTTCTTGTTTGGACTAGGAGTACGAGCCGGAGGAGACCTCGTGCCATTGCTTAGGGCGCTGTTAGCTTCCAAAGAAGACCTAGGTACGGTGGAAGAGGCTTTGGACGATTCAAGCTTGGAAACGACAGCATCTGCGGTATCTTTGGAACCCACGTTGAAGTGCAATTTGATGGGAGTAGGTCCTCCGACCTCAATGTGAACATGTTTCGACTTTTCGACGCTGATGTTCTCAATGTGAACGGTTTGCCACTTTTGGACTGGCGTCTGTTGCTAATGTCGGCTATTATAACAATCAAGAAGAATGTGCGATCTCACCTTGTCGGATTCACTTGCAAAGAACACAGCACCATTGCCAACACCAAGGGTACCTTTCTTCTTCTTACCCTTCTCGTTGACCTCTGACACTGACCATGTCTTGATGTCGTCAGCCTGAGCTTTGGTGGGAGCTGCAGCCACGAGCACTGCCGGATCCATGTACATGCTCACTGGGCGTGCAGGAGGGGGAGGCTAGGAACGTACAGATGAGATAGCATACATTTACGTATATACTGGGTGCTCACCGATGGTGGAATTATGATATGAGGTACAGATGGTTTAGACTGCTCGTCGGTTATCTGAACGCACGAGGTGTGAACAAGGGGCAATATGGAAAATCAACTCAACGACATACCTCATCGACGTAGTTTCCGGGAACAAACCCGGCTTTTCCACCTTCTTTCTCGCTCTGGACCAAGATCCAGTCATCTTCCTTGTCGAAGACCAGCAATACTTCATCTTCTTTGACAGAAAGCTCGCCTGGAGCGGATGCCTCATAATCGTATAGAGCTTTGACCATCGACGTGTGTTCTGCCTGAATATGGATGAATGAGGTAGTTAGATTATGGTGCTGGGACTTGCGAATGATGGGAAATAACACCGACCTGTTCGACATAGGCGGCAGGCACAAGCCCAGAAGGGCTTTCTTCGTCCTGCGTTTCACCTCTGACCTTGACTTTCCACCAACTAGAGACGTTCTATTCAGAAAGTGGAACCACAATAGAACTGATTGATGCACTCAACTCGTCATCTGTTCTCTCCAGGAGAAAGAGCATCTGGTTCTCTTTGATTGCTATTTCATCTTCTGACTGAGGTTCGTAGTCATATGAAGCCCTGAGGACAGCCAGGTATTCTTCAGATTCTGCAGCCATGTCGTACCAACTCGAAGCTAAGACAATGAATATTTCCCGTGTTGCTGGCGGAGGTGTTGAGACTCGGAAGTGTGGCTATGGTATGGCAGTATTGCCTGTTTGGTCCTGTTTCAGACCCACGGATGCTCTAGTACCTTTACTATGCAGTCCAGCAGGTAGTATCGAAACCTGTAATATGCTGAATCGTCGGTATTGTCTGGTCCTGTTTGAAGTGAAATGTAAACGCAAGAGAGTACAGGGATGAGGCTCAGCGCTCAGACTTTCCAGCAAAGGGCGCAACCGGCACCGCCCATTCATAGGCGTCGCGTCTAAACTCATCCGCAGTCGCTGCAATGCTACAAACTTCAATTCGTCTTTCCTACTGCTCGTACAACAATCTCTTACACTACTGGAAGCACTAAAACACTCTACAACATACAGATGGTTTGACTATATCTAGAGGTGGCGCTAGGGACGTACAATAATTGCCAATTCGTGGTATCGTACCAACATGTGATCAGAAGCCATCAGGAGTTCTAAGCTAAACGGCAATGCAAGATGCAGTCTGATCACCATTACGCGTTGGATAAAGAGACGCTCGATACGCCTTCAGCTACTTCGTCGATCCGGCTATCAATCAGTTTTGTAACCTGAGCGGAAAGACAATTTTAGTTGATGTGATGTATAGTGACCCGTTCCTTGTGCTCACCTTTCCAATGGCCACCGTTCTCCCTGAAAACGTTCATGGCGTCAATTGTATGTATTATGTAGTGTATATTAGATACGGACCTTCATCTCTGAGGGTGAAACGGCCTAGCTGTGGATAGTCTACGAAACGCTCGATACAAATAGGCGCAGTGGTCTCAACGAGCGCCACGATCTTCTGACCTGAGGAGGATGGAAGATGTCACCTTAAGCACAATACTTCGGTTGATATCTAACTTACCCCTCTTGGCAAATTGAGGTGGTTTTTTTGATTTGCGACCTGTCGTTTTGTCAAAGTAATGCAACAAAGCCTGAAATCAAATGTCAAGTGAGAATTTCAGAGGAAATTATCAAAAAAGATTATTACGCACAGGTAGTGTAACCTCCTCTGACAAAGTATGGATGTGCATTACCGCTGAGTAACCCGCACATATAATGCTCTTATGCTCTAGAATAGCTAGTTGTGCTTCGAATTGGCGCACAGAGTGTACAGGAGTTTTGGGGCTTGTGAGCACGAATCCAGGAGTGATATCCTCATCTTCAACACCACGCAAACGTACGCGCACATTGTCTCCACAAAGTGCTTTGGAGATTTCATCCTCTAGCTCATTGTAGATGGCGGCAACTTCAACGAAAACCCTGTTCGGCATAAGAATCAGGTTGTCTCCCTTGCGCATATGGCCAGACTCAATTTTCCCGACCACGATCGCACCCATATCTTTATATTTTTCAGATATGGGCATCATCAATGGCGAGTTAATTTTTCTGTCAACCATAGGCATGTGATCCATATGTTCAAGGAAAGATGGGCCGCTGAAATGGCAGTCAATAAACAGAACGGTGAAGTCAATGCAGTGTTCACTTACTCCCACCAGGAACAATCAGACTTGGAAACACGGTCCTTCAAGTTCATGCCGGTATATGCAGAGACAGGTATGAAAGTAACGTCGGTTTTGGGATTGAAACCGGCTGCCTTGATGAATGGCGTCAATTTATCTTTAATTTCGTTGTATCGCGACTGTTCCCATTTCACGGTGGGCTCGTCCATTTTGTTGATAACGACGATTACTTTAGACACGCCGGCTGTCTTCACCAACATGATATGCTCTCGTGTCTGACCACCCTTCTCGAAGCCCGTCTCGAATTCACCCTTGCGGGCAGAAATCACAAGTATTGCGACATCTGCTTGAGCGGCACCAGATATCATAGAAGGCACATATGTTTTATGGCCTGGAGCATCCAAGATAGTGTATCGGCGCATGTCTGTTTCAAAGTAGGCACGACCGACTTCGACTGTTTTTCCTTTACTACGCTCCTGAGGAGTGGAATCTAGGGCCCAGCTGAGGTACCAACTCTCTCTCCCGGCTTCTTTGGCTTCACGCTCGTATTTTTCCATGGTCCGTTTGTCGACTGAACCGGTGATATAGAGCAGATTTCCGCCCAGCGTACTTTTGCCAGCATCTACATGTCCGATAAAGACGATGTTCAAGTGTTCCTTTACTTCACGAAAGAAAAAGACCTCAGAACTGCAGGATCGGTACTACACTGAATGAGGAATGGTCCTACCGTCACCATAAAGATCCTTAAGTACTTCTCGATCAGCAACGGCTTGTACTTCTCTTGCGATGGCCAGCGTATCTGTCTTTGCCTTGTCCATTGTGAACACCTTTTTGTCGTGCGTTGAGGGAGCGGGGGAGTTGGCATGAGATGAAGCAACTGATGGCGTAGCATGAGTGGTATCTGCGCGTTTATGGACGGCTGATGCTGGGGTAGATGTACCAGTGCTAGCGGGTGTGACTGGATGGTGTACGGCTGCTGGTGCTGGTGCTGGTGCAGGGGGAGGTTTAGCACCACCGATATTCAAAGAGATTGTTGGAGGAGGAGCTGGTGCTTCTGTTTGCAGGGGACGTTCGACAGGTGCCAGCGAAGGCTGGGGTGCACTAGGCTGTGGTGCACGGAGAGTTCGTCCTGGCACGAACTCAAAAGCGCCAGCATTTAGTCTGCTCATTTCTGAATACTGCTTTTTGCTGATCTGGACAATCAGAGCGATGGGGTGATGTGCAGACAGACGACTGAGAAATTTTGGGCTTTATCGTTTTATGCCGATCCAGGCATGTGCCCAACTGTGGCGCGGTCCCGTTTCAAGTTGCTCTTGACTCAAGACTCATTGCTTGTTACACTACCGGGACCGAATACATCATCGAACTAGAAGAAAACAGCCTCACCGCCATCGCAGACGGCGTCGTCGTATAGATTGTCTTTCGCAATGTCTTTGGGGTCAGAACTTGTAGACGTCCTCAGCGCTGGCTCTTCTCTTTTAGACACCAACCCTCCCAATCCCGGGTCAGAGCTGAAAACCGTTTTGTTGGCAAGACTTTCTAGGCATTACACTATTCTTGGCCAGCACGATCGCACTACAGAATTCAAGTCAGAAACGATAGAGAAAGTCCAGCTCGAGACTGCTCAAGGGGCTCTTGATGTAGTGGAACGTGTACAGCAGATCCTACAAGTCGACGAACCAACCGATGATGAAGCACGTTCTGTGGATAAAGAACCACATACGTCTCCAGGTGATGCACCAGCTATCGGAACCCGTGATCTGGCGCATTTGCGTACTCTCTTGTCCATGATATTCAGGTGGGGCATCGACCCTCTCCTTATCGAGCTGGCAGCATCCTGGTCAACTAAACCTCCATCCCGTGCTACTCCAAAAATTATCGACCTTACCAATACTCCCGATGTTTACAAACAATTATCATTCATGACCTCACGTTTGATGGGTCTGTTATTTCCTGGAGGGCTGCAAGGGTCCATGCCGCAGACATTAATCACTAGCACTCTGCTAGTTCGACATACGGCCCATTTGCTTAAACCATGTATTGCTCTTGGATGGCTTCCCAGGTCTTTGGCCTCCGATGCAATGCTTACTTTGCACGATCTACGACCTTTAGTATCTCGTTTTCTAGGAATGTACGTCTGTCATCGACTACATATGTAATCAGAAATAGTTAATGCAAGAGCATTTTTATCTTAAGTCTGCCTCCTTCGCAAACTATCACTGCCTTGGGTGCTATTTTGTCAAGTAGTCCGTCTCCCATTCCGCATATCCGCAAAGCCTGCTCTTCCCTTCTGAGCAGACAACTCCTTCGTCCTCAAGGTGTGCGTGGTCTTTGTGCTGCTGTTTTTGGAGAGCAGGAAGGCGCTGAGGATGCGCCATTGGAGAAATTTGATCATGTCACTCGAGTATTAACTGCCGTCCCTGCGGGAATGAAACCAGAGGTTTGTCGTTGTTCATTTCGTATCAGTAGGTCCCGTTTCATCAATTTAGTGCGCAGGAATACTTCAATATCATCTTACCTCGGATTGTTGCTCTTGTTTCGAATGACTCGCCGCCAACGTATAGGCGTGCAGCTTGCCTTACGATCTCTCGTATGTTGGCTTCGGATACCGAGTTTCCGTTTCCCCATCAAATATTCGCGTCTTCCATCGCGCTCCCTATCTTACACGACCCCCTTGTTTACTTGACGAGTGACATCCCTGATATCATTGCCAAAAGGATACCTCCATCGCCTGATGCTCATACGTCCTTCTCAGAGGTGTCTTCTACCCCTGGGATGGCGATATCTACGTTGCTCTTGCTCCTGCTCAATACAGATCCTTCTCCCACCTTTATATCTAATGTGCTCTCCCCTGTCATACCGACCTTATATTCCCTTCTCTATCACTTGGATCAAACAAAATTGTCAGACCCTGTATTAAAGGAGTCCATCAAAGGTCTCCTCACAACATGGGGAAGAGTCATTGATCGAAAGGAGGGCCTCGATATAATGAATAACATTCTGCGAGGAGATCGGATAGGCTGGCAAGTGGACGTCACAGGAGAGGTTAAGAGAGTAGACTGGCAAGTACCTTTCGGGCTCCCAATCCTACCGTAATTTATTAAACTGTGAGACCTTATAGGTCAGATCGCCCTGAAAAACTGTCGCTCCTGACTCCAGAAGATCTTCGTCGCCAAGAGGAGACCGAGGAGATTGATATGGATTTATTTGATCTCTATCCTAATCCAACCCATCTTGTGCAATATTTCAAGTCACTAGATCGACCTGACATCACCTCTGAACTCTTTGTCGAATTACTGGAAGTCTATCAAAAAACCAAGGGCATCAAAAATATCGACCCATTACGGTACGAATCTTTGTTGTCTTGTTTTTACGGGACTGTTTTTGCTGAGGGTGATGTCAAGGGTGATGCTTTATCTACAGCTCATTATTCAAATGCAATCACAATTAGCTGGAAATGCTTCGTCAAACATCCTTAGTAAACCAGAGCATATTCTGCTATTTGTGAAGCATGCCCTAGAACCCTCAGATGTTGGTCAGCCTGAAGGGCAGTCTCGTGAACCCCAGGGGTCAATGCATGGCTTAAGTTTGAAAGATTTGAGGATCGTCCCCGAAGAAGATGACGACTCTCTTCAGGATAGCGACAGCGACGACGAGACACCAGAGCATGGAGGGCTGGACTATGAAATGATTGAAACAGCGGTGAATCTTCTTCTGGCCACACTTGAAGGTAAGTCATCATTAACAATTCTAGAATATTCCATTGACTATTTCCAATTCACAAAGCGAACCAGACTCTTTCTGCGCGTAGTGCTCCTGTGCTAAATGACATCTTTGTATTATTGGAACCTTTAGCGCACCAGAGCTCACAGACAATAATACGACTAACGAGGGAAGCGAGGATGGTCATGACCGCTCGGTTGGCTTCTACCTCCACTGTATGGCCCTCATCTCAAAGAACAGTCGAAGAAGATGACCCGCAAGAAATCTACCAAAAATCCTTGAAACTCCTTCAAGATCCCATTCTGCCTGTTCGAGCGCATGGACTCCTGCTCCTGAGACAGTTAGTGTCGTCACGCTCACCTTCATCAGACAGCCAAACGATAGATCGGGCACTGGCACCTGCCATTTTGTCGATATTCATGCAATCCGTGCAAGATGAGGACTCGTACATTTTCTTGAACGCTGTTCAAGGCTTGTCTGCGATGGTTGATTTTTTCGGCAAAGATGTACTTAGGAGTCTTGTTGGAACCTATGCCCAAAAGTTGGATGGTATATCAGGCAGCACGTTAACCCCACAGGATGTGGATACAAGGTCTCGAGTTGGAGAGGCACTGGGCCAGGTCATTAGAAGATGTGGGGAGGCCTTGGGAATATATGGCAAGGATATTTATTACATCTTCATTTCTGTTCAAAACTGACTTTTGATATTTCGAATGAAGTGGACATAATTGTGCCTCCACTTTTCCAGCTTTTTCGATCATCTTACGCCCCTACAGTTTTGCGCACCTCCGCGATATCCCTTCTCACAGAATGTATCAAGACAAACTCTATTGCTCTCTCAAGCTATGTGGATGACCTTGCTGATGCCATGGTGGATCTCCTGCAAGTAGAAATGCCCTCTACTCATCAAACTCCAAGTACTAGTGATGAAAGTGAACAAACCATCGACTCGAATCCTACATCCACTTACACTAAATATCCGTCGCTTCGACGTGCTGCGCTGCATTTCCTTTCTCTTCTCATTCGTTCGACTACAGAGCACGTCTATGATTCTGACTTCCATGAAGGATCGATCTCCGGGGCCTTCATGAAGAGAGCAAAGATAACACTTAGTTATGTTGCTTCGGCAGACCAGGATGGGATGGCGAGAGTAATGGCACGAGAAGCCAATGAAGAGCTTGACCAGTTGAACCGAGCTTTGATGGGGTTATAGCATCAGTGGTCCCTATATTATATCTTACCCCAGTTCTCCAGATAATTAATATCAGCATGAAGACGAGTGAAAGACATGATCAAGGTTTCTTATCACAAAAACAAAGTTTTCCTGGGTATCTATATTGATTATATCATATGTATATTCGAGAGCAACGAATTGCATGGTAAAATATGTTCACCCCGTATCTGTCTCAAATGTGGTAATCTAGGGACATCTGAGTCAATTGAAAGGTCAAATTCTTGTTGGTTCGAAAGACACAAGCCTTTAAACAAAGGCAGTTAGACCGCGGATTGTGACGTTGGCCGAAACCTGCAATCCGCGATGAACTGCGGAACCTCGTATCCACACAATGCGCATTACTCGCACGAACATGACTTCAAGTTCAGCTGTTTGGTATAGGAACATTTCCCGTAGCCCTACTTATTTCGTCTACGCGCTGTCGAAAGTTTTTCCATTTTCCCCCACTAATCTGAAGGAAAGGGTATTGCTCTCCAGAAGGCTCAACCGATGAACCTAGCTTCAGAAACGGGTTCGAAACAGCGCGATAAAAGGCCATATGTAGCGCTTTGAAAATCTGGTTTCGAAAGTCAAGCTCAATCATTAGAGCTGGGAAAATAACTCCACGTACCATGATGACTTCTGCATCCCTCACTACTGAATCCGTCAGAGCCAGAGCGATAACGATTTTCACTTTCAATGGCGTCATGTACCCGTACACTGCAACATCATCCATTGCATATAGTAGACCCAAGTAGCATTCCGTGGCTTTGGCGTCTGCATTTACTGAGGAGCAGGCATATTCAGAGCTCGTCGATAAAAACACCCAATATCAAAGATGCTGACTGCGTTCTTCAAATACATCCAGACTTGTGTGTGCAATGTAATGATATTTGAGCTCATCTCCTTTGTGAAATGTTCGTATGAGAATCGGGTGGTTCTGTGGAGAAATGAATGCTACAGCATTCAATCGAAGCGGAGGTGGCATTACAAGTTGAAGAACAAATCGGATACGCGTTCACCAGGTCACGCGGGTGTAACGCTTCGGTGTGACTTCGAATTAGGGGTTACATCAAATCACTTGCCAGTGGTGAAAGGTACGCGTATACGAGGTCTAAGTCTGAATAATCATAAAACTGTGTATAGTAGGCAAACAAATTTACGTAGGTGGCCTAAGACATAAGCCCTTGATCCATAGACCCACGCAAACGGGATCCATAAACCCTTACGCCCAGACCGAGGTCCACAATTTGACTTGAAAAGAGGAAAGCAGACAGGGCTAACACACCATGCTGCTTGATCAAAACCAAACATTATGTTTGAACAACCGGGGCAAGTGCCTACTGCCAGGGTTAGACTCTCGTAATACCCCCGACACCAATGCCTGAGGCACATACCTTCTTTATGAGCTCATAGATTCTTCTCTGTCCCGCGAACAAAATAGCTGCCGTGAGGACACTCTGAGTGACCTTACTGCCAATGCCCTTGTACAGCCCTTGTATACCCTCGTCCCTTAAAATTGTCAGAAGCCCATCCAAAGAGGACTTATACTGAAGAGCGTGAGCATGTCCTGCCTGGAGCCTACTCTTTACAACGCTGAAAACGACAAAAGGTCACATATGGAAGTGAACTGCTTTCAGAAAAATTCGACTCACATGTAAGGATAGGTTATAGATGTGGCGACTGTACAAATGCTTCAGTAAGCAGACAGGATATCTTCTCAACAGCATATGCTTACCCAGCTTAGATAGTGCACCCAAAAAGAAGAAATCCCAGTCCGATAGAACTGCGACGGCAGCAACAAGACCGGCTGCTCGCATTTTCTCCGTTCTTGTCCGGATGAGCATATTCTTAAGCTGTTCGAAAATAGTGTATTGCAACACTGGATTTATGACCAAGACCAAAGCAGGACCTATGCCGCGCCAAAATGCGCCTACACCATCTTTTGCGAGAATGTTTCGGATGGTTTCCACAAAGCCAAGCTTCTTCACCACGGTTTTTGCCTGAGAGGGATCCGAAGATGGGTACTCAACGGTGTGAACAGCTTGAGAGGTTTGAACAACCCATATAGGATTGCTGATGATTGTTGTAGCAGAACCTGCAAGCAAATCAGGATGCTGAGCCGATTAACCTCGACCGGGAAAACATACCAGCTATCAGTCCAGCTATTATCGACTCGATGGTGCTTAACGCTTTACTCCCCGCCCTTGAATTGAGAATGGCTCCTCTCGACCGCTCGTAAAAGTAGTAATACACGCTATCCATCATTCGTCTTGTCGGGAGCGCGGACTGAGTTTTCGAACGAGGATGCTCACCCATTCGTGACTGCTATACCCAACAGGCTAGAATTGAGGCCACTATAAAGGCCTAAAACGCCTTCTCTTTTGATGATATCAAGGACGGCCTGGTAGACAGGCTGGAGGGGACGGAATATCAACACGGTTATAACACCAGAAAACGGGAGTAAAGTATGGCGCACCTTCGACTCATTTTTGGTCTCTACTGCAGCCCGCGTAGATAAGACTATCAAAGGACTGGTCGACAGAAATATATGTGAGCTCAAAGCGATACCACGTTAGAAACAGGAGCTACTTACTATGTAGCCGACATGGCCACGATTCCTCCTGTCGCACCGGCCAATGCATGAATTGTAGAATCACTAGGCATGATAGCAATAATATGGTGATGGGGTTTGAAGGTATGGCTGGTCAGAACTTTATCGTGAAAATGTGATTTTCAAGTTTCTGCGAGGATGTAATGCCGGGTACCGCACATTCCGACTATGGAAGCCTTGAAGAAATTGAATGTAGGGAAAATCACATGACTCTCACGCAAAACATTCAATTGGTGGTACTTAATTTATTCATTTGCGAACCCAGTACAGTAACAGACAGTAAGTTATAGTACAATATCGACCGTCAGCTGCTACTATGCGCAGAGGTCTGGAGGCAGTATCTACAGGATATACAGATCACGATTGCCCAGCTCTGAAATATTTAGGCTGGCATGCTTTGATACATGGGCTAGCCGACAACATGAAGGAAGAAAAGTCGACATCACTGGCCCCGCTTTATGTCCACAGTTGGATGGCACACGGTTGCTGCGGTTTCAGGATTTCTCGCCATTTGACTTGTTTTCTTGAATTTGATTCAACAGTAGTTGAAGCTCCTCTACGTCCTTCTTGAATCCATTCGTACTGGTCCCTGCTTCGGCTTTCGCATTATATGCGCCATCATTGACCGTACCTCTACCATCATCTCGAGATAGCCAGTCGTCTAGTTGAGTGATTATCGATCGAGCTTTCAATCTGAAATGTGTGCGGATAACATCCCCAAAAGGCTCTGGAGGATTCTTGAGGTTCCCAAGCATCTATGATAATTGCATTAATAATACTGTGAAAAACATATTATCGTTCTCACCGCAGTCCTCACAACCATGCGCCGCACATTCGCAGAATCTATTTGACGTTAGCTCCGCAAAGCAGGACTCGTAAATATCGGATCTCACATGCTAGAGATTGGGGTGAGCCTCCATTCATGGCCCATCCAGGCTCATTCAGGTATGGCTCCTCGCATAATATCATTGACTGGATCGAAATGAGTACCTGTTACATATAATTGTCAATTTGTTAATCGTCTCATCGAAGAAGTCAACTTACTTGCAGCAAAGTCGATTTTCCAGATATCCAACCAGGGCCCGTCCATGTTCCAAGAAGCGAGAGACAAACCTTACCATCCTACACACCAATTTGTTAGCAAACAGTAGAAAGTCAGAATATGATATAACACAGACTGCGTAGAGGTTGGGATTGAAACGGAACTTCCCACCATTTGTCTAGATATCCACACGTCAATAACATAAGTAGCGAGAAATATATTAGACTTACAGTCATATACTTTACATTGGGTGGTGATTGGTTGTAATTCGGTCCGAGGAAGATGTCAAACAGATAACTGTAAAAGTCTTCTCACTACTATCAACTACTGCTAAAACGAGGGAAGCTTACCAGCCATTATAATAGCTAGCCAAAAGTAAGAATACCATCATTCAGAATCAACTGACTGTGTTACTCACGGAGTCCCTTCTGGTCCAGTTATCAGGGCTTTGATAACGTCTACACGTGTCTCATCCACTCTTAAGAATATAGAAGAATCCCAAGCAACAGGAAGGTTAGTTGTCAGGACAGCAAGCTGTGAGATAATGACATGAATAGAAATTAGAGCTTGGAGGACAACCAACATACCTCTTTTGCAATCGCCAATGAACGCTTAGGGATGTCAGAACTTGCCAACATACGTGCTTCGTTGTTGTAGTAGAATTTGTAATGTGGAACGTCATCATGCTTTTCATCGTTGTTGTTGTTGACATCTTGTTTTGGGACCGTAAGATCGCAGTACTCGAATCTAACTTTGGTAGCCCAATTGACATAGGTAGCCTTGACGAATTCCTCCGTGTCGTTCACATCAACAAATACATCGTCGAGAATCGACGAATGTACAATCTTCGGCAAAGAAGTATGCAGGCGATCAACAAACGCATCTCCTTTAGTTTCGCGCAAGGAGCGATCAATGGCCAAGGCAGTTGCAAGGATTCGATGACAGAATGTGAGCAGCTTTTGATTCTCTTCGGACATGATAGGCGTCGATTCCTTTGTCTTGCCCTTCATATCACTGGTCATTCGTTTCTCCTCCTCCGTCATCTCGTGAGCAGTTGGCTCGTTAGGTTTCGCTCCTTCCAGTCCCTTGATTGCCGCCTGAGCTTGTATAACAATAGCTTCGAGTAATTCCCGAGGACCGGAACTCCCCTCATAGACAATAGTACGTTCACGCACAGGAGACCGTCCTTTCTCCGTCTTCTTGGCGGTGATAGACTTCACGGACGAAGCCACCATGATCGGCATAGCCATCATACTCGCCAAGGCTTCATGATTAGATATCGTCTTGAAGAGTAGGCTCAGTGAAGATCATAAAAACAGACATTGGCAGGGACTCACTTCCAACCATTCAAACAACTCAAAATAGAGTACAGATCGATCTGACATATCTGAGAGAGAATCATTCCTCAGGAGAGATGTGCAAAGGCAATTGAATCGCCTTCGCAGATGTGCCAAAGCAGTGGGATGGACCATGTAGTCACTCGTACGCGCCCCTCCTGGTCTACGCAACGATGGAAGATACACCCGAATTTCAGAAAGAAGCACGCCTATCTTCTCGTCTTTGGTACGTTGAAGTGCCAGCGCTTCAAGTTGGCCGGAAACCTGCCACACACACGAGCCGAATAGCATCGCGAGGTATGTTTAAGTAGACAACACTCACATCTTCTCTTTGGTCTCCAGCATATCCAGTACCACCTTTCGGCTTTTTGCCATGAGGAGTAGCAAGGAAGTATGGCTCGTCGTCGTCATCGTCATCGCCACTGGGGGTCGCCGAATGAGAATCTACCCTTCGTCGCTTGTTCGTCCTCGATTTCAATGCTCCTTGGTCCTGCTCTGCCGACGCTTCCTGTCTTTGCTCGGCAAACATGGTTTCGAGCATGAGTAACCCAACGCCTAATATGACACCTTGAAGATTGGAACAGTGGAATAAACCGTCGTCGTCAGAGGTGACAGATTGGCGTTGGTTTTTATCCGAATCGACAGATTCGCCGCATGCATAACAAAACACAGTTTGACATGTAGGACAAGTCCGTCTGACAGTACTGCGTAACTGTCCTATATACGTAGGAAAGTCCGACTGGCGGCTGTCATCAACCTGTTAGTGAATTTGACAAGAACAAATTCGACTCACGAAGAGGGCGAAAAAATCGCCTTTCTTTCGCTTGATCGTGTACCCACATTGCTGTGTACAGCAACATACGCCATCACTGAGCTGGGAATAAAGGCTGAACAAGAAACTTTGTTCACCACCCTCGGGGCAGCCTTTCATCCACTGGCCTTGAGTCATGAGCTTGACTTGCTCAGTTACCTCAGGTAAAAATGTCGTCTCAGGCTCTTCTTCCACTTCTATGACTTCTTCTCGACGATCCTTTGAAAAAAATATGCCTGTATACTGTCATTCACAAAGTCGAACAAAGGACGTCAAGTCTCTCACCGGAGTAAGGGTCCACCTCGACTGCAGGACGAGACTTTCCCTCGTAGTCGGAATCGTAGTCCACATAATCATCGACTGACGAGAAAGAAAGACAGGTCGACAAAACGTCTGCGTATTCTCAATATAGAACACACCATCATCATCTTCGTGATCTTCCATCGAGACATCATCTTCTTCGGGTGTCTGTACTCAATGAGCGATGGGTTACGTGGGCGACAAAAGATACATGAAACATGCTGCTCACAACGAGGCGAGGGGCGGTGGTGGGTGGTTCGGCGGACTGCGCAGACTCCATTCGACCATCCTCAACGTCGTCTGTCACATCATCAAACTGGCCTTCAAAGATGTGTTCTGCAGCCCGCATGACATCTTTGTAACGCCTCAAGGCTGCCCTTGCTTGTGGCACCGTAGCACCCTATTATCGAGGATAATCATCGCATCGAGTGACTCTGACCAAACCGTGACAGCCTTACCATCTCCACTAATTGTTCAATTTCTCTCTCCATGGTGTTTCGATGGGAGGTGTTTTGGTATTTAGATTTGAAGGAATCGAAAGTCTACTATAAATGAGTTGCATGCATGTGCCAGTGTAGAAGAACAGGTCCCATATAGAGCACGCAGATGCTAAGTAACACAAATTTGGGTATAACCGTCACGGATCACGCGTCACGGTAGTTACTATACTTCTGGTCATAGTCAACTCAAATTCAAAGTTCATGATGATCGTGTATCCAAGTCAAGAAGGCTGTGATATAGAATGACCCGAGCAATGGCTCGAAAAAACAAATAAATTATCAGTAATAACACGAAGAACGCCTCCTACCCCAAAAGTAAGAAAAAGAACAAGATAAGAAAATAGTATAACAGTACTGGTGCGGTGCGGTGTGCATACTAGTGAAACGGAACACGAGTTTCGGGGGACCTTTTAAAGAATAAGGAGGCAAAAAAAAATATAAGGAAACGAACTTGTAATGGAGAACTGTTCCGGCAAACGGTATATAGATGACGCAAGAAAGTTGGCTTCCGAAATACAATATCTTACTCTCTTGGTACAAACATCCCACCCTCAGACCAGCTGAACAAGAGGGCTGTATAGCGCAATAGAAACAGTCGTTCAAAGAGGTCGGTCACTTGGAGAAACATAAGCTGAGCTCTTGGCGAATTCCGTGAAGCTATCTGTCATGTCCCGATCGAAGCCAAGAGGATAAGTCGACAGGTCACTCATCAGTGCAAGAGTGTCCAAACTCGCTCGCTGACGCCCTTGGTAAGTAGATGGCGGGAATGCAGATGGCGGTGCGCTACTGCTACCCTCGGTGTTACCTGAATCAATCTGGAAAGGGAAAGAACCCAGTCCTGATGAGGCAGTGGATGACTGAGATACAGTGGAAAGACCAAGCACACGGCGATTAGGAGGGTCTAAAGGAGAAGGCGGAGGAGGAGGGCGAGGAATGGCAGCGGCAGGGGCAATGGGTGATTTCGGAGGCTCCGAAGTGGTTTCGGTAGTTTCCTTCGAGGAGGATGGGACATTTGAGAACTGCTGGTGCAGCGGGGAGCGAGGCGGAGAACGAATAGGTCTAGAAGAAATTGGCGACGGAGGAACGAAAGGGAATGATTCAAGTATAGAATCAGCATGCGTCGACGCAGCAGAAATGGCAGAAGAGCCCGATATTCTCTTATTGGCTTTGCTGAAGCTCTGCGCGCGTGCCTGGGCTTGAGCGTGAGCTAAAGCGCGCTGTTGTTGTTCCTCTAGAGTCTGAGGTTCAAGGGTGCTCGTTGGAGATACCAATCTCCCCATGGTGGTCCTGTAAGGCGATTTCTGTGAAGACTGGCTGCTGAGAAGGCCTACATTGACACGCGTAGCGCTCCCGATATCTACAATAGATCCTGCTTGAGTACTAATGCTCGAAGGGCGGCTTGAATCGTCCTTATTGGCCCATGGGCGAGCTGGGCCTTCAGCAATCCAGTCTGAATCTCTATTACCGAAAGTCGCTGCAGAAGGTGATGGCGAGAGTCTCCTGATGTCTCTTGAGGATTGATCATCAGAAAAGGGGTCACCGTCTACTGAATGCATATGCTCCTCCTCTGTTTCGTTTACTACATCAGCAGGACCAAAGGACGTTGCCGCCAATGGAGAGCGAATGGATGGGCGGGAGGCTACAGAGGGGGGTTTAAGGCTATCCATCGACATGGGACTGGACGGGCTTGAACCCGAAGAGGAACCAGAGGTATGGATCATTTCTGCCTTGACTACACCAAGTACCTGCCTGACTGCACCCTGGTTCTGAGTGACAATCATGGGTGCTTCGTTCAAGAAATCGCTAGAGTAGCTTGCACCGGACATGTAAGAATTCCTTGACGAAACGCCTGAGATGCCTGAGATGGTAGAGCGGGGGTATGATGGAGAGTTTCTTCTCATAGAATCAGCGGACACGTTGACCTGATCATAATTGAGGGTCAAGTCAGGAGCACGATTTGGACGCACTGGTCCTGGTTGAGAAGGTACTGATCCAGCGCTGGGAGAGCGCGAAGCAACGGACCCGGGAGGTACGAAGGCGATGGGAATGACGTTGGTGCTCTGTGTGCCAGTCGACGTGGTTTGGATTGACTGGTCGTCACCGAATGGATTGCATTGGCTTTGACGAGCAGCAGAATCCAAAGGAGCCGTTCCTGAAGCGGAAGGACCGCGAGACTCTGGATCGAGGTCGATGACGGAGTTCGAGGAAGGGGAGTAGACCCTAACTGTGCTGAGCTCTGTAGGTGGACGAGAAGGTTTTTCGGTAGGATCAGGTCTGTTGAGAACTGCTTCCGCTGATGCTGGGGCAGTGAGTTCGGCCTCCCGTGCAGCGGCAGCGGCTTTGCGGGCGCGAGAGCGACGACGATACCAAATATAAATAGCGATGGCACCACCGACGACGACCAAGGCAGCGATGACAGCACCTACGAGAGCACCTGTGCTAACACCGGACGATGGGCCCCCAGTTGAGGAGTCTGCTATAGGGACGCATTGAGTGGTTGGACAGGCGTTACAAGACCTGTATGGAGTATTAAAGAAGTATGGTTGAGGATGTGGAGAAGGGACTTGCCTGGCGGTCTGAACGCAGTTTTCGTTTGCAGCACAATTGCAACCAGGGGGGGGATCGTTACAGGGAAGGCAACCAGAGGACTGTCTAGAGACGAGGTCCAGATGCATAGACGAGAAAAGAAAACAGAGAAATCAAATGAATGTGAGTGTGGAAAGCAAGATAGAAAGACGCGCTGGAGACAGGACGCGTGGAGGAGGAGGAGGACGGCGACGGCGAGGAGAACGGTGGGGTTGGAAAGATTTGAAGGGGACGATATGAAACAGGTGATGAGGGAGTGTTCCCACGGTTGGGTCAAGGCACGAGTGTAGTATCAAAGGCGCTTGGGCGGCTCACATGGACCACTCCGGCTCATCAGCTGGGATCTATTAAAATTAAATATCACTGCGCCTTCTTATCTCTCTCGCCCTCTCATTCACCCATGCACACCATCGCAGTCTCTGACCTTACATACCGCCATCGCTCAGACCCAGATGCACCTCCTGCCCTATCCAACATCTCTCTTCATCTCCCCCCTGGCTCGCGCACAATTCTAGTAGGCGCAAATGGAGGTGTGTAATCGGCCCAGGCCAGTCCACCCAATTTCAATATATACATAGCTTTAACTTTGACCCCTTCTCACCACAGCGGGCAAATCTACGCTCCTCCAGATCTTGGCAGGCAAACGTCTCGTCAATGCTGCCGATATCCGAATCAAGGGCAGAGATGTCTTCAGAGATTCTCCCGAAGGCGTCACCTTTCTGGGCACAGAATGGTATGCGTGGCATACTCCTGTTTGTCCTTAATCTTAACCTATTCATGTCCGCCAGGGCCATGAATCCCGTAGTTAGAAGCGATATCGTAGTTTCTTATTTTCTAGATTCCGTCGGGGGTTATAGACATAAAGAGCGTAGAGACCATCTCCTTGATATTCTAGACGTCGACTTGGATTGGCATATGCATGCCATTTCCGACGGTGAAAGGCGGCGAGTACAGCTTTGCATGGGTCTCATGGCGCCCTGGGACGTGCTTTTATTAGACGAGGTAATCTTCACAAACTATTCTCTTATCTTCTCTCATTAATATGTCGATAGGTCACCGTAGATTTAGACGTACTAGTCCGAGATGACTTATTGAAGTTCCTTCAACATGACAGTGAGACTCGTGGGGCGACAATCTTATGTGACTATACCATCCATTTCCGCTTGCCTTTCTTAATCTCACACCGCATGCTCCAAAGATGCAACTCATATCTTTGACGGCATAAACTCTTTCCCAACTCACGTTGCCCACATGCGAGGCGGTTCTTTTGTCACAGAAGCCACTCCACTATCCTCTCTCCGACTCAACGATCCATCCAACCCGCTCTCTCTTTATCATGTTGCATTGCAATGGCTCACTGAAGATAGAGAACATCGCCGTGCCTTGGAGGCTCAAGGTCGCAAGACCAGAGGAGCAAGGAGGAACCAGGTTCGTTTTCTCCGTCATACATGAAACCGTCTATTAAATTTGCTTTTAGACCGTACCATCCGATTCGGAAACCTTCTACAAGAAGTGCGCATATTTGTTTGCCTGATATTTTTTAGATAGATTGCTGACCCTCCTCCCAACAACCAGATACGATTATAATCCATAAGCTGATCTTCTTTTATTATTGATAGCGTGCATTCAACCGCATATTATTTCCTTGTTTCAACCACTCTGTATCTCTGCTCTCATTTGTTCTCTCGCATTCAACCGCATTTTCTACTGTTTCAACAACTCTGTAGCCTTGTCATCGTGATCACCAGTGTTTCAAAAATATTTTCCCGCTTGATAGCAATGCGCCTAGTATGATTTTCAGAATTAACAATTCGAGCGTCCAAATGGGTGGCTTAGAATTCGAATAAGCGCTCAATATTGCTTTGTGGCTGAACCTGTTTTCTCGCGAAGGAGTAGCACTAGCGTTGTTTAGTTCAAGTTTTCGATGGCATCTTCCAGCGAAATCATCGACCTCACCAGGTCTTCTCCCCCACCACCAGAGCCAATTATCATCATCTCAGGTGGCGAGGATACTTCATCAGCTGTCAACCAAGCAACAAAACGAAAGAAGAGACAGCGAAGGAAGCACAGAGACAAGGGGTCAACTGAGGACGTTTCAGCTCGAACATCCAGAAATCAATCACCAGCCTTGAGTGTTAAAAGTACTCGTGATTCACGATCCAAACCTTCCTCCCGCCGCCGGTCTGCTTCCCCAAGTCGCAGTAATGGCGTAGAACCCCGGGCCCGGCGTCACTCTGGCGACTTGGTTGATTCTGACTTTTGCTTTATTGACATCGAACCCACGCCCGTCTCTCTGTCCAACGCACCAGCAGGCAACCAACATGATACACCAGACGTTGCTATGAACAGTGGTCAAGATGACGCAGATGCGGAAAAGCTGCTGTTACCCCCGCATGTCTCTGTATTTGGAACCGATGAAAATGGCGCTCTGCCCGTCAAAATTCTCCCTCCCACAACTCCAGATTCAGATGACGAAGATTACATTGAATATCTAGACTATGACGATCGCAAAGTGTGTCTAATTAAGCTCTCTGTCGACTTCACAATCTGATCCCGGACTAAGGCTGCCGGACTGGTGCGTTACTTTGAGGAGGAACCTGAGGAGTCAAAACAGAAGAAACCTGCAAGAATTGTCTGTAAAAATTGTGGAGCGGAAGGCGACCATAAAGCTTTCGAGTGCCCTGTCATGATTGTCAGTCATTTTTTCTGTTGTTTTCGAACGCCTGATAGACCCTGTACTCATACCGTGTTCAAAGTGCCTGACATGTGGCGCTCGCGATGAACACTCTACGCGTAGTTGTCCTATTAGCAAAACTTGCTTCACATGCGGCATGAAGGGACACATAAATAGGGTGTGTGCTAACCTGGCTGTATTTTACGTATTTCTCACTGGTAACAACATCATATGCTAGACCTGTCCAAACCGATATTCTGCAGCTGCAGCCACCGATAAACACGATGACTGTGACAGGTGTGGATCAACAAATCACAAAACAAATGTACGAGTTACAGTGGCCCCTTCCATTCGTTACTCACAGATATCACGGAACTGTACAGGAATGCCCTACACTATGGCGCATATACCACTATGTTAGTGATGATGAGAGACTGCTCATTATCCAGTCCCGGGCAGAAAAGCGAGGATTCGCTCTGGGCCAAGGAGGCGAGGGTTACATCGCCACGGATGAATGGTGTTATAATTGTGGAAATTGCGGTCATCTGGGTGATGTAAGTATGTGGTTCAAGCCTTTGCGATATTGCCTAACACACGCATTGGCAGGATTGTGATGAGGTTCCCCACATCTACGATATACCCGTCGAATCCTCAGCCTTTAGTCTTCACAACACGACCTCTGGGCCATTTTTTGACCCAGCTGCGGAACCGATACGTACCCACCGCGGGCCTCGGGAATTACAATCCGAGGCAGACAAGCCTCCCTTGAACGAAGACTGGGGCATCGATGCCCCACTCAATGTAGGCAGAGAAGGAAAGAAGAAGGACAGAGCGAGGTTGGAAAAAAGGTACAGAGAACAGGACGAAGAAGACCCAGATGACTGGTTTGGGAAATCCAGAATGGGGAGGGGTCGCGGGAAGCCGGTTGAGCAGCCTCCTCCTCGCAGTGGCGGGTTGAAGTTCAGTACTTCGATGAAAGACGTCGGACGCCAGTTCATGCCGGCACCTCCTGACCGAAACGAAAAACCACCGAGCTTATTGGCTCGCCTTGGAGTGACCGATAATAGCAGTCGCAAGGGCCAGCGGCGTAAGTCAAACGAATATCGCGATCCCAATCCTGATACAATACACATACGGGGCGCCGCCAAACATTCTCGGGACCAAGACAATGGATCCAGCCGGAGCTATCGTGATCGGGAGCAGGATAGACGAGTGCGAGACAGAAAATACCCCAAACAGGAGCAGGGTCCTCGCTATAGAGGTGGCTATAATAGATAGCCCTTGGGTGCTTATTTGACCAGGTTGTGGTATTTCACGATCTCAGTCTCAGATGTTGTAAAACAATGCATTCTACCTATATTTATGTAGACTCGTCGTGTTGTTCATGGACCCGTAGGATCCGGGTATGAAAATCACAATTGTCTACGACAATTTCTGCGGACCCATTGGTCATTTGATGATTGTTGCGCTTTATCTAACGGTGTTTTCCAACGGTCCATGCGCCCCCAGAGGATGCAGACTTGGATATCATTTTCATACATGATCAAATAATATACAAACCAGTATATACTATTTACTGAGTTCCCAACGGAAGGTCTGCGTGGACCTTTATATTCCTTCTGTATAAATCCAATTCTTCCATGACATTGAGCAGAGCCTTGAGTTCCCAGTTCCCGTAAAGAAATCCCTCGTAGAGCATTGTGGTTGCCAACCAGGCAATGAAAATGGTGAAAAATACGAAGATGGGATTGGCCCATGGAACGGGGATCCATGCAGATCCGGTGATCAGGGCGAAAAGTAGCAAGATACACAATGCGAATATCCTAAGTTCTTTGTGAGAGCGATAGCGTGATAGACGGTAACTGGTTGCCAGAGCTGAGAGCATAGTATCAATAGTAGCTAATGTGAGTTCGGAGGGAGCTGTTATATCCTCTGCAGGGTATTTAGCGACATCTGGGGCGGTGTTTTCATCGTTTCCAGCGAGGGTATGAATGTCTAAGATAGCTTCAACGCCAAAATGGTCGGAGAAGGAATGAGTGTTTCCAGGGATAAAGTCAGAGAAGACAACTTTGGTGTCTCTACACGTTAACTGAGGTATACGGGCCGATTTATGAACGGGATGTCGGAAAAGGATATAATCCAGACGTTTCCCTTGGTATTGACGTACTAGACGATTGGAAGACAGTTTGTTGTCGCGGTATGAGTTAAGAGGTGAATCAGCTGTAACCCCGTAGTATTCGACGCCTTCGAGAGGAGTAATGTGACGAGTGGGTGGTAGGATATCAGGGTGCGTAGTGGCCCAAGCATCTTGGAGACCAGTGTAATCACGAATTACAGTCATGGGAACACTTGTTGGGATGCTATTGAAATCCCCAGCCTGTTTATAGGTTAGTCTCAGAATGAATGAATATCCGGCTTAGCTTACCGCAATAACATATCGTCCGAGCTCTGCCGCTTGCCTGGTTAGTTTAGCAAATTCCCATGCATTTACTAGTCTGTGCGTTCTATTGTACTCGGGTCCATCCTCACCTCCTCTGGCATAAAGCTAAGATTATTGAGGGTGTGAAAGATGGAAGATACCATGCCAACTCACATGTGTATTGAATATTTGCACCTGACCTAGAACTGGGTGTGATATTGTAACGCTACCAGCGGCTTTACCCACAAACCAATCCCCGCCGAGTGCATCGGTGGGTTCACCGTTGAGGGAGTAAGGGTTAATACTGGTGGCTATGATGGGCCATGAGGTAAAGATAGCAAGTCCTGCCCCAAGTGCCCCGCTACATAATATATCGTGATTATGGACAAGGGATGGTGTAGTTGACAACATACCTATGGAAAAGTTTCGCATGTGGCAATCGACTCGAAACGCTTTGTCGGACGTGCTCGTAGTCTGCCTCGACCCAGATTTCTTGAAGGGCTACTACGTTGTAATCCGATTTCGCCAGTACACTCGCTATGGCGGCAATGCGTTCGTGACGATCCTTGGAAACGTATTTGAGCCCCCTAGTGCATCCGTGTGGTTAGGATTTTAACGACATCCGCAGTAATAGTAACAGACATACCAACAATTCAAGCTGGCCACCTTTATTTCCGTGTCGCTCATGGTGGTAAAAGGACAACTTGGGTGAAACAGTCACTCAGGTTGCTTGTCGTATTCTCCCAGACCTATGCGTAGCGCCGAAAGCAGGAAATTTCCGTTAGGCAGCCCGCCACACACATGGACCAACTTTAAGCTGGAGCAACTCCAGGCTGCGGAGTAGCTCTGTAAACGGTTATTACAGTAGAGATCCAAGTTCATCGCCTCGGCTGCAGTATAGATTCTCAGGTCTGCAGACAACTGTCATATCAGAAACATCAATCGCTAAGATGTTTAGTGGGCTTGTCGCGTCACCTACAATGGATTTAGGACCACCGTCAAAAGCTAAAGCTCGCCCAAAAACAATAAACCCTGCTGCTGAAGTCCCTGTCAATCCAGTCACTCGAACTGCTGTATCACTCGAATATGCTTCCTTGCGACACAGTGGCCATTGTCCTCTGGGGATGTATGTCATTCCCTCAGCTGAAAACGTCCTTTCTTGGAGCGCTGTCTTTTTCGTCCATCAAGGTGAGGTGGCATTTAACTCGGGATAAGGTGTCAACGTGCTCATGACGAGTTAACCAGGATACTATGCCGACTCTGTGCTGAAGTTTGAACTGGTTTTCCCAAGCGACTATCCAGAACGTCCGCCGACTGTACGCTTTCTCACTGATATCTTTCACCCTCTTATTTCACCCCAAACTCGCCTCTTTAACTTGGCTCCTCGATTTCGTCCCTGGAGGTCAGACATCGTCGAGCATTAAGCAAGCTTCAGTTGGCTCATGATTACCTTACCATAGACCAAAGGAGCATCACGTCTTTGATGTACTTCACTGGGTAAAGGCTGCTTTCAAGAAGCACGCCCTTGACGAGATAAGAGAAGTCGATTGCCTCAACAAGGAAGCTTTCAAGTGAGTTAGCCCCAATTTCAAAGCGCGTGTTTACTGATGAACATCCTCAGATTGTAAGACGTCCCCTATTCACTGTTACTGTGCATATCTTGATTGTTTGCACGGCTCATACTAGGTACCATGATACGACATCTTCTTTCGCAGCCTTGGCGAACCAATCATCTGAGCTCTCTCGATCTGCCTCCACGCTTTTCGACACAGTCAAAAACAAGGACTCGCTACGTTTTAGCGAGACGAAACCTGATCAGCTAAATGCTTTACGAACCAAACTAGGAATTAGTGAATGGAATACTGAGACAGAATGAACAATGTGGAAACAGCATTCATCCTCAAAGTTGAATACGATACATAGTAGTGTAATCTATCTGAAGTCCCAAGATAAACCAAAACATCTCCATCGAAAAGTTAGCGATCCGGCTCCGTATTTGTATGTATTCTAACTGGCGTCTTGTCCGGGGTCGTCACTACTACTGTCATTGTTGATTCTGACTGGTACGCGGAGCGGGTGAAGAGGTTGGATTGTCTCGAAAGGGGTATCTGTGCCAGTGTCTTCATCCTGGATTCCAAAAAAGCAACGAGTTAGACATGATTCATACCATTGAAGAGTGCTGAATGACCACATACCTCGGTCATTCTACCAAAATGTTTTGAAAGCTTTTCAATTACAAGAATATAAGGTAAGTGTTGTGTGAGTTTTCTGTACACACGATATACCCGTAAATATCCTGCAGAAAACAAATGTTTGAAATTAGTCACCTTCGTGGTTGCACATTCAAGGAGTGCCGTGCATCCAGGGTTGAATCAAGCACATTAGAAGAGTGTGCGCCTTCACTCAATGAAAGTCTGATGGAGTATTCTTTATCGGACTTCCCGCGACCGAAATTGCGCTCATATAGTTCAAAGCTGCACATATAGGGTATCAGTATTATGAACTCCTCGAAAGTGCGGTGAATTTACGTTATGTGGGACTGAATCGATTACAAGGGTGTTAGCGAAAAGTACGTCAAAGGACGGTGTGATATTACATACACAGTAGTCAAGCTCCGGTATTCGTCGGTTGGCAATGGGTAGACCAGAGTGTAGTACAAGATTCATCAAGGTGTGTATATGACTTTCTTTGGTGAAATAGAGCGTCAAAGAACTGCCGCCGTTGTTCCGAGCAGCCTCCAAGTCTTCCACAACCTTCCGCAGAAGAGGCAAGGATGTGAGAACACCAATTTCCTCTCTGTTCGCACCATATGTTGAACACATGTTAGTAGATGAAGCTACAATAGAACTTACTTCTCATCTGGCTCAATCCCATACTCTTGAGGTGCAACTAGGTCGAACAGTGCCTTTGCTCGCCCATAGAGTTCATGCAACTTCCGATCCTGACCTCGATGATCTTTTCCCATGCCTATATTCTCATCGAAAATAGAAAACAGAAAGGTGCGATGATGTAATGCGCAGTATTTGATGGTGTCGTAGAGCTCTGATACCTGTGTAATGATATTGATACGTTGCACTGCATCACTGGGACGTTACTTACACGAGAAGGATCGAATTTCTTTTGTTCAACATCACAGAAGTCTTCAAATAACTTCTCCCATCGTTCCCGGAACAGCCAAGGCTCATCACCGCAGCACCTAAACCACTTTAGTCATGTAATCTGTAATTTGAATTTTATTTATATGCATACCATCGTTCCTGTATCTTATCAACGTCCATAGTCTCAAAATTTCGCTTCATGATAGCTCTAAAAGAGCTCAGGAGCTCTATCACTTCCTGTGAAGCGGATAAACGGTAAAGATGATAATTATCGAAAAAACAAAGCGCAGACCTTGACCACCTCAACAGGCTCCTTTTTCATGCTTTTGGGCCAGGTCAATTCCGGCCTCTTCTCGGGCTCTCCAGGCCTCAGCAATATCTTGAGCCTTTTTTTCACATCGTCCATGAGATCTTTGGCAGCATTAGAATCGTCCAGAAGGTCTTTCCGAATAATAAGAGCCAGAGGTAGAGTTTGTTGTCCATTCTTAGGGAGAGCACCGCCATTGATGGAGAGGCCATCACTAGAAGAGCGGGAAGTACGAGAGCTAGGCGTGGATGAAGGGGCCGAGTAAGACGGATGTTGAGGTTCTAAAAGTGCAGCAGCAAATATCTCTGCTGATGCGATAACACGCCGTTCAGAAGATGTGTATATCTATCGGTACAACGATTATCAGATCTAGATTTCAGAAGAGGAAATATCTACTGACTTTAACATTTTGCAGTGCTTCCTTATCTGCACGAAAGATGGTTTATGAGTGCACCGCGGCGATGTGTATTGAAAGATGTATTACTCATGATTGACAGATCTTTCTTCATATTCTCTCCCAAATCTCGTGATTGATATCTAGCTGAATGAGTAAACTGTGTATAATACATCAGGGACCTCGAATCATAATTTTCAAATGTTCACTTACTTCCCCGCCCCATTTGAAGACCAATGTTAGTTTTGTCAACCTTCTTACTTGTCCGGCATGTCGTTTTGAATATACGGGCTTCAACTGTGCTTTAGTTCCGGGCAAATCGATCTTACTGGACAATGCGGTGTTAAGCTGCGTCAATTTGGCAAGGTCCTCTCCGTTCGCTCCGAGAGACTTTGCCTCCCCCACAGCCAAAGCAACTAATTTCAGTTGCGTTTGCTCTCTTAGGATAATCTCCTCCTTTTCGCCGTTAAGTAATTTGACGAAAGGGCGAGTCCAGACTTCTCCGATGGGGAAACTGAATTTCAGTTTTTGCTTTGGGGTGCGATCAGCGTGCCTGAATACAGTTACATTGGCTTTGAGTAGCCAGGTGGAGGATTCTTGGGAGGTGAGGTCGGCCGCTGGAAGCGGTCTGTCCGGAGAGGAAGATACGCGGACACAAAGAGAGGCAAGGATTTCGGCAGCTCGATCTATATGATTAAACACGTTAACACGAAAGGGCTACGGAAACACTGATTTCAGCGCGCTGAAGAGTTGATAATTACCATAGTATGACTCGTTGCCTTTGACAAAGCTCCACCCATTCACGTCAATGATCTGACTTCTTTCTCCGTTGTTACATCTTAGCATATCAAAGCCGCATACATTTTGTCCAAATCCTTGACATATCTTGGCAGCCCAGGACTTTTCCTGTTCGCTGAGATGAGTGATAAAACTGTGTGAAAGATGGGGTGAGAACAAATAAAGAGCGAGATAGATGCCAACACACCGGATCTCTTTGCCTTCTGTATTTCGTCTCACGACCCCATCGACAACAGGGGACTTTCGTGTTTCTGCATGGAAATACTCCTTACCAACCGTGTAAACTTTGATATCTTCCGAGTTATCAACGTCTATAAATTCTTCATAGATGTAAGAGCCATCGGTCCTAGGATGGTGTAAATTCGCATCGAGATCACTTGACTTGTTTCCTACCTGTGAATGATAAGTAATATGCGGTTAACGACCAATGTAATACATACTTTTCTAAACAAGCGGCGGCCGCCTCCACCTCGGAAATATATGTACACGTTGTGATCCTCGCCACTAACAGGTTTTTCCACGAAAGGCTTTTCTAGTACTTGACCATCTATGATGATGGCATCTCCATCTTCGCGAATAGATACCTCAGGAGTGACCTGGAAGCCTCCAAGGTCGACACCGAGTTTATTTTTCATGGAAATCCTGAGGTCTTCGTCGACTTTTGGACCACCATCTCGAGAGACCTCTAACCGCTTCGGTGTAGGTACTTGAAGGTGATCTAGAAGGGCACCGACGAGACGACGATCCCAGAGGAGAGCTTGTGGAGGCAGATCATTAATACAAAAGGGACTGCGTAGCTTGACATAAGATATAGCTTTGTCTAGAGGGAAATCAGTGGAGAAGAACGATATGAGGACGTCGCATCGAGGCCAATTTTCGACATCTGATACGTGGTATCGCACGTCGTAAAGGGTTCACACAAGAAGAGTAGCGATTTGCATACCTTCGTCCAAGATAACCTTGTCTCCGAAAACTTTCACTTCGATTGCTCCTCGGGCTCTTTCAACTAGGCGAGTGAGTATTTCCCTCATTGCCTTGGATCTTGCCTTGACATCCATGGCACAAATGCCGAGGATAACAGGCGGTTTGTTATTTTCATGTGCTGCAGTTTGGTCTGAGCCAATAGAAGAGCGGGAAGAGGACCTTGTGAGAATGGAACTAGAACGAGGAGATGCCCGTTCTGGGGAGTTAAAGAAGGCCGAAATTCGCGATTGTCTATCCCAGGGTGCCATGAATTTTTTTTCTTTTGCTTGGCGGAGATATGTGCACCAGACAAGACGAGAAAGTGGTAGAAAAGACAAGAGATGGAGTGGAAGCAAGCTTGCTGAATCGCAGACCAGCACAAAAAAGCAGGACACGACGGAGCCAGCGTGCAGGATCTGATATGGCACGCTGCCCGATAAGGCAATCCCCAGTCAGCGGCTCTCCTGTCTTGCCGAGTATATGCACCGAGCATTACATATTCGGAATATTGGTAACTGATTGGTCATCGGCTATGGCGAGGCAATTGTGCTGCTCAGTGGCTGTGGTGAGGCATTTTTTGGATGACGGTTGACGCAAGATGCGGATAATGACCATGAGTTATTTTATTTCGGGATCAACAGTATATATTGCACCATCCTTTCTCGCAACTCCCAACTTCACTTACTTAAATCCCCCCGTTTCACCCCACCCTCTGCCCCCGCAGCCTCAACTTAAATTTTACTCAACCTGAACCCTGTAAATTTTACCAGGTAACGTCTGTTGGCACCATGGCTTTACACGTCAACAGATCGCAGATGGTATCAACCATCCTCATCACCAATCTGCATTGCAGTAGGCAAGTCGTTCGTCGATAACGCCCTTATATATATTCGCTTACATTATCCCCTTTCTTTCAGTTGTGTCCATACAATCGAAGATGCTTTGGCATCATCGTCTCCACCTCCGTTCTCAGTAACCGTTTCCATCGTATCTCAATCTGTGACAGTCCATCACTCTCCAGAGCTGACTTACGATGCAATGCAAACGACGCTCGAAGAAGCAGGTTTCGATGTGTCAGTGCCCACTCCACAACCTGAAGGGCCCTTACGTGGAAGGAAGATATCTGGTGTCAGCTCACTCCTTTCCGGAAAGCGGAAGAAGCACATACAGCAGTGTTCTGCGTGTCGGGAAATGGATATCGCCTCTGCCGACAACGTTGCTCTCATTCCCGAGCGGCACAATGCCGGCCTGCACTCTGATGATACTATTCATCCGCCGCAAGACCGAGATGTATTTTATATCAGCGCAGAGAAGCAATCTTCCGATTCTCTGCCATCTCCACCGATCCCATCTACATCGCCGTCCAATAAAAGTCCTGATTATGGTCCTTACCGTGTCACTCTTTCCGTTGGGGGCATGACTTGTTCTTCTTGTTCTGGCACAATTACGGAGATGGTCTCACAATTATCCGGCGTATCTGAAGTCACGGTAAATCTTCTGGGAAATTCCGCCAGCGTTGTCGTGGACTGCAAGGAAACCATTAACCTCGTGACTGAAACAATAGACGACTGTGGTTTTGAGGGAGAAGTAATCAAGGTAGAACCTGTTTCGCATGCAGATAATGAAGATGAAGTCACAGATGGATCACGCACCATATCTCTGCGCGTAGATGGAATGTTTTGCCAGTAAGTCGCACTATCGCTCTTAAACTATCATGATTGACCACCTTGTAGGCATTGTCCGGGAAAGATCATGAGCTCTCTCGAGAAGCTTAGCCCAGAGATAACATTCATCAAATCTCTTACGGATTATAATGACCCCATCCTCGAGCTTTCCTACAAGCCGTCGCTTCCGTCGTTTACAATACGTAATATCGTGTCCGCCATAACCTCGGTCGAACCTACCTATTTCAAGATTTCTGTTTACCGCCCCCCCTCTCTCGAGCAGCGCACACGAACGATGCAAGTTCGCGAGCAGAACGCTTTGCTGCAACGCCTCGTTTTTGCTGTCATAACTGCCATTCCAACGTTCATAATTGGCGTGGTATACATGAGCCTTATCAAGAGCAGTAACAGTTCTAAACGCTACCTCCTGGAACCTATGTGGAATGGAAATGCTTCAAGGCTGCAATGGGCTATGTTCTTCCTGGCTACACCGGTTATGTTCTACAGTGCAGGATTGTTCCATAGGAGAAGCATCAGGGAAATAAAAGCACTTTGGAGAAAGGGGAGCACGACACCTATTATAAAGCGCTTTACTCGCTTTGGTAGCATGAACCTTTTGGTAAGTTTCATTTACGCTGGCATTCATCAACCATTCATATTCTGTCTAGGTGTCTACTGGTGTCTCTGTGGCATATTTTTCATCCATCGCACTGTTAGCCCTTTCCGCATCTCAACATCCGTCACCTAATGGGGTTGGGCAAACTACCACCTACTTTGATTCTGTGGTATTTTTGACTATGTTTTTGTTAGCTGGTGAGTAGCTGTGCGGGACTGCTTGATCCAGTGTAAGTCTGACGCATGGTACAGGTCGTTTCCTGGAGGCATATAGTAAAGCTCGAACAGCAGACGCGATTACTGCCTTGGGATCCCTTCGTCCTACAGAAGCGCTTCTCATCGCCCCGAAAACCTCCTCGGATCTCATTTCTCCTCCTACCCCATCATCTAAAGGCGAAACTGACTCAGCAGATTTAGAAAAGGGGGATCCTACTTCTGATGGTGGTGTCTTATCGACGCAGCCAGGTTTCGTCGCTTCGAAGGTCAACGTTGATTTTCTGGAAGTGGGTGATGTCGTCCGTGTGCTACATGGGGCAACACCGCCAGCGGATGGGATCATCGTCTCGAGCTCTGACGGAGCTTTTGACGAAAGTTCCCTGACTGGAGAATCGCGACTAGTGAAGAAGAAAACAGGTGATAGGGTATTTTTGGGTACCGTTAACAAGTCGACTGTTGTTGACGTTAAGATCGATACTATTGGTGGTATCACAATGTAAGATTCCCCATCGATAGTCCTGACTTCATCGTTAATGCCCCTTAACTAGGCTTGATCATATCGTAAAAGTTGTTCGCGAAGGACAGACGCGACGTGCTCCCATTGAGCGAATTGCCGATATCATCACGGGTTTCTTCGTACCGGCGGTGACATTACTTGCCGTCATTACTTGGGTAATCTGGCTCTCCTTGGGTCTCAGCGGGGCCCTTCCTAGCGATTACCTCAACATTGCTGTTGGTGGCTGGAGTAAGTTGTTAATATAGCTTTAAGACCGAATGAGGAATTGACCCCTTTTGTGTTCTTTATAGCTGTTTGGTCCTTCGAGTTCGCTATAGCAGTCTTCGTTGTCGCCTGTCCGTGTGGAATCGGTCTTGCAGCTCCCACTGCACTACTGGTCGGCTCTGGCTTAGCAGCCAAGTATGGTATCCTCGCACGTGGAGGAGGAGAGGCATTCCAAGAAATGGCGCAGCTCGACATAGTCGTATTCGACAAAACAGGAACGCTTACGGAAGGAGGAGAGCCTCGTGTTGCAGATTGTGAAGTCGTCTTCCAAGGCTCCGATGGGAGTTCTCGATGGAACCGAGGCACTGTTCTCGGTATAGCATCTGAACTAGAGTCTGCTTCATCTCACCCACTAGGAACAGCCGTCAGACACTATTGCGGAGCTGAAGGAGCTTCGTCTATCTCTGGATCTGCATTCGAAGAAGTGCCAGGAAGGGGTCTGAGTGCCGACTTCGATGGGCTCGAATGCTCGGCCATAATTGGCAACGAAGCTTGGATGTATGAACACGATGTCATGATTAATGACTTCATCTCCCAGAAGCTAGAAGTTTGGAAGACGGAGGCGAAGAGTGTTATCTTACTCGCCATCAAGGAGCGAAGTGAAGAGGAGAGTCATTTCCGCGTCGCTGCCATCTTTTCGGTGTCCGACCCACTCAGACCAGAGGCGAAAGCAATCGTACGATGCCTGCAGGATCAAGGCATAGGCACTTGGATGATCTCAGGGGACAACGAGGTCACAGCCAAAGCTGTTGCGCAGACTGTCGGTATCCCAGCTACGAATGTTATTGCTGGCGTTCTCCCACATGAGAAGGTATTTCATAGTGAATAACAGTCGATTCATCATTCTAACTGTTCTGTAGGCAGAAGGCATTCGACATTTACAGCAAAATGGGACGAAGAGAACTTTGCCAAGATGGCAAACTTTCTTCACCACCAATCTCAAGCGAAGGTTGAACGATCGTTGTGTGGTAGCAATGGTAGGCGATGGCATAAATGATGCACCAGTGAGTTTCTATTCTCATTTTGCTCACGGGCATATGACTCAAGTAGAATTGTGTAGGCTTTAGCCGCCAGTGATGTTGGTATTGCCATCGGCTCAGGAAGTAAGTATAAATTACTTTGACTTTCACCATGCACTTTGATCTAATGTTTACGTTTACTAGGCGATGTTGCTCTCTCGAGTGCTTCCTTCATCTTGGTTTCATCAGACCTTCAAAGTCTACTTACGCTGAGCGACCTCTCACGAAAAGTGTTCAACCGTGTCAAACTTAATTTCGTAAGTTTGTCTTTCAACGGAAGCGCATGAAAAAATATAACTTATGCATCTAGTTATGGGCACTTGTTTATAATCTCATTGCATTGCCTGTCGCTGCTGGCGTCATCTACCCTGCTGGACATGCTCGGCTAGACCCTGTGTGGGCCTCGTTAGCGATGGCTTTATCGTAAGCTTCCTTTTATTGCTGTACATTCTCAGTACTGACCTCTTTTCTCAGGTCTGTATCCGTAGTTTGCAGCTCCCTCCTCCTTAAACTGTACAAAGAACCGAAGACGGCTTAGAGCAATGTAACCAACGCTGTGTACGACCGGTATTATAACGAACGACATCATAGAGACACGATAGGTAACCATGGAACCATTAACGGTGCACTTCATATATCCATACATACATCTACATTTAAGGAACGAGATTACACGAATTATCAATGAGGCTATAGACCAATGAATCAATTTCGAATTCCCAATTATAAAGCTGAGACATGGACTAAACTATCAGATAAGAATTTTGACTCGGGAAAGAAAACTTGATAACGACGATATCATGAGGAACGTTGCTGTAAGAGCTGATGGTCCTTTTTAGACCTATAGAAGTCCGAGAAAGACAACCTGATGCCCAAGAAGCGACAATCAAGGTCTGGATGGCCTTGCAGTGAATGGACAATACCCTGTGCACGCTCGGAAAATGTGGCACTATAGTCTCTGATAAGCTTCCGTATCGTAGGTAGCGCATCTCGCAATTCCTGATCCTGAGCACCTTGCTGCATTCCGGTGTGTACGCCCTAGACATTGCCACTTCATTAGATGTATTGAAGAGTTTTTTCTTTTTAAGTCCTTACCCTTGCCGCATCTTTGTACTGGTCCCTACGAGCCGATTCCGATAGACAGTAGTTATAAAAGTTATCCTACCATGGAGTTAGCGAAATAATTGCACAAGGCGAATAGAAACATACTGTCGTTTCTCGGAATTGAAGGATAGTGGAAAAAAGTTCGCGAACTTGACTCAACAGGCTCTCCTAAGGTTTGAGGTGAGTATGGATAAAGTAACATCATATGTTGTTCATACCTCCCGGCCACTTTTATGACTTAGCAGAAGCACCTTCTTAACCATTCTATCTAAGTAAGAACGATGTGCATCAATCAACGCATCTAAGTCACCCTCCCGCTTGTTCAAAAAATCTGCCAAATTTGTCCATGAACACTCTATTACTTCAAGATGGCAATATGCCTGCATCTGGCGGATGAAATGTATCATCTCGGCCATTACGAGGCGAATTTGGTGCCAGTCATATTCGAAATCTGTTCGAAAGCAGAGAATTAATGTGCAGCAGAAATGGAAATGTGAGGCGTGAAACTTACCCGGAAGTCGCAAGAATGTCCTAGATCCCCCAGCTATCCTCATCCAGCCCTGGCTTAATGCACCTTCGATTCGTTTCATCTTCCATAGATGGCTGAATAATTTCTGGTACTTCAGCATTGAATCTGGATCGAGCACTGTGTCGATAGGCGCATCGACTTTGTATTCAAGAGTAAACACATCCCACCCAACTTCTCCATGGGAGTACTCGAGCATGCGTGCATCCAGGCGGCGGAGCACATCTGGTGGGTCATTTTGTGCATTTGAAGAGCGGATAGCAGTCTCGAGCGTGGCGGTGAGATTGTGACGATATAGTGTGTGAGCTGGTTTAATCAAACTTGGCCTGAGAGCAGTGTGAGCAGAAGTATATCGTGGACGATGAAGAAGTACCGCACCCAAGTGTCTCCATTAGTTGATCAGCAAAGTCTCCGTATCCAAGCATCAAGTAATGTTTCAACGCTTGTAGATGATCAAGAAGTTTGAACTTTTCAATGAACACTTCAAATAATCGCTGACTTGCAGTGAGATAGGCGGAGTCGATAGATCGTTCCAATCCAGCGATGTCGCTATATTTAAGAGCTTGAGAAGTGTCAGGTAAACGAGCGCATCTAAGTGGTATGCGATGGTGATTGCTCACTTCCTCCCGTGTTACCCATCTTTTCTCGTGTGGCAACCCAGTCACTATCGTGGCAGCTGTACCGTATAAAGTTTAAACTCTTTCCTGTTGAAAAAATCTAAGGGCCGCGTTAATCAATTCCTAAATCATGTTTTCTTTAATCTGCTGACCTTTTTCCCGAATGCTTCTCCAACGAACATAGGGAGCATGTCTTTTTGGAACTGATACTTTGCTTCCCATAGTCTTAAACCGCTTTCACGTTCAGACGACATATCCTCGCTGTCGCCCCCTAATCCTGCAAAACCACCATCCGATGACAATTGTGCGATACCTCCGGTTAAAGATGACGGATGTAGGTATTGCATGTGGGCAAGTCCTGGGTTTACGGATACGAAGAATTCATTGTAGGGGTCGTAAAGCTCTCCTGAAAATAACCATTTGTGGAGAGTAGAGAAAAATGGTTTGGACACCTAGGTACGTGAGGGCAAATCAGCTAGATAATCCCTGTCAGAAGCCTAGTTTATACGTACTTCTTCAAGAAGTTGGTCAGTAAATTGACGGACGAATGGATCACCATTATCAGTATAACTATGTATCAAGTTGACTAAGGCTCCTCCGTGCGCGTCTACACAAAGTTCAGATTGTCCTTGACTTGGAATGAATAAATTTTACCTCGAGCACCCTCAACGCAAACGCTCATCATACGCATCCTAAGCCTCCATTCGGTTATCCATACATCCAGACGCTTCAGAGTCAATCCTGTTTCCTCTCTGACATTGCATTCGATGTTCTTACTGTCAAGGTCTGCGCTAGGTGACATTGACGTCTGGGACTCGAGCACTGCAATGAGTCTGTAATACTCTGTGAGTTGAGCTTGAAGGTGGTGACAGAGGCTTTGTTCAATCATTCCAACACCAGCTGTTCCCTCACGGTCCTTTACAAAAGCCTCTACGCGGGAATATAAGTGGCCCACTTCAGAAAGTCGATGTACAAGAGTCCTCAGTGGGGCCGGGACAAGGTATGTCTAAACGAGCTGTATCTTTAAAGAATAGAAAGGATGCCGGGTATCGATGTTACTCACTGAATCGTCGACGAAAATGAGTCTACTCTGTTGATCTTGATCAGACAATGACAGTCGTACATACTTGCCTGAGATTCCTTGCAGTAGATACAGAGTGTCGCGGAGCAAGAGTTGTTCTGGAAGCTGGGATTGACCTACTTAAACCGTGAGCGAAAACTGTCAGCCAAATGTCCGTGTTATATGTCACCTAGACCAGCGCGATATTCTCTCAATAGTGCTGCTTTTGATTTTCCTTTGGGAGCTCGAGAGGCCAAGGATGAATCTACGGGACTTGTGACTGTCGATGGAATTTTAGGAGGTGGCGGGGCTACAGAAGGCAAAAATGTGGCGATGGGATTATTCCTACGTGATGTGGATGCCACAGAGTGAAGAAATAGTATTGATTCATATTTTCGCGATAACAAGGGCTGAATAAGAGGTTATTATGACAAGGTTGAAGCCAGAAGGCTAGCAGACAAACCTGATCAAGGAGCCTAGAGAGTAGATTTGTGAATCTTAGCGAAGAGCTATTCGATGCAGATGATTGAAGAACTAAAATCGAGGGCTCATTGAGACTTGTGGCAAGAGCCAGAGATAAACTCACGGTGCCGCTTGACTAAACCAGCTATGTGACCGAGATCTGTATCATGATTTTGACCTATATGACTTCCAAAGGAGATTAGAAAGAAGGATGCTGGAGCTAAAGGATGCAGACGCGTTTGTGTACAAGTCGCGTCCGCAACTGATGATTCAATCTTCACCTGCTGAGGATTTCTTGACAGTGCGATAATAGTTCTTTCATCAAAGCATCTTTATTCCTTGCTTGGGGTACCAGAGACGCTACAAGTAGCTCCAATGACTGCGAGATATCCGACATTTCCAGTTGTAAAACACGGGCTGGAAAAGAGCGTTTGAAAGTGCCAGAGCGGTAACCGCGACAGAATACAAGACCACGTGATAGCCCCATAAACGATCGCTTACATCACCTCCGTCGGTTGCACGGTTCCATACTGGGGCTGTACTAGGGCACCAGCACTAACATCCATTTACCTTTCAGTTGATCGCAACGTCCGTGAAACATTCTCACTTCTGCACGGTTCGGTCTTTCTGAGACATTGGTTTGCTTCCGTCAACCTTGCGACGTTTTGTCGCATATATCCCCCAAGAACCTGTTATTCACGACTTTTACGACCTTAGATACGCATGGATCGCTCAAACTCAATATCATCTCTCGCTTCGAGCGGATCTACCAAATCAAGAGATTCAGCGAGTCCTTTTGCATATCAAACACGCCTGCTTGAGCGCACTTCTTCTCGGGGAGGGGGGGCTACTCTTTCTCGCAATTCGTCCTTGTCAAGTAACCCGAATCTAAGTCCTACACCTGCCACTCCCGTGGCTGCAAGGCGATGGGCACCGTCACATCGGGTAGGAAGCAGTTTAGATGCTGTCCGTGGAAAATGGGAGGAACGTGCGAAGGCAGAAACAGTATTGGACGGACGTACGACTCCCAGCCCCTTGAAGGATTACAGGTCAAGAAGGGACTCAACTTCGTCTGCAGCCTCTGTACTGTCTCCACAGATCACTTCTACATCGACACTTTCAGACCATGTATCGCTCTCTTCTCTTTCTTCTCGTTCGGATGACTCAAGTCCCCATAGAACTCCTACTTATCTGAAACGTCATACACTCCCTACCCATATCGTCGCAACACCATTGTCCCCAAATACCACAGGAATCTCCGTGGAGAATCCGGACTCTCCCACTTCATTATCTTTTGCAACCCCTACTCCCCACCGTATACGTCTTCCTTCATCAACTCCTTTACAGTCATCTTCGATATCAGCTGTAAAGGAACTTAGCGGATATACTGTGTCTGCTGCTTCTACAAATTCAGCCCAGACGTCTCCATCTCTTCGTACTCGGCGATCTAATACCATCGATAATGTAGCTTCAAATTATTCTGGATGGACTGGACCGCCCAAAGCACCCGAGTCTTCTTCTGCAGCATCCACTGACTCAGTCAATCAATCTCGATCGCCATTTACATCGAATTCAGCTGCTGTTCCATCTCGTAGGCGGCCAATTTCTGTCTACGGTGGCGAATTTCCTGTCTCGTCCACTCGAGGAAGAATAAATCCGCGGTCAGCGTCTGATGTGGACCTTTCAAAAGATACCTCGAGGTCTCCAGAAAGACCTCCTAGCAGCCGCCCTTATTCCCCTGCATCCCCATCCCCCGCATCATCTGTGATGTCGCCGGCTCCCTACCGAAGCTCCTACATGTCTAACAAGAAGTCATCTACGTACGGCCAAATTGCTGGCCGTAAATTAGGCCGACACCTTCCCCGCATAGCTAGTGGCGATGCTGACGATGATTGGAATGGAGATACCCAAGTGGACGATAAACTCCAACCTCCAGAGCCATTGCATAGGAGGAGCCGAATTGTAGAAGAGCCTGAATTGCCTCCCGTAGCAGCACAAGAACTTATTGTTCCTGGTGTAACAAATGCAGACGATGTGACTGGAGTACCTGGCCGTTTACGACTATCGCGCAATAAGGCGCCTAGCACACCCACTTCGCCTTTGCCCTCTGCTCGATTAACAAGAGGCCTGTGGGCTGATACGCAACGACATCTGCTACAAGCTTATGAATACCTTTGTCATGTTGGCGAGGCTCAACAATGGATCGAAGGCTGTCTTGGTGAAGAGCTTGGTTTTGGAGTTGTAGAGATGGAAGAAGGGCTGAGGAACGGGGTTGTGCTTGCAAAGTTAGTGCGAGCTTTTCAGGGTGAACGAGTAGTGAAACGAATCTATGACGTATGCTTATAATTCTACCATTGAATCTATGTAGTACTTATCATCTCTACAGGCTCCCAAGCTGGATTTTCGTCATTCAGATAACATCAACTATTTTTTCAACTTTGTGAGAGGGGTTGGGCTCCCAGAGGTATGCGGCATAACGGCTGAGTACTGTGGTTTGCTGATGAAGGAACTTTTCAGTGTTTCATCTTCGAGTTAACCGATTTATATGAAAAGAAAAATTTACCGAAGGCTATATATTGTATACATGCTTTGAGGTACACTATACTCCTCAAACACTTTGTGCAGTTTGCTTATTCGTTATCATCTAGTCATCTTCTTGCTAGGCGTGGTCTAGCTGAACGCATTGGCAATCTATTGGGGCGTCTCCAGTTCTCAGACGACCAGCTTCAAAAGACTCAGAAAGGACTGAACGATGCTGGAGTCGCAATGCCGAATTTTGGCAATGTTGGCAGGGAACTTGCCCGTGAAATTAACGAAGAACCAGAAGTTGAAGTTGAAACTGAAGAAGATCGTAAGTATTTTTTGCACTAAACTTAAGCATCAATATAACGCGACAAATAGGCCGTGATCGTTTGTTATTGGAGAATGAAGCCTCTATACTTGCAGTTCAATGTTTTGCACGTGGTTTCTTAGTACGAAAGGCTCAAGCTACGCAGCGTGTCAGGATACGCCTAGCCGAACGCTACGTTCCAAAGATTCAAACACATTGCAGAGGGGTGCTAGCACGGAGAAAGATTAACCAACAGCGTCAAGAAAAGAGCGATTTAAAACCCTGGGTCATTGCTCTACAGGCTGCTTCTAGGGCCGCTATTGCACAAAGGCAGTGGCTTTCATACGTTCGAAGGGTTAAAGCATCTGGAAAGTACGTGGTAAAGGTTCAAGCTCAGATTCGTGGCCTTCTATTACGTCGGCGGTATGCACAATTGAAAGCTGCCATGAGGAGCAGTAGTGTATCGGTCGTCAAGCTTCAATCGTTAGCCCGAGCACGAATTTCTAGGAAAACCCACCAGCAGGTTGCGAAAACGTTTGCCAAGCCTGAAATTGTTTTCTCTGTCGTGGCTTTGCAGGCGTCTGCTCGAGGATATTTGAAAAGAGCCGCACTTGCTAAGCAGTCAGGTCTTCTTCAACGATCTGTACCTTCAATTTCGGGCTTACAGGCTCATTGTCGAGGAGTACTCATGCGCAGACGTATGCGTACCCAGTTCGCCAAGCTGGAGGATGTGTCATACATCGTAATACGTATGCAAGCTGCTGTTCGCACATATCTTGCAAGGAAGCGTTTACTCTCACTCATTCGTGGACTTCGCAAAGCGACACCCATGCTTGTTGGGCTTCAAGCTAGGGCCCGAGCTAGTCTGGCGCGACAACAGCACAGAAATGTTAACAAGAAACTGTCCGAAGTGAAAGTCGTTGCTGCTGTGGGTGGATTCCAAGCATTGGCCCGTGCGGCGGTGACTCGCAATCGCCATCGTGAACAACATAAGCGCTTAGAGTTCGTCGAGCCCGATGTTTTAGGTCTACAAGCACAAGCTCGTGGATATCTTGTTCGCACAGAATATTTTGCATGGAGAGACCATTTGTGGAATAGTCAGCCTGTTGCTACCATGCTACAAGCCTTGTTGCGAGGAGTACTACAGAGGAGGAGTTTCCGTGCTAAGATGAAGTACTACCGAGATAATCTTCACAAAGTCGTCAAAATTCAGTCCCTCTTCCGCGCTAAGGAGACTCGCGAGCAGTATAGGCAGCTAACATTAGGGACGAATGTTACTGTTGGTACCATCAAGAATTTTGTGCATCTCTTAGATGATTCTGAGACTGATTTCCGGGAAGAAATCAAAGTGGAGAGGCTCCGGAAAAAAGTTGTGGAGAACATTAGAGAGAATCAAGCCTTGGAAAACGATGTTAGCGATCTGGACGTTAAGATCGCACTGGTCGTCCAAAACGTGAAGAGTTTCGAGGAACTCATCAAGGCCAGGCGCAGATATGGCGCGGACAGTGCAGCTGCACATGCAACACGAGCATCTATCCTGGCTGCTCATGGTGACCCATTCGCTGGCCCAAACACCCTTGATCACGCAGCCAAACGTAAGCTGGAACTGTACCAGCAGCTCTTCTACCTGTTGCAGACACGAGGGGAGTACTTAAGTCGCCTTTTTACTCGGATGTCGAAGGAGGACACTTCCGAGAAGAACAGACGGCTGAGTGAGCGTGTTGTCTTGACCTTATTCGGCTATGGCCAGGATCGCCGAGAGGACTATCTTTTCCTAAAGCTCTTCCAAGTAAGCTCGTTGACTCGTGTTTCCTCTTTCTCGTCACTTATTGTACTACACAGTTATCTATCCACGAAGAGATCTTTAGCGCGTCATCTATCGAAGAAGTAGTCCGCGGTCATCCAACCTACGTGAACCTAGCAGTTCATTATGTCCGTCCCAAACAAGTTGCCTATGTTCGAGAAACACTTCAGTCTATTATCCGTGAATTGACTGAAGCTGTTGACCTTGATCTGGAAGCCGATCCTTCTATTGTACGTACGAACCTTAGACATTTAGTATTCACAACTCATCGAAAACAATCAAGATCCACCGTGCCAGAATAGACGTCGAGGAGATGCGATCAGGTATTGCCACTGCCAAAGTAAAAGATGTTCCCTTCTATGAGGCTTTGAACGAACCCGACACCAGAGCCGAATACATACGCCGTGCGTTCTTACTTCCCTTTATCGAATACATTGTCTTTACCTCTGTCAACAGACCTTCAGAAGCTTCAATGGTGGACCGAGGCCTTCGTGACATCTATCCTACAATCGACGAAGAGGATGCCATATGGCATGCGATTTATGGCAAGAGAGACTCTGCTTTCCTTACGAGTGAGTTAACAGCCCCTTATATCAACGCAAGTGCCCATGTGTTATATTATAGGAAAAGTTTCCTGATGCACCCGAAGAGGCTTATGCTACTTGCATTGCGAGATTGGTATACTACCGCTATCTCAACCCTGCCATCATGTACGTAAAACTGAATAAGTCAACGTCTGTCTAGGGACTAATGACAATCTGATACAGCACACCAGAAACATTCGAAATAGTACCCACCACGGTTGATGTAGCTTCTCGCAAAAATCTGGCTCAAATATCTAAGGTGTTGGCCCAAATCACCACAGGTCACGAGTTTGGGGACGATCACCCAAGCTATGTCCCTATCAACGACTACATTCGTAAATCTGTCAAGCAGATGACGGCCTGGATGCTTCAAGGTGACTACCTCTTTTTATTTATTGCGATTATTTATTAACTCATTTTCAGTTGCTGATGTGCCCGACGCTGAGAGCTACTATCACGCTCATGAATTCCTTGATGCAACAGTCCAGCCCAAGCCGATCTATATCTCTCCTAATGAGGTCTACTCTATGCATGCTATTCTTTCTCGATATCAGGAGGACTTGGTTTGTCTTTTTTCGTAGTTAGGCTATTCTATTTTCTCAACCTTTCGGTACAGGCAAGCTCTCGCGAGGACACGCTGCGGGTAATTCTTCACGAGCTGGATGGCGTCCCGAACCTCGATAACGACGAGCTCAAAGATGCAAGAGACAGAGCTGTGACTCTTGAGCTGACTAATAGATTTGCGCACGTACGAGGTGGGTAACCCCTCTTCTTCTATTTACGCTTGGCCTCATATTTTCTGTAGATCCTCACGCAGATGAAAAGGCTCTGTGGGTGCAGGGCAAGCGTGGGGTCTTGGCTATCCTTCGAGTTCAACCTGCACAAGATCTTGTTGACTCCTTGATGCGTCCTGTTACGGATGATGATGAAGCCCGTTGGGAGAATATCGTGGAAGAGATGGAGAGTGAGCCGATGCCCAGGCGCATGCCCTCCACCGCTGGAGGCGATTCAGCTTACAGACTTGAGGATATACGCTCGTGGGTTACCGATGAAATGATTTGTAAAAGTCCTGCTCACATAGTGTATTAGGCTCTCATTCAAGGAGGTGAAAGCGCATGCTATCTTTTTCCTACTGGAATTAGAAAAGCAAGGGAAGATTACTCGGAACGATGGTTTCCAAGGTATACTCAATGCTATTGCCAGTGACGTCCGCAGCAAGCATCGCAAACGCCTGCAACGTCAGCAGGAGATGGATAGCATGATGGAAGCAATGAAGCATCTCAGTGAACGGAAGAAAAACTTCCAAGAACAGATCGATAGTTATCACGACTATGTTGAGGCGGCTATGGCGACAATGCAGCGCGGGAAAGGGTGCGTGTCCAAAACATTGAATAAATGTGTCGATGTCTGATCGACTTGTATATTCAGGAAGAAACGCTTTGTTCTTCCGTTTACTAAGCAGTATTTCCATCTTCGTGATCTTCAGAAATCTGGGAAAAGCCCACAGTTCGGGTCCTTCAAATACAGCGCAAAGGAACTATACGAGAAAGGCATCCTACTTTCCATTGATCAAT
Organism: Serpula lacrymans var. lacrymans S7.9; assembly: GCF_000218685.1. NCBI lineage: Eukaryota > Fungi > Basidiomycota > Agaricomycetes > Boletales > Serpulaceae > Serpula > Serpula lacrymans. The sequence continues at coordinate 2,418,575 of NW_006763293.1, read as the reverse complement.
ATTCTCCTCGACAATTCGATAAGATTGACCTTATCATATCCTCTAACAAGGCTGGTATCTTCACCATCGAATTATTCAATAGTTCACTAGGGCTTACGAATCGTATTGCGTCCGCGGACCTCCGAATGGAAGACCTTTTGCAATCCCAGTTCGAAAACCAAGCTTCACTGTCCCTGTTCAACGGCATGGTGAAAGTCAATCTCAGTCTATTGTTATATCAGATCAATAAGAAGTGAGTGTTCTTAGTTAGCTATTTTGTGCTATCTTACTGAAATTATGTCCCGCCGAAACAGGTTCTACGTTTGATTTTCGTTCTCTCCAGCGCCTTCCACAAGTAACTGGACTTTTTTCCCCAGTCATCGTGCTCTTTCGGTCTGTATGCATTTTTGTAGCCGTAATTCGGCATTTGTATCGTTTTTCTCAACCTTCCGACCGTAAACGGTATTCGAGTAGTCGTACATGCAAACATATATGACATATATATCTGCTATTCATGTATTCAAAGCAAAGAATCTAGCTTACACAATACCATACAGTACATAATGTTCCCGAGCTTCAAGCTCATATGGTGAAAAGGAAATCAGGGTGTCTGTCCCCTATAGGCGCTCTTGTTTTTCCTGTTTTCCACAACTCTTCATAGCGAGAAATATTTTCTTGACGACGACCTGACCTACGAGCGTTGTTCTCCCATAAACAGTAAAACCTTCGTAAAGGTTTGGTGAATATCGATAAAAAGATGAGACTCCAACTGTCATACTCACATGTTCAGGGCAATAAGCACCCATCCAGCACAAAGAAACCCAAGAACTATACTATGACCACGGATATACCTTGGCGCTTGATCTTTGTGATAGTGACTCATGAGTGCCCTGTGCTACTGAGATGATGATCAAAATTTAGACTCACCAGCGGTATACGCAAACGTGGCCACAAACCCTCTAGTGAGCCAGATGAGTCCTTCCCACATAGATGTCATTTGTTTGCGACACACCCTGTATTAGCAATAGCGAGTTGCAATGCTGTAGTGGTAGCCCTCTTATAGTGACCACTGTTGTTGTTTGGCAGGATAGTCAGTACTGCTGGGACAGAAGGATAACTGTGCAGCGAAACAGGATATATATCAGCAAATAACAAGATTACAACTTATACGCACACTCCTATGGCCATCAGAAAAACGGCTACATATCGGTTCTGGTTAGTCTCAGCAACAATAGCCAGCACATATCCTGATAAGTGTCAACGCTTCCGTCCGAGATCAACTATAGCAAACTCGACTAACCAGCGATAGCTATAGGCAAGAAAATCAAGATAAATGGCCCTCTCCACTTGAAACGGTCACTGAGGAAGGAGACCACGACTAGAAAAGAGTTAGATGAAATCTACTAAAGTATTGTGACCATTGCAGCGTCCTACCTACGAGGATGACGGCAGGAACATATGGAGGTACTAGAGAAAATATTTCAGCATAAATATCCTCGTGTAGGGTGTAGATATGAACCCGTGCGTAATTGGGCTGTCTCGCCCGCATAGCCTAACCCTGCAACAATAGTAGGACTGTTCCAAAGATAAGCCACGATGAATCATACAGTAGGTTGACGGTCACTAACAGGAACAACGAGAAAGAGTACAGGCTCACAAGGATACAACCATATGCGACACCGGTCAACCAACACTGAGGATCAGTTATACCTCGAATCTGCATGTTAATATATAAAATAATACATTGACTTAGACATTTTACCTCGAACAACTTCTCTCCATTCGAACTCCTCTTCAGCTTGTGGTGAGCCTAGCGTATTCGATTGTTGGTGTAGTTGATCGATATCTGACTTGGCAAACATATCCGTTCCCCCAGACATAGCATTCGGAGCAGGTACCGCAGAGGTCAATACCTGTGAATCATGAAACCGCTGCACTGAGCACACAGAATTAGGCAGAATTTAGTTTCATTTTAGCAACACAGATGTCAAGACGAAGTAGATACCTGCATATTCTCTTTCTTCCTCTGTCAAAAAATAAGCTGTAGAGAGATCTGCTGGTAACACAAAAGTTGACATGATACTGAGTAGGCATGTGGCGATTCCTTCGAGAATGAAGATCCATCGCCATCCTGCCAAACCACCAATGCCGTCCATTTTTAGGATAGCCGTAGCAAGAAGGCCTGCGCAGACTTGTATCGACTTAAACACAGAGCCGTAGATGATGGCACTGACCTCCGAAAGCTCCTGAGAGCGAGGCTTTGAAACATTATCGGTATGCATATGGAACGATGGTTGAGCATGAAACATACCTGACGCATAGAATATGCCGATTCTTGATAGTTTCAGACCAAGCATTAGGCGGGAGATTTCTACCACCAAATCAAAGAATTTACCTGAGCTGCAATTCATGAGGCTTATATATGGTACTCAAATACAGAACCTGAGTCCAGATAAATCACAAATATAGGCGACTCTTGCTTGCACGACTTACTATTCCACTGAGGAGCCCTCCTTCGCAAAACCCAAGACAGACGCGAATGGCGACCAATCCTGCGAAATTGTGAATGAGGCCACTTAGGGTAGTAACTGCACCCCAGCAGAGAACTATAAATGGAAGCCACCGATTGGCTTTCAATTTCTTGAGGACCCAATTAGAGGCTAAAGAAACATTAGTGGGCGTGGACTCTCCAAAGATGAGAGTACTCACGCATCTCGACGATAATATATCTTAATTATGTGAGGTCATGACATATATGCATACGAAAGATCACGCTTACGTTGCATAGAAAACTAGGAGACGGTAACGGTCATATGATTTGGCAACCAGTTTGCAAGAATTGGAGTCTTACCTGCTAATGCGATGTTGAATTGATTTCCAACCAAGTGAGTATCGGTTTCAAGGCCGGCAATCCTAAGCTATATTATAACATCTATTTCGAACGGTTTCAAAGCAACCCGCACCTGGCGTTTCCAACGTTGGTTCTGTCAATAAAATTTGCGAGCCATAGCTAAATGAAAGGTGAATTTTAATGATCGATTGACTTGTAGAGCGAACATGCCAGAGCCAGTGGTGGTAAGATGTGTACATCCAGCTTCCATAATACTTTACGGCGCAATTTCTTGTGTTCCTCTGCTTGAAGTGATCGCTGTAACTGCAATTCTTCGGAGGACTGAAGCTCTTCAGGATATTTTTGTTGGGAGGACGCCATGGTGAAATCGAAGACACAAACTCAGACCTCGAAGAGTAGAAAAAGGCCTCGGGTGCTCAAAGCATGTAGGTCATCTGTTCATTTTATGTACCGGACTGACGGCGGTCATACTGGATATGGGTTGGCTGCGGTCATTGGACGGACTCCCGTACTTTATTCGTACCGGTATCACTGGATTCGTACTGGCCCATCACGACATCGGTGCTTCATTCGTACTTTGCTACGTGCCTCGCTGCAGAAAGTGAAGTCGACGGGCTCACGGTTTATAAGATCTCATCAAAACAAAGCAACCCGTGACATTGCTTTGCTGGGTAAAACCTTTTAGCAAGCCATAAATAAGTAAGAGCTGGAGTGAAGATGCTCACCGGCAAGGTATTCTCATCGCCGGATCTGCCTCGAGCTTGGACCGATGGGTGTCCTGAACTCAATGTAGTATATTTTTCTTTGTTGGCCAGGTCCTGGATTATGCAAATTGCTCGATGAGGAGAATAGAAAGGTTCATTTCATTTCATGCAGTCAAGGGTGCAGTCCGAGTCACGGTTGCTTTTGTACAATCGAGGTAAGCCTGAAGGAGTGACTGGTGTGAGAACGTGGCAAATAGCGAACTTGAAGTAGCACTTGCTTAAGATTACATACTACGTTCTATACAGCTTAACTGCTACTAGTACTCAGTGTCCCTACAAGTGTGTTTAGTTTTTCCACCATATCATCACTGCACTAGCCAAAGATGTCAACGATGGGTTTTGGCGTTCCTCCTCTTCCTCCTGGTTGGTCTGAGCATCTCGGTAAGCAACTCAAGTCGTCTCAGATTTCGGGCGTGTTATGGATATTTTCTGATAGGCCCGGCGGGACAACCCTACTACTACAATTCACACACAAAAGAGTCTACCTACACTCGTCCATTCTTAAGCTACGCCGTTCCTCAAGCTGCCCCCGCACCGCCAAAAAAGAAAGAGAAGCCTCTTGTCAAAACTCCCATTCCCGGTACAGAATGGCTGCGCGTCGAGACGACTGAAGGAAATATATTCTACACGCATAAAGCGAAAAAAGAGAGTGTATGGATAGTGCCAGAGGAGATCAAGGAAGCTGTAGAGCTGCTTGAACGAGATGAGCAGATGGAAATGGAGCGCAGGCAGGCACAAGAAGGAAACGAGGAGACAGAAAAGTTGAAACAGATGGAAGAGCACGAGATCCAGCGTATCAAGTCAGAAGTACAAGACGTGGTTAAGCGGAAGGCTGATGAGATTTCTCCGTTGGAAGAGGTGGTGATAACTAAGAAAGCAAGGGTAGAGGATGAACCTGAGGAAGGGGACGAAGGGTCTGAAGGCGATGACGACGAGGACGACGATGGGAGTGACGAAGAGGAATGGCAGCGCGAGGCGGCTGCTCAGCTAGCAGCAGAAGCTGAAGAAGCGAAAAAGAAACAAGAGGAGGAGGCTCGAGCTGCAAAAGAGAAAGAGTTAGCAGAAGCCAAGAAACTACAGTTGAACATGCCCCAACGTGTGGACCTTTCTCTTGACGAAGGGAAAGCGTTATTCAAAGTAAGTGATTACCTTTGTTACTTGACATTTCGAACTAATATATCGATCCGTTCCTTTCCACCAGACACTTTTGAGAGAGAAAGATGTGAATCCTCTACACCCCTGGGATACTTCTCTACCACTCTTCATATCAGATCCCCGTTACGTCCTTCTCCCTTCAGTCTCAGCGCGTCGTGACGCGTTCGACGAATATTGCAGAGAGCGGATCCGCGAAAAACGCCAGCAGGGCGTCCAAAAAGAAAAGGAGGCAGCAAATCCAAAGGAGGAATATAACCGTTTGCTTAGTGAGGAGGTGAAAAGTACCAGGACGTCCTGGTCTGATTTCCGGAGAACATGGAAGAAAGAGAGACGATTTTGGGGCTGGGGAAGAGATGATCGCGAGAGAGAAAAGCGCTTCAAAGAGTATCTGAAAGAGCTAGGAGAGAGTCAGTCTTCTATCTGGTTCTCGGCCTATCACCAGACGCTCACCTTTCATGTTAGAAAAGCGGGCGGCCGCTCAGAAAGCTGAAGCAGATTTCTTCATTCTCTTGAAGGAAAGTGGTGATGTAAAACATGATTCAGCCTGGAAAGATGTGAGACTTTTAGAGCTGCCTAGGACCTTAGCTAATGTCAGTATTTTTCTGCAGATAAAGCGGAAGATCTCTGGTGATTCTCGTTATGATGCTGTCGGATCGTCTTCTCTTCGTGAAGAGCTATTTAATACATTCGTCAAGGCGCAACACCCCTCATCACCCAAAGGCAAAGAAGATGAAAATAATCGACAAGACTCGCAGCCTGATGATCCTTCCAGCGAAGTGGACATGGAACAAAAACGTAAAGAGAGAAGGGAAAGAGCTGTGAAAGAACGTGAAGGAAAGGTGAAAGCTCATTTAGGTCGTCTGGAAGCTGATATAGGACGATCAAAAATGGGCTTGAACAAAGAAGAGGGTGAACGGGAATTCAGGTGCGCCGCATTTATCTTCATCTCAACTTTAAAGACGTGGTCACCGGCGCTCATCACAATGTTGCATTTCTTAGAACGTTACTGACGGATGCGGTCCGCGATCCACAGGTACGGCTATAATTTATACACGACCCAAATCTGACGTAGTTCAATTCAACAGGTCACCTGGGACTCTATACTTCCTCAATTAAAGACCGATCCTCGCTTCACGAATTCACCACTCCCGATCAATCAACAAATTCACCTGTTCCAATCCCATATGAAACAACTTCATACGAAGCACCTAAGCGGCTTGCACACCCTATTTGAAGCTCATTCGCCCACTCTCGCTACCCCTTTCTCAGATCTTCCGCTTCAGTCTTTTCTAAGTTCACAACCAGTTACTAAACTTGGTCTCAACACTGATCACCTTGAAGATGAATACGAGAAGTGGCAACGCGAGAGAACTACTGAAGCGCGAAAGGCGTTCGGTGAAATGCTTAATGAAAACTCATTCGTAGAGTTCTGGGGTAGACTAGGCAAAATCGGAGGCGAAGGTGCAGATGGAGGTGTGAAAGCCGACGAAATAGGCGAAGACGAGGGCGAGGCCTTCGGTGGTAAGGTCGACATGAAGGTTCTAGCAAAGAACGTGGATATAACAGATATGGAAAAAGTATTGAAGGTGCGCACATTTTGATTTAACACGTCCAGTAGTCTGATGAATTATGTTTTCAGAACGATAAACGTTATATCATGTTCCAACACGTTCCTGAACAAAGAGAACGGTGGTTAAGGGTAAGGATGATATCTATAGAACCGTATCTTGACAGTACTAATTATTGTTCAGAATTACCTGTCAGGATTATCGGCCCCCAAGCTATCTGTTCACGTTAGGGAGCAATAGTGTGAAGGTAGTTTTATTGGGCATTTCTCTTAATACGTACTTCGAAGAATGTTACTATTTTTTTTCTGATGCTATTCTTCCCGGCTGGTTTAAGTGTCGTAGTAGCCATGTCTCTCATGTCAGTGCTTTAATAAACGTCAGTCACGTCAATTGATTGCGGCCCAGTGTTGTGTTGCACGCGTTTTGCAGCGAACACGTGATACAAAGTCAGTCACGAGACAGGACTGATCGCGAAACTTGTGAGTTTACTGACAGTGACACGTCAGTGTATCTGGACCCAAATAAAAGGCGCTTGGGTTACAACCACGCAATCTCAAGCGCTCACTCAAGCTTTAATACCTGCGTAGACTTCGCCACCGGAAAACCTTTGGTTGTGCTCGCCTTGACGGTTCAGCAATGCGTCTGCTTCGCTCGCTCGTGTTAACAGTCTCTCTGCTCTCTTCATATACCCTTGCGCAAGAGTCCGCTACAGATATACCGAAACTAAAACATGACTACCAGGTGAGTAGGATCGTCACTTGCGAGCTTTTCAATCAATAACTAGTGTGACACTCTGTAGAGCGATGTTGCAAGACTGCGCAATATTGTTGTCAACAGGTTGGTTTCTTGCTGAACCTGGAGTTAACAACTTTGACGTAACCTTTCACTTGCAGCTTATACTCCCACCGGTAATTACCATACCACTCTGTTAATATACTCTGATTATCTCATTCTACTACAGGGACGTCTTCCTTCGCGAGTTAATTTCCAATGCCAACGATGCTTTGGAGAAACTTCGACTTACAGCTTTGACGGATAAGAACATGTGGGACGGTTCTGCTCCACTCAACATCACAATCAAGGCTTTGAAGGAGGAAGAAGGTGGAGGTCGAATTGTTATCACTGGTAAGTCGTTTGCATCTTTGACCTCTAACAGTAAACTCATCGTTGATAGATACGGGTATTGGTATGAGCCCTGAGGAGCTGACTACGAATCTTGTAACGCCTTTTAAATGTGTCTTGAACCAGCTCTAACGTGCATACCGTTAACAGGGAACTTTGGCTAAGTCGGGAACGTCTGATTTCCTCGCACGAGCAGAAGGCCAAGATACTGGCGCGAACAACGGTAACTTGATCGGTGCATTTGGTCTTGGTTTTTATAGCAGGTATGACGACTGTGGCTATAATCTTGCGAAGCTGTTATGTATTAACCGCAATTAGTTTCCTCGTCGCCGACCAAGTACTCGTGTCGTCCATTCCACCCAAATCCGCTCAGAACCCTTCCCCGGTCCAGCATGTATTCAGCTCATCAGCTGATGAAGGTTCGTTCGAAATTTACCCAGACCCTCGTGGAAATACCCTCGATCATGGAACGGAGATAACCCTGATTTTGAAAAACGATGCTTTGGATTATTTGCAGACCAGTACCCTTATTAATTTGGTGTAAGAATTTAGTTTCGCCCCACGAATTCAGAGAATGTGCTGATTTGGCTTTAGCAACACACACTCATCGTTCTCGTCTGCATTCCCGATCTATATTTGGACTGAACAGGACGAAGAGGTTCCAGATGACAGCGAAGAGTTGCTGAGTGAGGTGGAGGAGCCATCCACTGAGGCTGACGCAGACTTGGACGACGACGAAGCTCTTGTAGAAGAAGAGAAAGTAGACCCTAAAGATGAAGAGCCTTCTACCCCGAAGATGAAAACGGTCACTGTTCAGAAATGGGAGCATCTCAACTCTCAGCCTCCTCTTTGGATGAGGTGCGATCACATGTAAATCCTGCAAGGTTTGAAATCTAACAAGGATAATAGAGATGCCAAGACTATCACGGACGAAGAGTACGAGTTGCTTTATCAAGCCACCTTCAAAGACTTCCAAAAGCCTTTGGCATGGCATCACTTTTCTGGAGACTCTGAATCTGGTGTATCTTTCCGCGCCATTATTTACGTTCCGTCGAGACTGTGAGTGTATTTTTAAAAAAGTACAAATTTGACAAATCTTACCATGATTAATTTTCCAGAGAGGATGCATACTGGCAGCAACCTATTGACCAGGTATCGAAGGACTTCAGACTTTTGGTGAAGCATGTTTTCATCACTTCTGATCTTGGTGAAGACGGTCTTCCCAAGTGGGCTAGCTGGGTCCGGGTCATTGTCGACGGTTCGTGTTTTATCGGCATATGATTTCTGTGCTATCCCTGAGTATAACAAATCTAGCGGATGACTTACCTCTAAATGTCTCGCGTGAGACCCTTCAATCTACTGCATTCCTCAAACAAATTAAGCAAGTCATCCTACGACGTCTCATTCAGCTCTTTGCACGCATCTCAGAGGAAGAACCAGAGAAGTTTGCTGAAGTTCAGAATGTTTATGGCACTGTCTTCAAGCTCGGAGCTGCAGAGGATACCAAGAACCGTCAAAAGTTAACAGCATTGGCCCGGTACAGTACGAACCAGAGGAACAACACGTCGCTTGATGATGTATGTATACCTCGTTGTTGCAGGTACTATTAACTAAACTAGTATCATTACCCTTAGTATCTGGAGAACAAAAAGCAGGGACAGAAACAGGTATGAGATTATTTTCCACCTTTGGCCTTTTCTTCTGAACTTCGTATAGATTTTCTATCTCGCTGATATGGGGAAAGCTGTTGAAGAGCTCGCTCAAAGTGTATTCGTCGAGAAATTGGATGCCCGTGGATATGAAGTCCTCCTACTCAATGAACCTCTTGACGAAATTCTCATTCAGAACCTTAACAAGTGGAAGTAAGTAATTGCACATTCACTTTCTCATATTGGTGCTAATTGTCTCTCGAAAATAGAGGTATCGTTTTCCAAGATGTCGCCAAGGCAGGAATGGAATTTGGAGACGAAGGTATGCACTTTGCGCGATGTACTGCAGTCTCTAGGTTTTAATCGCATGGTGTCATAGACCTTGACCCAAAGGCAGAAAAAGAGGAACAGGAGTTGTTGAAAGAAAAATTCACCCCTCTTCTTGAATGGCTCAAGGCCGAGGCATTGGGTGTTGTCAGAGATGGTATGCAGATAAACTGACGGCTTTCAGATATTGAACTGAGTCTTCTACTAGTCGTCATTTCAAACAGACTTGTGACTAGCCCGTGCGCAGTGGTCGCAGATACTTTCGGATATACCGCCAACTTCCAGAAACTGATGAGTAAGTCTTGCTCTAAATGTATTGATGCAATTCTTACTCGAGCTTAGGTGCAACGAGCGGCAAACGTGATAAGGGCTTCATGCACGAGTTTGCTAAGAAGCAAAAGGTTTTGGAGATCAACCCACGTTCACCGTTGATCGAAGGGCTACTTCGTCGCGTCCAACATGTCTATTCAGAAGAAGACACAGAGGCGGAACTTGAGCTGAAGGAAGTGGCTTCCATCCTTATAGATGGTGCTCTTGTACGTTCTGGTTTCGAAGTGCCCAACTCAAACAGGTAAGCCAAATTTACCTTTGAACAAGTAATTGTGTGCTGAAGAAGCTGTTGTAGCTTCTTAAATCACATTGACCGAGTTCTGAGGCGGTCCCTTGGTGTCTCGGAAACAGCTCCCACGGATAGCACCGTGAAGCCAGCGCCTCCAGTTGACCCAAAACTTCCAGTTGACCCAGCCAGCTCACAAGACGATGGGAAGCCTTACGTCGAGATCCCAGACGATCTGAAAGACAAGATTTCTATCAGTATCGAAGAGATTGATGACGAGGATAATGTTGTGCATGATGAACTATAAGGCTGCTGGATGTCTGGATAGTCTATTATCATGTATCTTTTCTGTGAAACTGGGGTTTCTTGAGACAGTCTAAGGGATTGTACTTGGAGATAAAATAAAATGTAAAGATGACATTCACTGAGCTTTTGGGTGACTTACAGCAAGACTTGCAACTGCCAAGGTTGAGACACATAATTATTAGGTCTTCCACGTGGCGTGGTATAAAGTGGGCGGCCAATAGCTGCCTTCATGTGATGGGCCAAGTACTGCCATTTCTCAGACTTATACCAGCCCTACACCACCCACATCATTCCTGTTGCCATTCTCTCCTACAACATTAAGACAATCCTTTGTTCATTGTCGATATTCACTCTGATTAATACTCCAAATGGCTGCGCCCTTCTCTCGGCTTCAGCTAGCAGCAGCCCTACTCGGTAGGCATGAGGTAGTTTCACTCCAAGGCGGATGGCACACTGACTTCCCGCTGTACAGAATACGATAATGACTCTACAAACCCCAATGCACCCAACCGTTCGGCCCACGAAAGTGCAATCTTTGCTCATTTACGCCGCAACAATGATGTTCACTCTGCAGACATTCCTCGCCGGAGCACCGATTATTTAGGCGTTTCTGTTCCGAGTGAATCGGGAAGCCTTGGTGGTAGAGAGTCAGTCCTGGGTCCAAGGAAATCAAGGGGTTCTATCGATGCTCTGCGTAATCCATTTGGCGAGACAGATGAAGAAGAAGAGGAGGAGGAGCGGCTAGATGTTGACCTGACTTCATGGGGGCTTGATGCCTTCCTACCAAAGGAGAAGGGCAAGGGCAAAGGCAAGGCAAAAGCACAATCTGAGATACTTCCTAACCCCCATCCTGTTGCGGTTGTCCAACCTCCACGGAGCGTTCAAGGTGAGGGATTCAGGGGACGAACAGCTCGATCCCCGAGTATGGGTGCTCTTAGCGACTTTGGAGTGGGAGGTGCATTCTTAGAAGCGCAACCAGGCTCTGAAATGCATCGACGCTCTTTGGGATCTGCACTTGATCTAGCAGAGATACAACCACCGCAGCCACCACTTCAACGTCGTCGCGCTTCAACGCATATGCTCATTGAAACTCTCGCCGTGACACCTCCTCTCCATTCCGTACCTTTCCCAACGGGTTCTGTTCGCTCGGCTTCTCCAGCGCCTGAAGACGCCCTAAGACCTTCCTCACGCTCCTCTCGTCTAGATCTGAACAATGGCCGTTCTCGTAACTATTCAGACGCTAGCTTTGGTTCAAAGGCTCTACTCAACAATACCGATAATGAAGAGGAGTCTAATCCATTCGCTGTCAGACCTCCATCTCCGGATCGTGCGTCTCGATTTGATCCCAAAGCCCGTGGTCGCACCATGTCCAACGCCACAATGGGCACTATGGCATCCAAGAATATGCTTGCTGAAGAAAACGCTTTTGCTGTAAGGCCGCCATCTCCATCTCGTTCTTCCCGTTTCGACCCCAAAGCTCGCGGTCGTACCATGTCTATTGCATCCATGGGTACCCGAATGATGCTTGAAAATGATTATGATGGGGAAGAATCTTTCAGGCAACAGGGAGGTCGGGATCGTCCCTATTCTACATTGGAACTCTTAAGGCCCAAAGTCCTCGTCATGCCTAGTCCATTGCAAGCTGTAAGCGTGGCAGCACCTAAGCCCCCATCTCCTCAGACGAGAGAGGGATTCCTCGTGTCATCCGAGGGACGGCCAATGCCTCCTGGGGCTCGCACTATGCGCCGTGCTTCAATGACGCTATCGGCATATGAGCCGCCTTCCGCTCCTATCGCTTCAAATTCTTTCACGCCCAACCCCCGTTCCAGTCTTTCTTTATCTCAGTTGGCATTCAGAAATACTCTTGTCGTCGGTGGTCAGAGGGATATCGCATACACTGACATCGACAATGCTCTTCCTCGCGCTACAGAAGAAGGCGAACAAGCTCAGTTTTTCGAGCCTCCCCCGATTGTTATAGAGAAGGCAGAATCACTTGCTCCTGCATCTATGCTACTACCACCAGCACCCCCTCCTACAGAGGCAGAATTGTTAGCGCGCCCTGCGGGTAAATTGTACGGAAGGAGCTTAATCGATAACCTTGAAGCACGCAAGGCGAACATGAGACAGAAGCAACGGTAAGTACATTTATATTATGAGAGCTAATGATTAAAATAAAACCCATTTTTTTCAGTGTTTTTACTGGCGATGATAGGCCATCTATGATGGCTCGGGGACAAATTCGGCGCTCAAGCACTTTAATTGACCCAGCCTCACTTCAGAGGCCAGTCTCAACGAATCTGGAAGCAAACTTAGCAAGGCGTAATTCTGCTAACGCTAAGCCCCTTCTTGAGTTCAATGACAAGGAAGGGAGACCTACCACGTTATTAGGCATGCCAGGAGATCCAAAAATGTCAAAGAGTCGTTCCGTATTCGGAGTTGACACAGTATGGGAGCAAGAGATGGTCAGACTTCGAGAGATCGAGAAACAAGAGAAACTTGATGAGGAAGCTCGACGCAAACGGGAGTATGAAGAGGCTGAAAAAAGCAAAAAACGCAAAGGGAAATCCAAGGGTAAAAAGAAGGCACCAGAGCCCGAACCGAGTCCCGAGCCTGAGCAAGAAGCCGAACCTGACACGGTGGAAGCAAGAGTTAGCGCTGATCCTCCCACCTTGCCCGCTATACAGAAACCCGTTTTGAGGAGAGCACCACTCCCTGTCGGTGATTACGACGACGACGAGAGCGAGAGCGATGTCAGTGATGCCGCTGAAGCTGGTCGAAATACGGGTGGCCGCAGCCGTTCTGAGACCGCTGCCGATCGTTGGGTAGCTGAGTCTTCGGACGAGGACGATAATAAACCCCGTCGCACACCGGGAGTAGGGCTTAGATTCCCAAACTCCCAAGCCCCCATGGCCGGAGTAGGCTCTCACAATAATGACGAAGATAGCGAAGAAGATCTTCCTTTGGCCGCAGCAGTGGAGCGGGTAGCTAAGAGAGCTACGATGCTTCCTCTCCACAGACAACCTTCGGATGATGAAGACGAAGATAAGCCACTCTCGATGGTCCTCAGCAAAGCGAAACTGAACATCAACTTCGATGCCGAGGACGAAGATGACAAACCTCTCGGCCTACGTGCATCTCGGGTACCATTCGAGTCGCAGACGTCGCTTCCTCTTGCTGGTGACGATGACGACGACAAACCTCTGGCCTTCCACCCCGAACACCAACGACGGACTCAGTATCAGATGCTAGCTCAAGCCCAGCAACAACAAATGATGTTACAAGCTCAATTCACAAACAGCATGTTTTTCGGTAATCCGGCTATGATGGGCTCTGGATTCTTCGCACCACCCATGGCACCTCCCCCCATGATGATGGCACCACCTGCTCCAATGCCTTCACCACCCCCTGAGAACGCGAAGTTCGGTCTTGTAGACCGATGGCGGCGTGATGTTGCGGTGGAGGGAACAGAAACAGGTTAAATTGGGTATTAGATCTTTTTATACATTTCTTGTGGAATATCCTTCTAGTCGGACACTCCTGGACACTGGTCTTAACAATAGTCATTCCTTTTAATGTCCTTTGCATACAGAAATACATCGGTACAATCGAGATGAAATGTCCAGATAGATCTACTCGAAAAAAATACCGTGAAAAATTGCAGAATGAATCCGTGGATGCTGTTATCAAAATTAAAGAGAGTGAAAAATATGGTAGGGAAAAGGTAAACGAGTACAGGATGACTGTGCGGATAACAAACAGACGAGCACAACACAAAAGACGACGATCATGATGGGTTGGTAATCCACAACCTGCGCTTTGGTACTGTGACGATAGAAACTTCTCGCCTGCCCATCTCCTCTTCAATCCTTCGCTGCCTCGTATCCTCATCTTCATCGTCATCATCGTCATCAGTTTCCACACTGCGAGGCCCTCCTTGGGATGTAGATAGGTCATCGTGCCCGGCTTGGCGGTAGGGAGGTTGGTGAAGATAGGGACCTCGGTTCTCAGTAGGGAAAGGATACTGGTCGGTACCGGTCATCGATAGGGGACGGGAGGTAGGTGTTCCTGGCGAGGCTGTGGGCTGGGGTGGCTCAGCGCGAAGCCGAGCAATAATTGACGTAAGAGCAGATTTTCTTGGCCGGCCATGCCATGCGAGTGCAAATAATATGCAGTAAAACAGCAGTGTCCAGATAAGGAACACAGCAAAAAGAGCTTTCGGTGCGCGGTACCACAGGGCTATGAGCGATAATATGCATAATGCCAGCATGAGGGCGTGGAATAGTATGCGCAGACATAGGTCAAATGTCGAGGGCATTTCATATCTTGGAGCAATAAAAGTTGGCGTGGGCATAAGAGCGCGAGTGCTCAACATGTCAGTGGCAACAGGAGTAGAAGCTCCTCCATGGGTTCTCTGCGCTTGATTAGCAGCAAAATCAAGCTCATTCTACGAGTAAGAGAAAAGATAGAGTAATGAGCGTCAAATACTGTATTTAATATTAGGATATCAAAACTTACTACTGCGTTCAGACTGCGACGCCGGTCCATCCAATCGACATCCCCTAAACTCCTGGGAGCAACAGGAACTCGTTGATACGCGTCCGTATTTGAGAGACCATTTGTACTAGCACGACGAGTACGTGCTGGTCGGTTGACAACTTCAAATGCTCGCTGGGGCCCAGCAGAGCTGACAGATTCGCTGTCGGTAGATACTCTTCCTTCACGACTACGCCGGCCAGGCCATAAAAGACTCGAACCACCCCAAGAATGCAGTCGGGCTCGTGGCGATGAAGGCGAAGCTGGTGGATAAAGAGACTGAGTCGTACTAAAAGCTGCCAATTTTTCAGCCGTATCGGTCGAATTAGCACGATAAGTTGTGCATTCGGAATTTTCTGGCACATGGTTTTTGCCTCGTGTAGAACAGCAGAACATAGAGAGAACATATATAAATGGTACTATTGCGTAGAGCGTGATGACGAGTGCAAGACCAGCATCGCCATGTCCAGTGCGCAATACGACCCCTGAAGTTGCGCGTTTCGACAGAGTCGTAGAAGTTGAAAGAGAAGTAAAGGACGATATCAAACCGCCCAAGCCTGTTCCGTAAGCCATGACCGCTATGACCGCGGAAAGATAAAACAACGCGATATTACGATCCGCAGGGCGATTAACTTGAGCCGAGGGCAGGGCCATCCGAAAAAGCAAAACAGCTGGGAGGAGAAGGGCAATAGAAAGGGGAGCAAGGAGTTTGTGGGCGAAGGAAACGTCATAGGCCTGAAAAGACTGTGAACCTGGAGAGGTGGTAGAAGTGGGACCTGGGGTACCTGAGCCCGATGTGGTGGGTTGCAAAAGTTGTACAGCACACTGTGTCATGTATTGATTAGTGACGCCTGCACCATCGGCGTTCACACCTGTTTGAAGTTGACCATCTGGAGCGCCCCATGATCCATTTGTCTGAGTGATGGAGCCATTGTAGGCCCTAAGTATCCAGACTTCATTGAGATAATTTCCAGATTCATCTCGTCCACCGAATACGAGTGTATCGGATGCAAAACCCCGTGATGTACCAACCAAAGCTTGAGTGTACGATATAGCAGCAGCGCCCTCTCGCGGTGATGGGTATGCAGGGACACCTATTGTTCCCGGGTCCCCAGCGGGTAGAATTCGGCTCCAGGCGCCAGTTTGAATATCTAGGACGTCTACTTCGCCCTTTTGTGAACCTCCCTGGTCGTTCCAATATGTAGAATTGAAAGTGCCAAGAAAGAGGAAAACTTGCGTCGGATAATTCCCTGAAAAGGTGCTGAGATTTGGCACTACTGTCCCGCCAAAACGAGGAGCCGGACATGCAGGTGGCGAAATCTCAGAATTATCGCCCGGGTCAACGACATAAGAATCTGGTTCTGCGCATGATTCGTTGGAGTCATTAGGAGTATCACAACCTCCTACGGAGACGACAGAAGTATATACTACGGTTGCCGCCTGATCCACCTTTCCTGGTGCATTGCCGACTGTTTGGCTTGTCCAGCTTCCATAAAGATCGTTTGCCAAATTTGACGATAGCGTCCCAGTTATCTGAAATTCCCAAACGTCGGAAAGATTGTACATGTTGGTACCATCAGTGCCTCCCGCCATATAAAAAGTGTTATTCGTCGAAGCGGCATTAAATTGTGATCGAATGTCCCGACCACCGGAAGCGCCCCATCGAGGAGGAGGACTACCTCCTGGCGAGATGCTAACCTGCGACCAAAATTGATTGATAAAATCAAATTCCTACACGATGATTAGTTTTCGGATACATGCGAGCTGATAAAATACGTGACTGACCCAAGCATCATCCAGAGCTTCCGAATTAGCGCCCTGGCCACCTATGACCAAATGACCTTGGCGACTGGAGAGAAGGTGAGCATACAGGATATGATATGATATATATGGATATATGCGTACTAGCTTGAAGAGAAATCCTCGCCGCTGATGGCCATGTATCTGGCAGGAGGTTCGTTCTGTGGAAGATCTGCCTGTGGAGTAGGGGTTGACCACAGCATAGTTTCGAGGTTTAGACTAGATTGAACACGATTGATGATAAATCAAAGAAGGAGAAGGGACATGGGCGTGAAAAGTTACGTACAGGAAGGTTTGAGAAGTTGGGATACCGCTGGAAGATTGGCCACCGAATATGATTACGGAGCGAGTTGTATCATCGTAGCCTATTGATGCGTCTTTGAGGGGTGGGGCTGAAGGACCGCTGAGGAGGGTGGTGATGTTGAGCCACTGGAGTGGAGGGACTGGGGTATTTGTTGAGATTTGCTGAGCAGCAGCGGAGGAAAGAAGACATTTTAAGAAGAGAAAAGCGCATATAGGGAAATGGGAAAAGCTGCTGGGCATCGTGTAGGAAAGAGAAAGAGAAAGGGGAAAGGCGGGGTATGGAGTGGGGGGGCGTATGTCGCCAGCTGGCGCTCGCGATGAGCTGCGTGTGCGAACGCTGGACGTTGCAGTGAACGAGAGACACTGTGTGGAAAGGCGTTGGCTGGCCGTGTCCGCACCCGTGTCACACACCCACACTCCTCGCCCGCCACCTCGTCACGTGCTCTGCCGTATCGCCGACCGTGTCTGCCACTCGACTATTTTAACGTCCTCGTCCTCGTGCCGCGCATGTCCATCATCCCTGTTCTGGGCGTTCGGTCCCCGTGTTCTCCCACCGCATCCACCCTCCCCCACTGCTGCGTAAGCTCGTAAGTACAACCCACTCTATGACTACCACTCACGTCTTGCTCGCTAATACACCTGCACCCACTTCCTTATCTTTAATCATTTGCTAATCCACGTTTCATTCAGCACTTTGTTCCATCCACCTCTGACTCAGCACCGAATCCTTCGTGCGACTTGACGTCTCTCCATGCACCCATTCTTATCCTCAGCTTCTATATTTGCACCACTGCCGTCCTTCTCTCTCCCAGCCCACCCAGCCGCAGTTCTTATAATATAAACATTTCTCTATCTGCGCAGTGCTGCGAGTGGCAGTTGCCGATCCCTTCCTAGCATCCGTGCGAAATGCAATGTCATTGAGATAACCTCTCCGTCCTGTGTTAGTTAGGTAGGCATCCGACATCAATGATCTTTGTATAATCATCGACGCCGTCATCTCCATTCATCTCTTACGAGCGCACCATCATCCACCCCATTCCCGACCTCACCGCAGTGTGCATCCAATGCATTATTCAACCAATGCGTTATGAAGCCTGTAGGATATCTCTTGGCCTATCTTGACAGGTTCTGTTCTGTTCCTTAGGCCTTACCCCGGAATATCGTCACAAAAACGTGCCTAACAATCAGGCCGGCGGTTCACGACTTCTTCTCCGCATCTAGCAGTGCTGCGCTATCACGTAGTCATTGATGTCACGGCATGCCACTGAATTACCTTTCGTCAATATCTTCAGTCGTCCCTGTCAAGGACACGGTTTCAGTCCACTGCAATCGCGTGAGTTCCATTTTGAGTTTCGTACCTTTTCATTTGGTAACGTTTGGGATTTCCCCGCCTCGCAGATCTCGAGCTTCGCTACAATATGGGCGCTGTTTATCTGAACTTGAACATCACGATGGGAGCGATTATTATTGTCCCTCACGGCGCCCGATGCAGGGTGCTACCTGGTCGACCGCCGCGGCATAGTCGCTTCGTAACGTAATTCACTTATTTGTCTTTTGTCGAGCGAGCTACAGCCGTCAGAGACGGGTTGTATTGATCGACCCTTCACGTCATGACCCAGTTGCCTGCAATGCACCAATTAAACATGTGGCCCCTCTGCATTTTCCAAAATTTGATGGTTCTCTCCACGAGATAAACTTGAGACACTCTATCTAGTTATTGCTTTCTTATACGGTGCTTTCAATTTCCCGTTTTCTTGAACAAGCTGTATATCCGGTCATTCAATTATTCACCGGTGCGTGCATTTGCTCTCTGTAAGAATTTTTTGTTATGGAGCTCATCGCTTGGTGTAAGCTCCTAGCCAAATTCGATATGACGACCGTCGCTGTCGTATATTGAATATAAATGCATACATTTGTTAACGTTTATGTCCTAGTGATGGTATCAAAACGCACTGTTTTAATAGCCTACCAGGCTGTACAAAGCGTACCATTTTCAAGCTTTCTAGCATGTTTATTCTTCACAGAGTGCTTGGAAGTATGCACACCGGGCATCATAAACTTGAGCTGAATGCTGTGAACAGTTGTCGCAACCGCGAAAAGAACAAGGAGGATAATGTTGGATATATGTCTGATGCGTGATTGGGCACTAGTCACGTGCTATCCGTAAATCATTCTCGTTAGCGCACGCGTTAGATGGTCGCCTTCGTCTTTCCTCCGCGACCAAATCATGTTGTCGTCTCCCGCGAAACGTACATTAACAGAGCATGCGCACGTGTCTATGCTCTCCTCGGAGGTACAGAGATCTGATGAGTGAGTATCCTGAGCAAATGAAAGTGGGAAGACTTGGTTAAACATAATGCTATAGTTTACCTGCTGATCTGACTGCAAGCATCCGCAACGCGGCTTTACGCGCCAGAAAGAGTGAGTTACTTTAGTTCGGTTATTTTGTGGGTGTAGAACGCGTTTGACACGCCTGCGGACGCGACTTGCAGACGTTCTGGAGGGCTATCGCAACGAAACTCCATCTGCTCCTCCTACCACCCCTTATTCGTCTCCAGAGAAACCTGCTCGTCTCACATCAGTCGTATCGCCCCTTCCCGCGAACGATGCTATTCGAGATGTATTCTCCTCCGCTCCACGTGGTGGTTATTCCCCCATGCCATCACCTAGCAAACGGAGGCGCTCTGACTTTGATCGAGAAACTGAAAAGGGTACTATATCAGATGAGGATTCGGACGTTGAGATGAGGATCGAAGATCAAGGAGGAGTGATAAGCACTGTTGCCACTGACGGCAGTCTGGGCAAGCGTGCTATGAGGCCCATGAAACCCTTGCGACAGCCTTCGAAGAGTTTGATGCCAAAAACACATCCCGCGGCAGAAGTAATAGGCTTACTGAGATTTCATGGCAAGGCGGATATTGTAACCTCGAAAATCGGTCTGTCGGGTGAAGGTGGGTCCACCGCATCCGACGATTCGCCCCTGTATTCTATGAATCTGTGATGGCGCGGAGGCCTTTATGGAGAGCTTGAGCGGTCGTTTTTGCCATTGTATTATTTATGGTAAGTCGTGGTCGTTGCCTCAGCCACTAAGACACAGCTAATTATTTCAAATGCGGTGTTCCGTCAGGCCTGATGTCGTATTAATTTATTTTTGTACTACCAGTGTACCCGTTCGTACCTACACCTTGAAGTGCATCGATGAATCGTTGGTCGTTTTAATCACCCTAGTCTCGTACCGCAAGATAATGAGGTTTCCTTAATTAATATTCCGCTAAACAGCTCGGATTTTTGGAAATTGTCTTTACCGACACGTGATTAAACCGAGATTCACCGAGGTCATGATGTTCTCGTCCACACTACAAAGTTCGAAGTACGCAAATGAGATCCTTGCTTCAAGGATCAGGCATCCCCTCTTCTCTACCTGTTTTGTGCAGACGGACGAGTGGTACGTAAGAGCTTTCGGTTGCCGTTTGATCGATATGCCTTTGGACCCACATTGGATCTGTTTGATACGTTTGGCGGCGGCGTGCGCTGTATCCCGGCCCCCCTCAGCCTAATTTCCCACATAATGGACTCGTGCATCTTTTTGGTAAAGGGCTATGTCTCTGTTGTCTCTTCAGCAAAACGTCGGGGTTCAGTTCAAACGTACAGGACAGAAGAAGACTTCTAGATCTCCGGCAAGATGCCATGTCAATACTGGGAAAAACTGGATATAGCTGTTGATCGCGTAGTTGCCTCACATCTCTGACTTCCTCCGGATAGCTTCTCATTCTGCTTTTAAACCCCTACCTTTCGAAAGTAAACCCCGTACTATTAGAGAAACTTTTATGCCCCATTCCATATCCCCTCATACCTCTATGCCATCAGTCACAACCTCGCCACCACTACCAGACGGAACCGAAGAACAGAACTTTGATAAAAGGAAGAAACACTTGTGGCAAGTATCTCGCTCCTTCAAGAATCACCCCTGAGGCCGATGGGCTTTTGTGTTTCTACCTCATTGGCTAGAGTGCCCGCCTCGATAGCTGCTTTCTGCAAGTAGCGATCGCTATCGTGATCACTCGATGCGTCCCCTCATTATAATATCTGATCTACTGTTAGCAAGCTCGCCACTGACGCCACTTCTTTTCATTTCTCCAGGGTGTCAGACCATCCAGAAGACGAACCAGAGATGCAAGGACGTCATAGGTCCTATCAGTGTACGGCTAGCGGGGATTGGGATTATCGTGACCGTAGCAGGGCGTTAGCCCCTGGCGATAGTCCTGCCCAAGCAAAGGCAAGAGCAGAGGTACTGGAGCGCACCCTTAAATCTTCCAGGTAAACGCCACGTTTATTCTTGACGTTCTCCTGTAATCGAGACGTGCATTCTACTAGACGAAACAAAGATGCCTCGTTGTATTTACCTTCTGAAATGTGCGCCTCCACACAAGGTGGCGCTTCCACCCTCCCTAAATCGTGGAAGCCGGGAGATCCATCCAACGCTAGAACTATCCCCCATGATAGGTAATCGAGATGGTTTTATACTTGCGTATGTAATCATGTACTTACTGATCCCATCCGCCAGAATTCACTCCCCACAACCTAACCACAATGAGCCACTACGCCACGGTGACAATCACCGACCTGGTTCATCTTACCCCCCCTCTTTGTCAGTATTCAACTCTCCCACAGCAACATACATGTGGCCGAGTTTTCAAGCTGCTTCCCAAATGAGCCACCGTCCATTGATTTACGTCAACTATAACAAAGAATCCCCCAACCCGAGTTCAACGGCGTCTACTCCTCCGCGAGAACCGGTGCCCCCGAGGACACCGTAAGTCCAGTTCCCCGCTCTGTGCAAAGTTCGAACTTAGTCAATTTTATCAGTCCAAGAGCGCTTTCTCGCCATGATCACCATTTACCTGCCTCTATACCACAGAAAAGGAGTCCATCGCCTGACCTAGAGTACGTCACTTTCAACCAGCCAAAAAGCTCACTTTACAATAATGTATATTTTCGATATAGAAATCCCCCAGCGTCTACACTGAATAGAATCATTGAACCTCTCAAGTACGCTATTAGACCCTTTCGCACTAATCGTTGTGCTGATCGTTTTCTATGGTCAATCAAGTCGTATTCAAATATCACGCGGTGACTCGCAATCACCATCATACCTTCAATCGTCCAGATACGGACCCGGCGGGCCTGCCGCGCAGTCTAACTCGCGCCATGATGACCCGCCACCTAACAAACGCATCAACAGTTCTCCCCGCAGCGACTGGCATAGCCACGAGGAGTTAAACGATAGTAGCCCACCATCAGACACAACGAGTGAGAGTTCAGCCGTTCCCCCTACGACTAGGAGGACGTCCCCAAAAAGTGAAGGTGGGGGAGAATGGGAGCAATATGCTCACCAGACTTTGTCGTTCAACGGCTCAGGCAGAAAATGGTTATGTACATGGGTCGTAACAGACTCGGGTCGACCAGTCACCTGCAACTACACGTCCAAAAAGCAACTCGTGAAACGACACGTCGAGACAACACATCTAAAATACAAGTGAGTACTTGACATCATCGCCCCGTGTTCGTGACTAATGACGCGAAATACCAGACCGTATGTTTGCAGCGTCTGTGCAAAAGGTTTCCCACAGAAAACATCGTTAGACACGCACATGCATGGACAGTACGTAGATTCACGCTGTGATGAGGCTTCTACTGACGCTCGTTATCAGTACCGGGTCAACTCCACATGAATGCCGGTACGGGTGCGGTATGTCTTTCAAAGATCCTGCCAGGAGGCACAGACACATGGTCGAGGAACATGGCTATGTCCCACGGCAATCAAAGCGGAAACATAAAGTTGGACAGCAGCCCGAGGATCCTTCTGATTTTGAATCTGTGCGGCCATGGGATCTCGAAGGTAGTTCTAAGACTTGATGACCATATCAGAGGATGAGTAGCTGGACTACGATATTGACTTCATTTTTATTATTATGGACGCTGTTATGCCTGCCTTCACCTATTTTTCTTGGTTATATGGAACTATGGATATGTTTCGATAATAGTTGTATTGTATTCGGTTTGTTACCAGGAGACCGTATCTGTAAATTTTGATCAACTGTATCTAACATTTTTCTCGAAATGGATTTTCCAACATACTTGTGCTCAGACCCAGCCTCCACATTATTATTATAGCAAGAGACTGGCTGTTTCGCAGCGCCCAGGAACATCATGCATTCATGGTGAGCAAGCTATTGTTACACGGATTGATGATATTGATGACCATGCTGCGAAAATGCAAGTTTGACACGCCATAAGAGGGTTGTGGTACCCTGCAAGCGCTTTGAGAACAATTAAAGTTTGGGACACACTTGAAAGCTTGAGCTGGACTCTGATGCATGGGCATCCAGGTAAATGATGCCATGCTTATCGTGGGGGTAAGTTATATTTGGGCCTTCATCTCGGGACAGAGCGGCATCAGTAGAATGTCGTGTTGAGCCACCAAGTAACCCCATCGCTAGAGTTCACTCAGCCGCGTCATTGGGCTATAGAAAGGTGATTTGAGACTGTAACAGACTAAAATAGAGCAAGGAATCATGGAGCTAACAATTGAAGTAAAATCTGGGTAAGACGGGCGAGAGAGTCCGCAAACGGTGGATCATGATGAAGCTGCAAGTTGAAGCCTGGTTGAGACTGCATCTCAGATGGATGTGGCCGAGGTGTAAAAGCCCTGAACAGCCTGGACCCTCATAGAAGTTGTGTTAGTACAGCTGGACTATTAGCGGTATACAGCGCCTTCAGAGCGCCTTCGCTATTGGTAGCGATAAATGCAAACAATTATAGGGCATGGCTGGATCGAAGGTGTTCCGAACGCTAGAGCGCTTAACAAGTCCGCTACACTTGCCAAAATCTGATAAGTTCCTCAAACCACCGCAACTTCCTTTTTAGGATGCGTTGAGTGACGGGCATTACGGAGGCTCGGGCGATCAACCGGCCAATAGGATGGCGCAGTTGCACCCTTTCGGCATGTTCCCGATGGCACCCAAACCACCACCACCATTGGGCAGTCTAGCAGTGCAAGCACCCTCACTGACATCGCAACTCGTTCATGTATCACAGTCAACATGCCATAACTTAAGTCTGTTCAAAGGTGGGTATCGGCGGAGCTGGCTTTTCTAATGCGGTCTCCATTTTAATGGCTGTTTCGCCCTCATAGATCTGCTGAAAGAGTACCGCAGACTTGACGATACCATCAACATGCGGTTGAATCGCTCAAACGCTCAGTTCCGTGATAGGGATCGAGAAGGTACTGCTGGTAAGGGAAATATTCAAGATCAGGCATGTGCGTACCTGTGGAAGGAGCTAGTTGGTATGTTTTGTCATCTCCTTTCCTGTCTTCATGACGAGCTACATCATTTTTTAGAGAACTGGAAGAGACGGACAGAAATTATAGAATACTGTGATGGCGTCGTTGACCGATCAATGCAGGAAAAACGTGGTGCTGTTAACGACCTAAAAGAGGACCCACGAGCTCAGCGCAAAATACAAGCAGCTTTGTTTGCCGACCAAGTCAAGGTATGTCCATCATTCTTGTCACAATCACCTGCATCTCATGTACTTGATGAAGCGAAACCAAGTTCATAATGAATTGACGGTTGAGAAGATTGTACGACAACGATCACTCGATGGTGGGTGGTGTTCTCCTTTATTGTCAACGTGGGTTTATTAATTACTCCAACCCGTCACATCAGCCTTTAAGTCGCGGTGTCGATATTTCACGCCACCTCTATCAGATGCTGATGCGAGAAAGTGGTGGAATGCAGCCCAATCACGCGAATTTTAACTCCTGACGCTATCGATGCATTTTTATCTTCATATCAATTAAGTATATTTACAGGCCTGCAATTGTACGATATTTCATCCGGTCGCTTGTCTTTCTGTGTCTATAGAGAAATATGACTAGTCTCCCTGCTTAGCGCAAAAGCCAGTTGTTGTAATGTCAGCTCAGTCTGATTACGTAATATTGACGTAACCAATGGTCTCAACCGTGCGTCTTGACAATTGCAGTAATAAGTTCGCTGGACGGGGGCATTTTGCGTCTTATCATCCACCAACATGTTCTCGTCCCTGCAGGTGCTATTAGGCCTATTCACAGCAGCTTGGGCTCTCTCGCCCCCTCTGGTTTTGCAGGATAGCGTGCATGGTCAACTGAACCAACTGGACGATGTTAAAGTACCCGTTGTGCTGGGTGTCATGTCTCGTTGCCCAGATGCAATGTTATGCGAGTCTGTGTTCAACCGTGTATTGCAAAGGGTTGGAAGCAAAGTCGACATATCTTTGACATTCATTGCCAAGTGAGCACTCCTTACTAGCCACACTCTTGTACAAGACCTCAATTCAAATCGACAGACCCAACACTTCTGAGCCAGTATATGGCGTTACTTGCATGCATGGCACAGAGGAATGCGCAGGCAATGTCCAAGAACTCTGTGCTGCCAAATACTCATCTACTTCTGGTTGGTGGGACTTCCTACAGTGCCAGAACTTCCAAGGCAGAGAGAAGATTGGAACACCTGAAACTGCGTTGAGCTGTGCCAAAGCCGCCGGTATTGAGTGGGAAAACGGTCCAGCAGGCCAGTGTGCGGGCGAAGACGGGCAGGGGGAGGAAGGGGTACGGCTTCTACAGGAAAGTGTTCAGAACACCATTAGCATGGGAATAACGTGCGTCATTTGCATCATCTCGTATGAATTGTGCTTATATAAAGTTTACTATATGCAGCAAAAGCTGCACAATTATGATCAACAACGAAAAGGTTTGCATCCGTGACGGAACTTGGTACGAATGCGAGGTACGCTAAGCATGATGTTTAAAAATCTTAAAAAGAGTCTTGTGTAACTGTTGCGTTCTAGGGAGGACATGCTCCAACTGACTTTATTCGCCAAATTAACGAAGAATACGAGAGACTCAATAGCGATGACTGAAGCCCCAAAAGAAGGATTCTGATATGACGAAACTTCATAGGAGAGGATGATTTATGCAGGAGGAGTATATGTATTGATGAATAGCGTGCTCGACAACGATGAATTAACCACCGAGGATTAATTCATATACGATAATTACTAGATTCAGACCTATCAGTGGTACTAATGTACATATAGTCGTAAGCATTTGTTCCATAAAGATTGAGAGAGACTTACTGCGCATCAACGTCCGCACTGCGCTAATGAGATTTATTAGTCTGACTTTGACTCCTACGTCCTGTTGAGCGTAACCAAAACCCGGTTGATCGTAACCCTGTTGAAAGCTAGCATTTGTATTTTGAGGCTGAGCGTTAGACCAGCCAACTACAAAAAATCAGTATAGAAAAGTGTAAGAAGGTCAAACGCGACTAACTTCGTGCGAGAAACCGGTCCTCGCTGAGCACGGCCATGGCATTTATGAGGAGAAGCGAAACATATAGAATAGTTCCAAGTGTGAGCATGACTGCACGAGAAAGTGCAGTTGCCTCTGCGCAATAATGTTGGTAGCGAGTGTCGTGGTCACTCTTCCTTACAGGTGTAGCTTTGAGACTCCGCTTCAACGGTCATTTCTCTTACCAGAATGTCGCTGGGAAGAGGTCTCCGAACCGGTAAGCAGAACACAAGTCTTCACGGTTCCATCGCTGATGTGTTCTAAATGCAGCGAGTCATGTAAGACATTGCATTCAGCAAAATCAATCTGCGTCGTCGTCTCGCATACAATGGGAGTGTCGTCGAAGGTATGTACACTATTTTAACTCACCACATTTCATACTAAGTGGACGTGTCACAGCGCGTCGAACTTCTTTAATCCTCTGCAATGGATTCAAGAAAAATTTCAACCGACGTATAGGCAACCAGTAAAGCAGGAAACCCTGCAATCCCAGAAAGAGCGCGCCAAAGAAGGCCAGCAAAGTGTGTTTGAAGTTGCAGCAACTCAAGAGAAGAAACGTCAGGAAGCCCGCACTGTCATTAAGGGAGGAATTGTTGCACCCCAACCCAAGAAGCATACTGAGGTGCGTTTAGCTATAAAGTGATATGTGCTTGTGACGATTCTCAATATTTCAACTTAGCATAAATACTCTACGGCGAACTTCAAGATTTCGCATAGAAAACTTAACAAGCTTGGTCGACAGATTTCTGGGATGCCTATAGATCATGCTATCATGCAAATGCAGTTCAGTGAAAAACGAGCAAGTGATCGCATAAAGAGTATGTTGGCTACCGCCAAGGACCATGCGATACGCTACAAGAACTTGGAATCCTCTAAGCTTATCGTAGGTATGTCGTATGTTTTTATTCTCTGCACTGTTATTTCGTGTGTACGAGCGCACGAGTTTCTATTCTGTTCTCTGATGAGGAAGCGGTGTTAATATTTTTTCTTCGTGGTTTCTCTTTGCAGCTGAAGCATGGGTCTCGAAGGGACCTAAAAGCCTAAAACGGTTTGAGCCGAAGGGACGAGCGAAATACGGTATCAGAGTGCATCCTGATTCACGGATAAATGTTGTTTTGAAGGAAGGCAAAACGTTCGAGGAGAAGAAGAAAGCCGAGCGGGAGAGACGATTGAAAAAGATTGTTTCAGCTGGTTTAGTGAGGGAAGATGTTCCTCTGCGGAACCCCAGTGCATCTTGGCAATGGTAGACTATAGATTATATTTTCTGTGCTAGCATATAATGTTGTCTCTTGGAATTACAAGCTTTTTGAGCATATGTTTCAAGCTTTGCAGAGCATGTGCTATAAATAACGCTTGTGTATGCGCGCAGTGGCAAATAACACGTCGCCTGAATCTTAGCTTGTAGCAGTCCAGCACAACCACCATGTTACAACGCTGGCACATTCTCTCCTTCCTCCTTGCAGCCTTGTCTGCCCCTTCGTTTTCTTTAGCAGATTCGTCTTTTGAAAATACCGCCATTGTGCGCACTGTTGACCTCGGAGGTTCGCTCGTACACGTCACAACAACTTATGCTGTGAAAGCACTCGAGCCTGGCCAAACGGTTTATCACATTGCTCTTGATGAGAATGAGAGACACAAAACGAGCTGGATCGAGGCGAAAGTAAAGGGACAACAGGGCGCACTCCGAATGGAAGAACTCGCTCAGGACGAGGATAGGTGTGTTGGGACGTCGCAGTAGCGTGCTTCTGGCACTCATTCACATTTATATTATACAGCAAATCTCATTTGTTTGCTGTCACTCTCCCAAAGAAACTTGGTGTCAATGGGACCATCAATCTTGTGCTCGACACAGTCCAGACTCATGCAACATATCCGTGGCCGCAGAGTGCTGCTCAAAAGGACCCCCAAAGCCTAAAGTATGAGAGCGACTTGTTCATTGTTAGCCCTTACCACACGGCAGTGCAACGGACAAAAATCAAGTATGTTTTATGAAAACTCGTTTTGTTATATCATATGTTCTTATGCGCCCTTTGCAGGCCATCTTCTCCCACCGTCTTGTCGTACACCACCCCCGAGAACGTGGACCAATTCACTTTGGAAAGTCCAGTGACAAAATCAGGAACCACGATCACCTACGGACCGTTCCACAACATACCCTCATCATCCAACGCCGAGTTCATTGGAGAACACCAGCAGGTTGTCGTCGTTCACTACAATTTCGACTATCCTGTCCTGGAGATCAAGAAACTTCAACGTTCCGCTGAGATTAGTCACTGGGGATCAAACCTCAACATCGAGGACAAAATTCACCTTTACAATGCAGGTCCAACGTAAGCTATGATATAGTCTTCGTCGATCGCTTACTTATTCCATTCTCGTTACTCAGCTTGAAAGGCCATTTCTCAAGGCTGGAGCACCAGAGTCAAAACTTCTACCGCACGCTTGGTCCTCACATCCTAGCGAGTTTGACCTTGTACCTTCCTGCTGGAATTCGCAACACCTATTTCTATGACATCATCGGAAATGTGTCCACCTCCCACTTGCGGACAGCACCTTCTGTTGGAAAAAATGCTAGGGGTAACCAGTTCAGTGTCCTTGAAATGCGACCGCGATACCCTATTATGGGTGGCTGGAATTATACTTACACGCTCGGATGGGATGCTCCTTTGGAAGACTCGGTGGGCTGGGATGCAGCGAACGAGAAGTACATTGTTGGAGTTCCCGTTATGACCGTTATTCCGGGGACAGTAGTCACCGAGGCAGAAGTCAAGATCGTTCTACCAGAGGCTGCTACGTAAGGATTATTTCCTTCAAGGCATCTATAACAGGACTAATATTTTGTTCAGCGACATTGAATTTATCTCTCCCTTCCCTGCACTTTCTAGTAGCATTTCGACGCATATCACATATCTCGACACCACTGGCAGGCCTGCCGTTTCATTAGAGTATAAAGACCTCACGGACAAACATAATGGGATTATCTACGTGAGTTAACTCGTCATTGGTGTCAACTAGCATTACTGAAGCAGCGGAATGCAGGTCGCGTACAAAGTACCCCTCTCCGCTCATTTGAAGAAGCCCTTGGCAGTAGCTACCGCTTTCCTAGGTGTCTTCGTATTCGCTCTCACTGCGAGGCGTGTCGACTTGAGACTTCATAAAAGATGATGTAACAATAGATACATAGGCTAAGCAATCACACAAAACTTTTCCTTCTTCCATACAATACATTGAGTGATTAGATATTGTTACAATTGAATTCTTCAACGCCCGTTACCCTTGCGAACAAAACTGTGAATCGTGATTGTCTCGCACCCTCGAGGAGTTGGAGAACTGAAAAAAAGGAATATCAGCCAACAATGACCATCCATCCACGGAAAAAATTACCTGTCCAAAAACATGAAAACACCGCGGGCACCTGACTTGTCAAGACAAGACAAGTATGCCCCTTTGTTACTTTTGTCGCCTTGATCGTAATACAGCATAGTCCCTCTCCACCTCCATAATCCACCAGCTAATCCTTCGCGTTTCTTGCCAACACTGAGTTGCAAGGGAGCGTCTGCTGTGAGTGTCGAGTTAATGACGTTGACTGGGAATATGTAGCTCTCGTTTTGATACTGCCAAAGTTGATGGTGGTTGATAAAGAATAGTGGTGGCATTGGATCTTGCTTGATTATCGCATGGCCAGTTGATCCTGATCCAAGTTTCGTTGGGAAAAGCCCTGGTGGAAAACACTAGCGAACGCTGATATCACTCACCTTTGGGAGCATCGATTGACAGATAATTCGGTTTATGTGTCTGTTGGGTTCTGCGAACGGAGCCCATAGCCTCGAGATAGCTCGTACCGGATACAAGCGATCCCAGAGATTCTCGATTGTTTATGTTCTCCCAAACGGGTATAGATAGTACAGACACCACGAGAGAGAGGAGGAAGATGAGACCTTCGATCTTGAGCATGACTGGGCGCAACTTGGGGACAACGGCGCCTACGATAGTGATTGTATTCAGCATTCATAAGGAACGTGATTTTATCCGTGTTTTGGGAACCACCTTTGGCGAGAGACGACGTGGCATGCGGTACTATGCATGGTCTGCAAGACACATGCTCAAGGGGGGATCAGTGATCCGAGAACAACCTCATCCCATTGACCGCCAAGGTTATAATACCACGGGATCATTGACATATGGGAGCACGACGAAAGCATGCTCGAATCGCATCACGGCTTTGATTGACACAATCAGCCTGGCTGCTGGCTGCAAGCAAACGCGGGAGCGTGTTTCTTGATTTCTGCAGTCGAGACCTCTGCGGAATGGGGAAACTGAGGCAAGAATCTCGGTAAACGCATTGCTTAGTCAGTTCCAGTCATATCACTTTTCGGAACGTGGCTGGTTCCAAAGGTGCATTTCTCTGCAGCGTTCGTCAATTTGTGTTTTTTCCTTTCTTTCTTTTATGCTTCGTATTGCAGGGAAAAGCATTGTGGATGATGCCCAATACTGCTTCAAACATCTGAACCCACCCTGTCTGCGCTCACAAATCTTGCATCGCTGCATAAGTACCGACACTTCTAACAACACATATTCTATACCCCCAAAGATCCGCCGTCAACCCGACAGTCGTTCATCCTCGCCCAGACGGAATCCACACCCAGGAGAAGACACGTCTCGTAAACCATGGACCACGTCCTCAAAGTCGAAAAAGGCTTATGGCACTGCCAAAGATGAAGAGCAGCGCAAGAAAAGGCTCTTGACACCTTACAAGCTGGCACTCCAACTAAAGGATCTTTGTGCTGAAGGTGACTTTAAGGGGGCCGTTACACGGCTGAAGAATGTGCCCCTGGACGCACAGAATGTTCCCGTCTGGAATACGTTGATGTCGGAATGCGTGCAGGCCCAGCGACATCAGCTCGCGTACGAGTTGTACATAGATGTAAGGTTTCTCACCCGTCAGTCTTTTCGTATCACGCTCATGTGGAATATGACTGTAGATGAAGCGTCGAGGCTTCAGTCCAACCACCGCAACTTACACAACTCTTTTCATGGGTCTTTCGCGAATCACTAACTGGTCTGCCCATCCCAAGCAACTCACTCACGCCCACACTCTCTACGAGAACTTTCTCAAACATCTAGAAGCTGTTAAATTCCATGAACCAGATAATATGAGAGAGCTGAACACAACCCCCATCACGCTTTACATGAAAGTCCTGGGTCTGGCCGGAGATTATCAGAAGATATTCGACGTGTACTTCGCAATGGATCAAGAGGGACCTCTCACTCCCAACAAATACGTTTTCACTACCATGTTCCAGTCAATCCTCGAGCGGCAAGTACGCGACAAAGCAGACGAGGAAATCTCGGTTCATAACCGCGCTGCGTCAGACGCTAAACACGTTTGGATGCAGATGGAGAAAGTCATGCAGAAAAATCCAAAATTTGAGCTCGATCCATTCCTCATCGGCTCTGCGCTCAAAGCTTTAGCGCGAGGACGTCCGAATGATCAGAGCTTTGCATTAGAAATCATCCGCGACCACCTAGGGTTGACCAAACCCGGAGAATCCGCTCCTCAGGGTTTCTCCAAGCACCTCACCAATTACACGCTAGACGCTGCTCTCCAGATTTGCAATGCCATGCAGAAACATAGATTATGCATCCATTTCGTGAAGCAAGTCATCGCCAAGAACCCGATGGAGAAATCGTATACACGAGAACTGGTGGACAGCACACATATTCTGTGGATGCTTAAATCGTATGCAGGGCTTGCGTCCCTGGGTTCTCTCAACGAGTCAAGTCAGGTTCTGGAAGCTCTCGAGTGGGCACTAGAAAACCAGGCTATATACGATCTACCCAAACTCAGGCCTTCTCCATTCGCCTACCATATCGCGATGATGACGTGTTGGCGTAGCGGGGACTGGGCCGCCGCATTGCGAACTTTGGAACTCATGACTGGCATCATGTCTGAGGAATTCCAGGTGAGCGGTGGAAGAGAGGCTCCCAAGGTTCAAGAAAGGTCTAGCAGTCGCAGCATGTATGCGGATGTTCAGACCATGTCCTACCTCCTTCGTACTGCCCTCTCCACGAACGATTACGGGAATATGCGACAGGCATTGTGGTTAGTGGAGTATGTGGGTGTAACCGAGCTCCTCGTCGTGGGGAAAGCGCCGTACTACAAGTCAAAGTTCGCGGTAGCTCTATTGGATATTCTCAATCATCTTCAAAAGTCCGGAGACGAGGAAGATTCACAGCTTCAGCGCTGGATATCATGGAGGAGCCAAGCACGAGAAGTTGCACGAGCGGCTAAGAGCAGTCCAATACCTGAACAAGAAGGGCAGATTTTGGGGAGTGATCGGGCAGTAGCCGCTACTGATAACTTTATTGCCTTCGAGATGGCGTCTAGAAATAGCAAGGCTCGCAAATGATGCAACATTCCATGGCGCGCACTTGAGGGGCGCTAATGAGAGGTATATTGCACGACAAGACAAATGTAGTCCTGCCAGCTGGAAAGTATGTTATATACAGAGGAAGGAAAGTAACTCGACGATGTGCAATGCATGCCACAAAGTGTTACGAATATTACTACTAAACTCGAGTCCGAATGTCCAATGCTGCGCCAAAGGCCCCACAGCATATACATGAAGCAAATGGGATCAATGAGATGAGTACAGTAGGAAATTTACCATTTTCCGCATTACGCAACAGATCTGGGTCTCAAATTGTCACCTTTGAAAGCAGGTGAAGGTGGAACGAAAAGCGTGTCCTCCGTAAGTGCCATCGAGACCGGTTGGTACGTATGCGAAGGCTCTTGGGGTGCGTCTGAAAACCTGTTCGTGGGATTCATTGGCATAGGGCTCAACCTTCCGGGCTGCTTTCTCGCTCTGCTAGTCTTCCCTCGTCTCCTGCACAGGAGGACCATTCCAAGGATAGCCAGCACAATAAGTACAAGAGCGTTGAGAGCCATTACACCCAGCATGGCGGGGAGGTACTTTGATAATTTGTCGACCGTATCCGCAACATCTGACATGCTCACGGATGTAGAACTTGAGGAACTGCCAGAGTCCGATGCGTTGTAAGTGATGTTGGTGTTGGGTGTGCCTCCGCGAGCAGCGTGAAATTCGACAGACGCCTGATCAGGGTCGACGAGTGATAGCATCTGGACGTAAGGGTTGCCCGTTTGACCTGAAGAATCGAAGTCGCCAAAGTCGTACAAGGCATAAACTGAGCGGAGGAAGTTGTCACCAAGGAGCCAATCGCTAGAATACGCAATCAACGGGTGAGGGGCTTATATACAACAGAGGAACGTACAATTGACCAGCACCGACTGAAACGCTCTGAGGGACAAAAGAGCCCACACAAGTCGAAGGATCAGAGAGACTGGCGGGAGAGACGTCGAGGGGATGGATAGGGTAGATTTGGTTGCTATCATGGTTTGTTGATATGTGAGTAAGGTTAAGGCGCTAGTGTGACATATGCACTCACTTAAATTGGAGTGCCATGTCAATTTCAGCGTCACAAGGGACGACCCACTGGCCTAGACCAGAATTATACTGCGCCCCGGAAATATTTCCGTAGATTGCTTGACACACTTCAGTGGGAGCGTAACTTTAGATTATCAGATTATCAGATAACTCGGTATGTTTTAGTTTGATGTATGAACAACGCACGTGTAAGATGTGCCACTATCCAACAGGACGACGGCTTGATTAGAAGGAGCGCCCTTCACGCCTGTTGAGACCGAGTATGTCTGTGTTCCGACGATGAAAGAATCCAACAGAACATTCCAACGTGACGGTGAAGTGACAGGCCAAGTTGATAACTTGTTGGCACTGGTGACGTTGGCGTACTGTGCTTCAGTCTCGCCTATAATCCAAAATGAGCAATGTATCTAGTGTAAGATGCGAAGGTTTTTCACCGATTGAGAATACGCCAGGAATATTATCTGCAGAATCAACTGAACTTTGAAGTGAAAACGCGATATAATTGGGCTCTTGTGGGTTGTCCTGGAAGAGATTGTGGAGCAAGCTTCTGCCTGTTGATGCACCCGTGGAGTTGACAAGTGCGTCTACAGTTGAGAGAGAATCGAAACCCAGGCCAAGAATACCGACTGCATTATAAGAGAGAGCAGGATTTTGAGCTGATGAGACATCAAGAAATGCTTGATTTGGGACAGATATCCTGCTCTCAAGCGTTAGAGTTAGTCATGAAAAGTCGACAACAGGACTTTACCCTGCAAACTCGACTGGGGCATAAGCAACGTTGCCGTATGCCCAACCTATTCCGTACTTTTCGGGAAAACATTGAGCCAAATGACAAGACCTTAGCGTAAGGAAAGTATACACACAGTTACATTATATGTTTGTGACTGTTGGAATCTTAATGAACAGGAGCAGATGAAGTGGTAGAAAAATACGAACGGTATCATTGGCGTTGGGTAGAGGCGTGGATGGACCTTGGATCCACAGGTCGGACGAGCCGGTATCAAGTTGAACGGGGTAAGCTAAAAAGAAAATGTTGGTCGCTGTCCTGCAATGACGACCTCGAATGCCTGGGAACTCACCAATGCCCCCAAGAGTAACCTAAGTAATGGTTGATTAGTACTTTTCCCAGCCTTCGAAGATGGCAGGATACTCACGTTTGCGATGTAAATCAAGTCATGGACATCACTGCCAGAGAATGGTAAACGACGTTCGACGGGAAGAGATAAGCACTGACCTTAAAGAAAGAGTAGAGTTTGTGCTTGACGACGCAGCTGCGAGAGTGGCAGGTCGAGAGACTGGTGCGCTCCCACTTCTTCGTTGCAAAGATGAGCGCTTGGCTTGCTGAACGGGAAATTTAAGAGCATTTGAAGCGACGGTGCTGATCAGCAAAGACAGCACTAGTTCGAAAGGGTGAAGTTTCATAGTACAAAGACGGCAGGTGAAACAATAAAATGCCGTGCAGTGGATACTAAAAGGAGTGACTTGTGTGTGGAAGGAAAGAAAGAAAGAGTGATAAGGCCGGCAAGGTATAGGTCGGCGCTGAGCAGCAGGCCTTGGTGCTGGCTGGTCGTCCTTCGTATGATGGGTATTTTTCGAACGTGTGAACTTCATTTACGAGTAATATTATATTACATGCGCAGCAAGGTGCCAAGCAGTGGACTCCAACCTCATTTATCATTTATCACTGGCACTGACACGCCTTATGATCCTGATAATCCTGAAATTACAGCCTCCAGCATTAGTGTCTATACATACACAAGGAGCTATTGTGCAAAACCGCATTAATATTACGCTGTCACGTACCGGAATGGCTACTGTAATATTCTTCCCTCACGTGTCGATCACGTTTTCCCCGCACTTTATGCCCGTTACGTCTATGGTCCGCTCCTTAAAAGTACAACCCGAACTTGCTCTTTCCTCTTCTTTCCCACTAACGACCTCGTCGACCACCGCAACATGGCTCCTCCTGCTGCCCGTAGCACCATTCTTCGTCTCATGAATGCTTCCCAGCATTCTGCCTGTCCATGTCACGGCTGCAGATCTGCTGCTCATGCTCATGCTCATACCCATGGTGCAGTAAATCAACTCAGAAGATTTGCAACTCCCGTGGACTTGGTGGAGAAAGAATATGCCTTCGAGGTAAACACACATACTAGACCCTATTGGTATCACGTAGCTGAGCTGAGAGTTCTCTGCCGTCATAATAGGTTGCAGCATCCAATCTGAGATTTGGAGATGGTGTTACCAGAGAAGTTGGTATGGACCTTAAGAATATGAAAGCTCGAAAGGTGAGATAGTCATTCGTACATCGTATTATCTGCTCTCACCACATCCTTCTAGGTCGGAGTCTTCACAGACCCTATCGTGGCCAAATTGAAGCCAATGAAAACCGTGAGATCACAATTCAACATCCGTTCAACGGAGAGAGGACTTAAATATGCTGTCAAAGGCCCTAGAGTCTTTACAGTCACAAGAAGACCTTCCCTTCGAAGTATATGATCAAGTGGTTGCCGAGCCAACTGAAGACAGTTGGAGGAATGCAATTGCATGGGCAAGACAGCATGATTTCAGTCATTTCTTGGCGTATGTTCTTGCTCTTCAGTTATAGCACGTGTTAATGTTAATCCTCTGCATCTAGTGTCGGAGGTGGAAGTGTCATTGACACTGCAAAGGCAGCTAATCTGTACGTCCCCTGACCCGTTGATCGTCATGTACTGTAATTTTGAACTACTTTATCAGGTTTACCGTATACAAGGACGCGGACCTTATGGACTTCGTGAATGCACCTGTTGGAAAGGGTCTACCTATTTCCCAGACTCTCAGACCACTTATCGCAGGTATGCATCACTATTGTGGTCGAAATCATACACTGACCTCCATGATTTCCTAGTTCCAACTACGGCTGGTACAGGTTCTGAAACAACCGGAGCCGCCATTTTGGACATAACCTCACGTTCCTTTAAAACTGGCATCGCTAATCGAGCGTTGAAACCAGTCTTAGGTGTTGTTGATGTCCAGAATACAGAGAGCTGCCCTACAGCTGTTCATATCAGTGCTGGTTTGGATGTACTTTTCCATAGCATGGAAAGTTACACAGCAATTCCGTGAGTTGATCAGTTCCGCCTTTGCGTGTTCCTTGTTTAATGAATCGCTATTCGTCAGATACCTCGAACGTACACCACGCCCCGCGAATCCCATTCTACGACCTGCGTATCAAGGCAGCAATCCTGTTGCAGACATCTTCTCTACGTGGGCACTTCGCACCACCGTGAAGTACCTTCCTCGAATTGCGAAGAACAGCGATGATCACGAAGCCAGAAGTCAAATGCTGTACGTAGCCTTTTGTCATCGAAAGGGGCTCGGTCCTGATAACATTCAAACAGGTTGGCTGCTTCCTTCGCCGGCATCGGTTTCGGTAATGCCGGTGTGCATTTGTGTCATGGTATGAGTTACCCAGTAAGTCGATTTAATCCTAGGCCCAGTTAACTTCACGACTGAATGACTTGTGTATAGATATCTGGTTTGAACAAGAAGGGTCCAAAGTACAGACATCCTGGATACATGATTGACGCGCCTATCATTCCTCATGGTGTTAGGTGAGAACAGCCACAACAAACAGTCCCACCGATACTGACTATCCTCTTCTTCTCAACTAGTGTCGCTCTGACTGGCCCCGCAGTATTCCAGTTCACCGCCCCGTCCTCTCCTGACCGCCACCGAGAAGCTCTGGCAATATTCAACTCAACGACCGTCACAGATCCATCTATAACGAGCATTCCAGATTCGGAGATTGGTGCACATCTCTATGAATCAATCGCACGTTTCCTCGATGGCCTTGGTGTCCCTCGTGGGCTCAAAGCTGTGGGATACACCAGCAACGATGTGTCGATGCTTGTTGAGGGTACGATACCCCAGCGGCGCGTGCTCGATCTTGCGCCCAACATTGGTAACGTCGTGGGCGAAGACGGGCGAGAGCATTTGACGCGTATCATCGAGAATTCACTGGAGTATTAAGGAGTAGTCTTATATCTGAGTTATGGTCATCTTACATCCAGGGATCTTTCATGTGTAACTATTACAATACATATTCGGGTAGCTTTGCAATTCCTCATGAAATCACGCCAATCTGAACAAGTTAATAAGTATGCACAGATCTGGATGCGCTTGAGATCTCCTTTTTCTGGTCTTGCGGCTTCCGCCGAAAATGTCTGCTCCTCGCAGTGTCTTCCGCCCGTGCATTGATCTGCATGATGGACAAGTGAAACAGATCGTTGGAGGAACTCTGTCGGATAGTGACCCAAGCAATCTCAAAGTCAACTTTGTCGCCAGGTGAGTAGACGTCCTATGGATGACCGATAGATGTGACCTGAGGTTTGTGCTAGCCAATCGCCAGGGGATTTTGCGCGATTGTACAAGGAACATGATCTCAAAGGTGGACATGTCATCAAGCTGGGACCGAGGAACGATGCAGCTGCGAAGGAGGCACTAGCAGCTTGGCCAGGTCGGTACACCGGTGGGAGTGTCCCATGTTATGTTCATACTAAGCTGCGTACAGGAGGCCTTCAGATAGGTGGCGGAATAAACGATCAAAATGCTCAAGAATGGTTAGATGCGGGGGCTAGTAAGGTATTGATTTTCTCTGATTGCTGAAGCACTTTGTTAAGTCATTCAACTTGTAGGTCATAGTCACTTCGTATCTCTTTCCGGGAGCGAAATTTTCTCTCGAACGTCTGCAAATGTTGTGCTCTGCGATTGGAAAGGACAGACTCGTTGTGGATATAAGGTCGGTGTTTTATATTCGAGAGATTAAGGAGGGTATATTGACTGTTTTTAGTTGTCGTCGCAAGGGTGATAAATGGTTGGTAGCTATGAATAAATGGCAAGACATCACGGATATGGAAGTGTGCAAAGGTTCTGAATAGTTGATTCGCGTGTAACTCACGAGGAGTTGATTGCGTATTTATTTCTGTTCTTAGAATCTCTAGATCTGTTATCTGCATACTGCAGGTGAGCCCGACATCTTGACTGATGCTTACAAGGTCATTCTTACGACGTAATTATGACAGTGAATTTCTAGTTCATGCAGCTGACGTGGAAGGTCTATGTCAAGGGATTGATGAGGATCTTGTTCGGAGTAAGCGTCTGCTATGCTTGCTATGTTTAGCTCGCTCAATTTTGGGCAGAGCTAGGAGAATGGGTGAACATACCGACGACATATGCTGGCGGCGCCAAAGGTAACACGATGTATTGATATCACAGCCTGAATTAGTAGCTTATATTATTGTTCCAAGATATCTCTGACTTGGACCTCGTCGAAAAGCTTTCTGTCGGGCGTGTAGACTTGACGTACGGAAGGTATGTTCTTTTTCACTCGCTGCTTGATGTAGATCAATGAATTGGAACATTTCTTTACAGTTCGCTAGACATCTTTGGAGGTACTCTTGTAAAGTTTAGAGACCTTATTGGAAGAAATACTTGACTTGTATCGTTATATAATAAAGGATGTAAGATACGGTGTATATGTGGTCGCAATCCGGGCGATGATACGATAAGATAAGATAAGAAATTGGTGATGGTGAAGCGTGAGAACTGTGGCTCATAAACTACATAGTACCGTATTGCGTAAGCTAGAGGATACTGGCAGTGACCGCGAAGAATCCGTACGACACGCCCCTCAAGGTGAATATTTTGCTGCTCGATTATTTTGATTCTATGTAAACGATGGAATCCGTCTTGGAAACCATTTGTACCCCCTTTTTCCGCGTCTTTCTGGCTTTCATGTCGCAATGAAACTGATAGTTTTGTGAATCAATAGACACACAGTCAAAATGCCCGGAAAAGTCAAGGCCTACGAGCTCCAATCCAAGTACGTTTCATGATTAGATTCCCAGCTGAGCAGGTGTTGATAATGTGATTATCAGGTCGAAAAATGACTTGTCCAAGCAACTCGTTGATTTGAAGCACGAACTTTTGACTCTGCGGGTACAAAAGATTGCTGGTGGATCTGCCTCGAAGCTCACCAAGATGTATGTTTCTAAATTCCCAATACAGGCAATTCAGTTTCCTAACATTCGCGTAGCAATGTTGTCCGTAAATCAATCGCACGGGTTATGACCGTTATGAACCAAAAAGCTCGCCAAAATCTGCGAGAGTTCTACAAGGGCAAGAAGCACTTGCCTCTTGATCTCCGGCCGAAGAAGACTCGGGCTATCAGACGGCAGTTGACAAAGGTGGCGCATTCAAGCACGTAGTTGATGTTGCATAGGTCTCACTGATGGGTCTATTTTACAGCGCGAAGCATCGCTGAAGACTCTCAAACAGCGCAAGAAGGATATCCACTTCCCCATCCGAAAATACGCTGTGAAGGCATGAGGTCGCTAGTGTCGGTGTTGACCAGGGACGAGAGGGATTATTATGCTCGAGATTTTCTTTTTTTGTTACACTCATATTTTGTATGCCCATACGCCTTGATCAACCTGACATGCAAGTTTATGCCTTTACTATCCCCGGTTTCCATTCGCTGGTCATCAATACTGGTGGTCTCGGCCTGGCCTGATCTAAGCTCCATAATACTGTAACGCATTACCGCTATAGCCGTCAGCTGTTGCATCCGTTCCCTAACGAGTTGTGGCAAATTTCTGATGTGAGCCACCGGCACATGGACAACTGAGACCATGCGGTCGCACTCCGAACAGCGTCATACGCTTTCGAGCCTGGCTTGCTCTAAACGCTGGAGGGAATTTAGAGGGCTTTCCATTATTTACTCTCTTCGCCTTCCTTCCAGCTTTTTCTCGTATTTTTTGTCGTTTGCCAGGTCTCGCGTTCGACGTGTGGAACATTTCCGGGGAAAACGTTGGAAATCCACGGTGGTGAGGATTCTTGCATTTATTATGTCTCACGACGCTGTGAATAGATACTGAAGCGCTCATTGCCTGTTTGGCTGCCAGGAATACCACGT
The DNA here is from genome assembly GCF_000218685.1 of Serpula lacrymans var. lacrymans S7.9. Classification (NCBI taxonomy): domain Eukaryota; kingdom Fungi; phylum Basidiomycota; class Agaricomycetes; order Boletales; family Serpulaceae; genus Serpula; species Serpula lacrymans. Next base: position 2,377,847 of record NW_006763293.1, on the reverse strand, counting down.
TCATCACATTTATCGAATCATAAGATCCAATATTGGTCTAGCAATCAGTACTACTGTGACGGTGCCAGGTAGAGATCAAATCAGTGCGCTTACGACATCACTTCTTTACGAATTATCATGGTTAGTCCAATTTCCGTGCATCTTCTTATCTATCTTTTGCAAAGTTATGAGCAAACGGGAGCAATGGCCTATTTGCCTTCCAAGTGTCTCTGCAATCGCCGAACACGTGTGGTTGAAGAAGCACTTTCGGCAGTAGCTGAGGTCACACAACTCCATAGTCTCGTGTTGGTTGCCTTCGTCTGCTTAGTTGGTTTAGACCGCCATGTCTCCCAGCTCCCGTCCTGGCTCTCGTCTCAGGAAACAAAGTGTTACTAGTACTGACCATGATTCTCAGCCGATTACATCACGTTCACCCCCCGCATCGCCTCGAGCCCCTCGCCCTAGAGAGCCTTACCCAGTTCCCAGCAATAATCCTGCAAGCCAGTACACATTGTTGGAGAAACTGGGTACAGGCAGTTTCGGTGTAGTCTACAAGGCTATGCACAATGAGACAAAGCAGATCGTTGCTATCAAACAAATCGGTGAGTAACCATGAGTTTTCGGAGGTCGGTGGATATTAGTGTCGGTGGCTCATTGCCTTCCAATTGTCTCAGATTTGGAAGATTCTGATGACGATATCTCCGAAATCCAGCAAGAAATAGCTAGCCTTGCTCAATGCGATTCCGAATACGTCACCCGGTACTACGGCTCATTCGTCGTCGCATACAAGCTATGGATTATTATGGAGTACCTCGCAGGAGGTTCATGCCTTGACCTCCTGAAACCTGGAGTGTTTTCAGAGGCACACATCGCTGTTATTTGTCGCGAACTTCTCCTGGGTCTCGACTACTTACATACTGAAGGCACCATCCACCGTGATATCAAAGCTGCCAATGTTCTTCTTTCTGCAAACGGAAAAGTGAAGCTAGCGGATTTCGGTGTAGCGGCCCAACTAACAAGTACACTGAGGCATACATTCGTTGGTACCCCTTTTTGGATGGCCCCTGAAGTTATTCGTCAGGCGGGGTACGATGCGAAAGCCGATATGTGGAGTTTGGGTATCACTGCGATTGAAATGGCTAATGGAGAGCCACCGTTAGCCGAATATCATCCTATGCGAGTGCTGTTTTTGATACCAAAGGCAAAGCCACCGGTTTTGGAAGGCGCGTTCTCTCCAGCATTCAAAGAATTTGTTTCGCTGTGTCTTACTAAGGATCCCGATGCTGTGAGTGAAGATATGTATGATGCTCTGATGTATATTTTTGATCGTTTATCAATTTCAGCGTCCTACGGCCAAGGAGCTTTTGCAGCACAAGTTTATCAAATCCGCAAAGAAAACGCCGTATCTTACTGAGCTCATTGAGCGTTATCAAGATCACTGTACACGTTCACCACAAAAGGGACAACAAATGTATCAACAAACGGTGAGGAATAGTGTGATGTGGGAGAATAATGGGACGATAAGGAGTGACTGGAATTTCGACACGATAAAAACGTCGTCAGTGATGGGCACGTTCCGCAGTGTGGCCAGAGACCTCATGCCAGAGATGGACGATGAAGAATATATGGATGACGCACCTTCGTTATACGCAGATGAAGAGGGGTCTATTGATACTGGCGTTGCTGTAGCCGGGAGTGATCCCCTCCCTGGTCCAGCCGGGATAGGGATGAATTTGCAAGCAGCGCACTCCACGATGATTATAAAATCACCTTTACCGGTCGCTGAGGAGCAGGATATACCCACGTTATTGGCAGAAGCTCGCCACTCGCCAGAGGGATCCTCAGAACATGAGGCGGAGGACGATCGTGCCGAAGATGGGATACCTCTAGGCGCACCGCCTGCCTACACTGGGTCTGTGCGGTCGACGAGACGCTCTTCGTACGCCGCCAGACACAATCTAAGTGGCACCGGGACAATCATGCGCGAGGCGGATCTCGGGACGGGGGTGGATACAATCCGCCCTGTAAAGAAGGTTGATACCGTTGGATCACTCAGGTTATCTGCTGACTATGTGGGGAGTGCTCGAAGTAGAGAGAGCAACTCATCGTTGCCCAGTTCGCCGTCGAAAGACAAGGGATCTCGCAAGTCAAGAACAAGTGAGTCGGAAAGAGCGGGGAGGTCCATCGTCGATGACGTTGTCCTTCCGATTTTACACAATGTGAGTTTCTCTATTGTAAGGATATGTGTGCCGTTCCTGACTATGAACAGGCTATACGGGATGATATGGACGCCAGAGAAATAGAGTCACTGAGCATGCTTACGCGTGGCTTTATTGACCTGAAAGAAGCCAATCCAACGTTGACGTATAATGTGATACTAGATATATTGTCAGGTATCAACGAGTAAGTCCTCTGCTTACTTCTCCACCATACGCTAAAAACTCATTACTCTTACAGAAATGCCGCCGTTCGTCAGCATGTTAATACGTCACGCGGATTGTTCCCTCATAAGCGCGTCATACGCAAGAGTGAGATGACAGCAAAGGGACTGATTGTCACGGAGGTTCAGGAGGAGATTTCAGGTCTTCCGCTCGACTCGAGTGCATCGGCTTCTGGGCATTCTAACAAGACTGAGGAGACAAACTTGCCCATGCGTAAATCGCCTATTGCCGAACTTCTATACATGCGGTGGCTGGAAGGGCTCAAGATCAAGTGGCCCAGTATCTTGTCATCATAGTGGGTGCGATTTTCTAGATTTCGCTGCCAGGACATCTACCCTCCCATGGAGCTGGTATTTATGTTACCACATTTCCTTCATCTTACCCAGATTCCTTCGCTATTTCTTGTGCTCCATTTATAATCGACTTGTTGTCGCTGCAATTTGTGCCAGGTGTCATATTTAATCGCTTCTCGTGTCTTTCTTTTGGACATATATGTGCCTGTCTTTCTCCGGTCACTGGGTATTCTATCACACCAACGATGTTTTTCTTTCACAAATTTTGTTTTAACTTACGCCCCCTCATGATCATCAAGACGACTTTGTTTCACTTGTAGTCATAGTTAGAAGTATATGTAAATACTTCTTAGTTCGATATGTGCCCACTGGGTACAAAGCCCTGTGTGTGGGTTTTTTAAGGAAAACATTGGGAAAACATATGAAAAGTACTTGAAAAGCCTTTCAAAACACATTTTCAGCGGCTGTTCCAGAGCCAATTTGAACATCGTTATTTGCACCGTACTGTAGTTGTTTACATTCTCTTGTGGTACAGTTAATAATTCTTACATGCAGACTGGCTGCAAACATGGAAAACATCGTGACATCCTAATATCCGCGTAATTCTTACACGCCTTGGAGCATTGCTCCCAAAGGCTTTCGATCCATCTGCTGCCACCCGTACACGGGCGATCAGAATAGGAAAGTCTTGCTATCAGCTGTGGGTGATGGAGCAAACCATTGCTTTCCAATGCTGCTGCTGTTGCTGCTGTTGCTGGGAATATCTGGCAGGGATCCAGGCATCGTAGAAGGTTCACGATCCTGCATGTCGACAACTCTTGCCTTGATGCTGGATCTAGGGGGAGGTACAGGGAGAGTGGTAGAGGTGGAGGCGGAGATGATCTCAGGAGCTCGAACTGCACTTGCACGTTCCTTAGCCTTCTGCAGGAATTCTGAAAGGGTGTCCTCGCGCGGCAAAGTACTATCGCGAGACACCCGTTTCTGGAGAACGTGAGGGGGCTGAGGGAGAGGTAGGGGTAGGGGTAGAGCAGAAGCTGTAGAGGCCGTAGAAGCCATAGAGGCCGTAGCAGAATATGCACCCGCTGTCGCCATGTTTCTCCTCATTCTCCTGATGTCCTCCGCTTGTTTATCCAACCTCGACCTCATGGTCTGATCTTCTGTGTTTATAACACTAAGCTGTTGGTTAAAGTTTTTCCAGTCTTGCCAATGAATTGGAGTGTCAAGCTTCCGGTCAGTGCCAGATGAAATACTGGGAAGGGCACGGGCACGGGCGCTGGACGGCTTCTTCTTCAGTTCCTTGCGCAGGGAAGCAATCTGTTGCAGGAGCAGAGAGGCGAAGTCGGGTTTCTCGTCATTGTCGCTGGTGAGAAGAACGAGAGTGGCAACGCTTTGAAAGATAGGGTGCATCAGACGTTGTGCACGTTGAGCTAGAAATAATGAAAACTTACAAAGCTTCTTTGAGATACGCATAACTGAACTGATCGGTGGATGCGGCTGCTTCCTCTACAAGGGTATCTGGGAACGATACCCTCTTGTTGGCTTTGAGTTTGTTTTGCCAAAATTTGGCGTAAAGGACACGCTCTTCGAGATCAGGGTCGTCGAATAAACTGTGAACGAAAAACCAGTCAAGTCCAAACTACCAGTGGGATAAAGAATATCTAAACTGACTACTTGCGGTCAAACCTGCTCGGCCTCGTGGAAAGCGCAGGATCGAGTCGGTCGAAGTGATTAGTAGATCCAATGACAAGCAGACCATCATTGCCCTCGAGTCCATCAATCTGATTAAGGAAGAAGGAGCGGTTACGATCATTGATGAGACTGTCAAGGTCTTCTAAAATTAGTACACAGGGTGCCGTCTGGCGAGCCTTCTCAAAAACGTCTTGCATGGCACCTTCTTCGCCTTTATAACCTGTTTGGGTATAAGTTACATTTATCTAAGGGCAAAGTAAACGACTTGCTTTGGAACGATTTGACGTAGAGAGGAGTGAGGCCTCGCTCTGCACACGTTTTGATGATAGCTTTGATACTGATAGTCTTGCCGTTCCCCGGAGGACCGTACATAATCAAGCCACGCTATTGAATGTATAAGCTATATCATCAAGGCTATTAAAAGGGGAATTCACCTTCCATGGGATCGAAAGTTCCTTATAAATCTCTTCGGCTTCAAAGAAGCTGTAGATATCCTTCTGTAGAGCCTTTTTGAACTCCTCTTTGAGAACAACATCGTCCCAGCTTGACTTCTGGACCTCGGACCATAAACTACTGTTTTTGGACCAAAATCCTTGGTTGAAAACCCAGACTTCATTATGCAGCTGATTTTGCCACAGTCCAGCCTGAAGTAACAATTCTTCCGCAGGCCCTTTTGGACCATCATGAAGCACAAAGTGTTGAGTCCTGACAGACATGCCAATGGCGAACTAAATGAGTTATTAGCATTTCCAAGCCTACGTATATAGTCGGCTCACGAACGTACCCTAACGATGTAAACGACGAATTTGTAGTCCTGATAAGCGGTTAGTATCAGAAATACGAGATAATAGTGAGAATATCAAATACCTTCCAAGTCAAATCAAATGCACCGAACACCACGGATTGAGAGAGTACGCCCTTGATGTCTCCCAGGCGACGGGCAAGAGGCATGAAGATTACATTCGTGATAGATTCAGGCGTAGGAAGTGCTTGTATTTGAGCAGCTGGGAAATCGAGAAGGGACAGTCTGTAGTCTTCAGACATGACCAACGAGTGCTTGGGGTAAAGTTTACGAAGTGCATGGGCGCTAAAACAGAATGGCATGAGGAAGCCACACAAAGTACGACTTTGAGAATGAACACTGACCCAAAGAGCTCAGGGGTGCTGTGTTTAGCTGAGGCTGCATGAATAAAAGATAAATGGGAATTAGCAGAGAGCCACCCGTAAGATCAGTCGCATACCTTGGTCAACCCATTCGTCATAGAAACCCTTCTGTTCCTTTCGTGCTTCTGCAGGTGCTTCTGGCTGGTCCCCGAACCATACGTTGACGAAATTGGTGTCATCTTCAGGAATAACAGGAGGCATGGTTGTGGTGTTGAGCAGGTATTGCGGTCGTGTGAGAAGAAAGAAATGAAGGTTGTATGCTGGACCGCAGTGCTTTGATATACTTATGGCCGCCGAGAGTGCGACAGTCACGGTACAATTGCGATAGGCGCTCCAAGGTAGACGCCCTAATTAGGAACTGCTATCCCTGCTTGCCTTATTTGGAAAGTCACGCAGACGCTGTCCCTTCTCACTGCGATCCCTCAAGCCCGTTTCTTTCACTTTTGCTTTACTACCATCTGCAGTCGACGAAACATATAACTGCCATTGAACATCATTCTAAGAAAGAGCACTTTACAACAGAACTTGTCTGAGCACAGGTCCATCAAATGGCAGCGACAGCAGCGGACATTCGTAGCGCCCTATCTCTCCCAACAAACTCGGCCGCTGGCCCCTCTCAGCCCCAACCTCGCAAATCAAACTCGACGAACAAGAAACCTGAGGGAATATCCAGGGAACTCTATGCTCTCATCGGCCCATCTGCACCATCCCTTGCTGCTCAGCTCGCGAAACCACGGCTGAAACAAAAGCCGAATCTTGGCGGTGGAGGAAAAGTAAAGTGGTAAGTGGTCATTCGTCCTCGGTTAAGCGTGCATCTTGATATCACTTTCATAGGGAATGGCGATCATTCAAAAATGGTGCTCGGAGCGATTCGTTGCAACTCGGTCATTGGGTAAAGGCTACAACTGACCCTTCAGCCGGTAAGTCACTATCCCCTTTGCTTCAGTAACTTCACTGAATCTGTCCCAGAATATCCTTTCGAAAAGTACAACGTAAAATCAACGATATATACTTATTCTCAAGACGAATACACCCGCTTTCTAGACGGTATGGAGGCGTTAGCATGTCATTTATGGTGCACTCACAAATTCTCTCCACGACTTAAAGACAAGGAATGGACAAAAGAAGAGACTGATTATCTATTCGAACTGGTTCGGGACTACGATATGCGATGGTATATCATCTATGACCGGTACGAGTATCCAGACGGGACGCCGCGCTCCATGGAAGTATGTATCCCTCCTTATGCAGCACTATATAGCCCTTACCATGCTTTAGGACTTGAAAGATCGATATTATAGTGTCTGTCGAAAGCTAATCAGGAACAGACCATGGGCAGGCGATGAAACCAGTAAAATCCAGCTAATCTCAAGCTTTCAATTCGATAAAGGTGAAATCTATTGTTTAATATCATACACAACTACCATATTCGAGAACTAGATCGAGAAACTACCCGCAAAAAATATGTCGCAAGTCTCGAGAATCGTACTCAGGACGAAATCGCCGAAGAAGAAGCTCTATTCATCGAACTCAAGCGCTTGGAGCAAAGTGAGCGCCGGTTTAAGAAAGAAAGAGAGGAGCTTTTGCGCACTTTGGCGGGTATAGACTCTGGGCTGCCAGATGTCATACCGGATGAAGATGGACCTGCAAGCTTGACACTGGAGGTCAAGAAGAAAAAGAAGGGTGCAGCTGCAGACCTCGAGACGCCAACGACGCCTTCAAATATCATATCGCTTGGACCACCTGTACCCAAAAGAGCGCAGTCTGTCAAATCGGCGGCACAGGGTACGTCTTGTATTGAATTGGTTTTTCTACCCTCTAAGACAATTTTTCAGATGCACACCATTGCATTGTTCGTACCGACCCACCGCCAGCCACCACACCAGCTACTAAGGCTGCTCACACCCCCGTCCACCTCCGCTCTTTCAAACTACCTGCGCCTAAAGCTGCAATTGCTCCAAAAGTTGCGCAGCTGCTTACCGAGCTTTCCATAACGCATACACGTCTTGTCATGCCCACACGCGACAACTGTGCACAGCTGGAGTCGCTCATCGAAGCTGCCAGTGCGCTCATCGACACCAAGAAAGTTGTGGATAAAACGGAGCAGGATATCAGAGTCCTGAAGGTACGGCTGGGAAGCAGGGCAAGCGAGGGAGCGGATACCGGTGTAGGAACACCAATGGACGCTGAAGGGGAAACTGAAGGTGGCGACGCTGAGGGAGAAGATGGGCGAGCTCAGAGTGTGGTCAGCACCAAAAGCGGAAGAGGGAGGAAACAGGTAAGTTGTTCGTGCACTTATTTCTATATCGAGTTTCTTAAACCAAATGTGCCTCAGTCTCGCCGTTCAGTGTCAATATCCTCTATCGATACCTCTGGCTCTGTTTCCGCGAGAGCAGGACCGAAGCGACAGAAACGTATTTGAATCCTGTATTTCTAATTTCCTTTGTAGCAATATAAATTACCTGGAAAATGAGATCATGATGCATATATCGAAAGCACGAAATCGTATTCTGGCATTAGTGTTTCGCAGAGTCATTATAACGGGCCATAATACATTTGAAAGCAGATGAGTAACATCCATGAGCGTCGACATAGAGTTGTGCTGTAGATGGTTCCAGAAAGATAGGTTGTTAGATTCCAAGCATGAAACATGTCCAATCTCTAAGACTCTGTGAATCTCAACACGAAGTTGACGATTATAGCGACTATCATCACGACGAATCAGATAATGATAACGGTCCAATTATGTGTGAACTTACTGAGTAGTGCAGTACAGAGAAGAGTCTGTGCCAAAAATAAATATCAACGACCGCACTCGTTGCTAACCAACCGACAAGATGTTTACTTACGGGTCCAACACGATCATCGTAAGGTCCTCTTCCGCCTCTGCGAATTGACGCCGCGCGCCAGTGATATGTGTACAGGGCATATAGCATAACGGCCATGGCTAGAATTAGTTCCCGTATCAACGATCTGCGACTGCCACGGACGGCAGATCACTCACCAACAAGAGAAAACATAGCAGCACTAATTTTTCCCACCTGCCCACAGACATGAATAGAAAACAAAGAGACACGAAAAAGGTTCCATACCCTATCTCCAAAGTTTAACAACCCCACAGCCAGTCCTCCGAGAACGACGGTGAAGTGCAGCCATGACAAAAATGTCCGCTCGTTAGCAAAAGAAACCTTGGGTTCTACTCTGACGGGCAGAGCAATGCGCTTCGACGCTGTGCGTTGCAAGAGAGGTTGCGTGGACATGATGGGGAAAAAAGAGCGGGCTGATATGATAAATGCTCTTTTTTCTGAAGGCCTTTGGAGAGAGGAAGTCAGTGAGCAAATGCTCGTGATCGTCAAGGTCTGAATAGGAGCCGAATTCCAATTGACTTCCTGACCAGACTCGACCCAAATAAAGTCACAAACGTGCGTGACGCCCGTGTGACCTCCGACGCCCTTCCGATTATGTCCCGGATGCCGTCCGAGTTCCGTCAGGCCAACTACTTCCGATCGCCGCGAATATCAGTACAATTTTCTATGTAGTACTATGCACATAACAATCCACCTGTATTGGACGTGATACAACTAAGTATGTAACATTTAGAGGTCTGTAATCCATTATCTTTATCATGATCAGCAATGAAGAACCAACATTGCATAAGAAAAATAAACGCTGTCTTCCCTCCATGCCTCCCCCTTTTTTCCATAGTGTTTATCCATCTCACGACACTCCTGGCTCCATTTGACTACAGAGCTATCGAAGTCGGCGCTGTAAAATGGCACTTCCCTCGCACCTTTCAGCCAACTGCGACCGATCACCTGTGTTCTCCCAAGTGCAAAGTCGATGTCGGCTTCCGTAAAGGGATAGACTCGCGCGTCGAATTCATTCTCGAATGGTTCTTGAGCAGTGCGAATGCTCCATTTGGCGCAATATCGCACAACGACTGGTAGAAGGTACACTCTGACATTGGGTTGAGCCCGAGCGCACGCGAGGACCAAGGCGTCCATCCCACCAAGCTCGGTCGTGCCCAGGCAATACTTCCTTTCTAGCAGTATCCCAAAAGGAACCTTCATCCCGGTCGTGATATCATGAACAGTGGTAAAAACCTCGGGCTGCGTCTTTGGCTCCGACACATCCGGGTTCCCTGTGCGAAAAATCTTCAACGCAAGTATAGCGAAGTAACCACACTCGATTGTAGTGACCGAGTGCGGTACATCAGGGTAGAACGCACACCAACTACCCAGGGTAGCGTTCAAGTCCTTGTCAACAACCCTCAGGTGGTGGCCACCAGTTGTATCGCCAAGGCCAAGCAGAAATGTACCAAGCAACTCATTCTGTGGCGTATCCCGATGCATCTTGAAGTGACCGCCGGGACCGTAAACGTGTATTTTGTAGGGTTTGGCGCACACTGGGTAATCAGCTGCGAAGCTTTCCTTCCAGCAGCTTTCAATCAACTGCAGCAACTTTGGCTCGAGGGAGAACTGGGTCGCCGATATTTCACGAGCTTCGCGAACTTCGGGGTCAAACTTAATCTCCTGATCTCGGACATCTCTGTAAGCAGAGACGGAGGCAGATTCATACCACCTTTGTAGCAGCCCTTGGAGGGGCACGCTAAACGTACTGTCCTGGTCACCTGTGTTTACAACGCCTTCATATTCGCAACCAGGGCAAGTAACAGCTAGTTTGAAGGAACAGTTCAGGTGTCCAGAGGAAAAGACGCGTGCGTGCTGACTACAGATCTCTTTCAGGATATTCAACTTCTACAAGCGTAATTAGCACGCAACAAGGCAATGGACCATGTTAATTGGCATAACATACCTTCATAATGACATCGTCTACAACCGTATCTTCTTTGTTACAATTAACCCTCAACCCGTAAGTTATTGAAACCATCATCTTTTCTTCGCGAGTCTTTGTCGGACAATAGCCAATGCACGGAAGCTTATGGTGAGCACGCTTAACAGCATTATTTATATCTATAGCAGATCGTGATGTCGAAATAGGTCTGGCAAGTACAACTTCCTATGAAGCGATACAATCAGAATGTTATAAGCGCGAGGAAACATGAATTCGATAGTAGACCTTACCTTGCGTGAAATCTTGAAACCCGTCGTATCTTGGCCTTGGTTCACTGCTCGCGAAGCGTCAGAAATAGTATCAGATATCACCTCATCGTAATCAGCGGACGAAGAGGTATGGCCACTGCATAATCCAGCTGATTTCATAGCGTCCATTGGTGAACGAATCTCAGCACCAATCTTGTCTAACCTGTCCCCGCATGCTCAACTTATATAGCGGAGAGGTCAAAGTCAAAACGTAACTGAACACATTGCACCGCTGGTTTTGGACAACAATAAAGTGAACATGACTCCAGTGAACGCCTTCTTTGGTTTGCGAATTTTAACAATGACTCGGATTTCCTGCCTGGAGGCATAATACATCGAAGACGAAGACTGTCAGGGTTCGTACCGTTTATATATGAACACGAGGATCGACTCAAACTGACTCGTGTGAGAAAAATTTGATTATTAATAATTTACCTGAATCATATATACCACACCCTGTCGGCCTCAAATATTTTTGGTAGAGAAGGAGAGAATCTAGGCCATCACCGTTCAACATTCAGGTTCAGAGAGTTTACCTGCCCATCATCCTCATTCTATCGGGATGCATGCCGCCCGGACCTGCGTTGATGTCGCCACCAGGCGGAGAACCTCCTGGACCAACTGGAGGAGCAAAGTTACCACCTGGAGGGAACGGTGGACCGCCCGGTAGACCACCGGGAGGGCCGCCATTGGGAGGGAAAGGTGGTGCACCTTTTCATTCATGAGCCTTATGTCACACTTAGACAAGGCGAAGACTTACCACCAGGGAAGCCGCCGGGAGGCCCCATGCCCGGTGGGGGCATTCCATTGGGAGGGAAAGGAGGAGCACCACCAGGGGGTCCCATCATACCAGGTGGAGGGAAGGGACCGGGAGGGAAAGGAGGTCTGGCTGCATAGAGTTAGTCAGTGTGTCTAAGAACGAACGTCGAATTCAAACTCACGTCCTCCAAAACCTGGTGGTGGTCCTCCGAAGCCCATGGGTGGTCCACCGAATTGAGGAGCAGGACCAGTCAAGTGCTGAGGACCGAACCCGAAACCACCTGGAGGTGGACCACCACTCGTTTCATACGCTGCAGTGATTTGGTCGATGATGTTTTGAGCCTTGTCGTGACCCAGCGCTAAATATCTCTATGTAAGGGATAATGCGATATGGTCAGACATTGCAATACTCACAAGCATAATAATCCCGAACGTTCGAGAGGTGATTACGACCACTGTTATGGGCCTTGCGCACTATTTGCATGGATCAAAACCCGTGAATCTTGCACAGAACAAGACCAACATACCTGAGGCAGAGTCGTGAGTTAGAAATACATCACAATAGTCACAATAATGTTTCTATATATTTTGTCAGTCATTAGCACCATGTAGTGCAAGTGTCGTACGCACAGGCATGAAGTCAGCTTGGGTTGGTGGTCGATGTCCAAAGACGCTGGTGGCGGAGCTTGGAATTTCATCGAAGGTAAACTAACCCCTAACCCTAAACACATTGCTTGAGACTGCAATGGATCCCTCATCTACTGGCATCCAAGAGCCCTTTGATTTAATCCGTCTGTCGCTGAGCGAACGTGTCTATGTAAAACTAAGGGGCGACCGTGAGGTAACGGGGATTCTCCATGTAAAGTCTCTTTTCACGACATTATTGACCGCTTGAACCTGACATAGGTGCACAACACTTGCAGGCTTATGATGGGCATATGAATCTGATTTTGAGCGATGTTGAAGAGACAATAATGATCGTTGACGTGGATGCTCCTCTCGAAGAGCGCAGGGCTGTCAAAGTAAGTGTATCATGTTTGACTGGAAAGTGTCACTTATATTGTATTAGATGGCGAAGCGAAAAATGGAAATGTTGTTTGTCAGAGGCGACGGAGTGATTCTGGTAAGTGATTCTGTTTACATGTTTGCTTATTTTGAATTCTTGGTACAGGTTTCCCCACCGTCGCGCACATGAGTAGGATGGTAGAGCAGCAAGGCTTGGGCAGCGAGCAGATTGATGCCATGTGCACTGATCCACATTGCCAATATATATTTTATGGCAGACAGCTCAGCCTATCACATATTGAAACTCTTGGGATTGCAGTTGTGTTTCGATGGTCCGGGGCGAGGTACACTCAAGTGGTTCGTTGAAATCGGACTTAAATTCGTGGCACCAGGCTTACAGATTACATTACGGGCCAGAAAAAATGTGGAGTATTGGTACAGGCCATATCAATAATTAACTTCATTGAAACATCATCGTCCAAAGGTGACTCTCATCTTTTTGGTCTTTGCTTAGTCTGCAATCACCAATCCTGAAGGATACTTTGATGTCAAATTGACACCATCATTCCCAAAGTGCGCTGCTGTAAACGGTATGCCGGTGATAGAAGACTTGAAGTCCAGCAAGCCTGGCATACCGTTGGAGCAGATAGCAGGTGGAAGTGCGTCTCCCGGTATATCATCGTCTGAATCTGGCACCACTGCACCTGCAGGCCATGTATCAGGATCCCTGAGCCACCCAGCATGAATAATTTTGATCTAGAAAAGACACCAGATCAACCTTTCAACTGTGAATTGGCGATAGATAAGAGGACGAACCACGAGAGTCATGGGTAGCCTTCGTTTCAAACGTCCACCAGCAACAAGTCCTTTCCAGACTTTTTCTAAACCCTCTTCCCATATCTCTTCACTGCTCACTGCACCAGGACGGCTCAGCAGCTGTTCGAGTTTCTTACGAGACGCTGAAAGGGGTGTTGGCCGTGGGACTGCAGATGGGGTTAACCATAGCGCTCTGCGGGCAGCGTAATGAGAAGGTCCTGGAGGTGGTAAATCGGTGGTAGACATGGCATATTGGTAAAGTGATACATGGGGAGTACCGTTTGGACATGTCATATTCGTATCGTGAGGAGATAAACGAGTGGCATTTGCATTGGACTTTGATATAGGTCGTGTGATATGGGAAATTGGAGTTGGGCGAGGTAGTGGTGGTAGTGGGAGACAACTATCGTGCTTATTGGCTACTTTGGAGGGTATCATGAACAAGAGATCTGAAAAAAAATACAGTGTGCTCCCGTTATGCGGGCATGCAGGAACGAGGACACAGTATCCATCGCAGTGGCTAAATAAGCGTTGGCTATCGCCGCTGAAAACCAATGATTTGGGTGATCTGTTCCCACGGGTCCAGCCATGCGATATCCGACAAGCGACTGAGAAAGGACAACAAGCCTTGTCCCCAGACCAGGTCCTTTACATTCGACAATCATCATAGGCCTGCTCGCTTCCGGCACCATCCTGCTCGTCGCGTTTCTCGTCGTCGCCAACGATGGTCTACCGCAATCCCTCGCCAGCACCGTCCACGACCTCTATATCAGACAACGAAGACGACGACGTCAACAAGTCAACCTTTTTTCCAGGTTCTGATGTTGTCGTTGTTTCACCTGCCCAGTGGACATCTCGTCTCCGCAATCTTCCAAATGGCAGGAGCACGCTGCATTCACCGATGTCCCATTTACCCCCAGAAATCCTCATACATATCCTAAAGCATCTGCATTCACCCCGAGATCTCTATCACGCTCTCCTCGTTTCTCGCTCCTGGTGCGAGTGCTCTGTTGAGTTGCTGTGGCATAGACCTAGCTTCACCAGGCTGTCTACTCTCGTCAAGATGATGCGTGTACTCAGTCGTGGCGATCAGACCTTCACATATGCGCACTTCATCCGCCGTCTCAACTTCCTTTTCCTAGGCGCGGACCTTACCGACGCCCTATTTTCTCGTCTTGCACAGTGCGACAGACTGGAACGTTTGACGCTTGTGAACTGCGGTTCGATATCAGATGATGCTCTGGCCCGCGTCCTCCCCTGCCTCCCCAACCTGGTCGCCATCGATCTCACGGGTGTCTCCGAGGCCTCAGATAAAGTCATTGTCGGTCTTGCGTCCGCTGCCAAGCGTTTGCAAGGCATCAACCTCAGTGGTTGCAGGAAAGTGACGAACGTGGGTGTCTTTGCACTGGCAGCAAATTGCCCTCTTCTTAGGCGTGTCAAACTCAGTGGCGTTGAGGGCGTCACGGACGAACCGGTCTCTGAGCTGGCCAAGTCTTGCCCACTGTTGCTTGAGATCGATCTCAACAACTGCAAACTGATAACAGATGCATCTGTTCGTGATTTGTGGATACATTCCACACACATGCGTGAAATGCGCTTGTCGCAATGTGTGGAGTTGACTGATGCTGCCTTCCCCGCTCCTCTGAAATCTGAAGCATCCAATGCTCCCCGTATAAATTCGTTTCCACCTTCTATGACGCGATACTCCGAGGAGTTGCCACCCCTCGTTTTGAACCGATCTCTAGATCACCTACGTATGCTGGACCTTACGGCATGTTCTCTTCTTACGGACGATGCTATTGAAGGTATTATATCCCATGCACCGAAGATCCGAAACCTGGTCTTGTCAAAATGTGGTCAGCTAAGCGACAGAACTGTCGAGAACATCTGCTTACTGGGGAAGCATCTTCATTATCTACATCTCGGTCATGCCATCAACATCACCGACCGTTCTATCAAGACCCTTGCTCGATGCTGTACACGTTTGCGTTACGTCGATTTTGCAAGTGCGTCTTTGCTACACAATGGATTGGTTTGTTTCTCGCTGAACATTTATTTTCACACAGATTGCGTTCTTTTAACAGACATGTCTGTATTCGAGCTTTCCAGTTTGCCCAAACTACGCCGTATTGGTCTTGTTAGGGTTAATAATCTGACCGATGAAGCGATCTATGCACTGGCTGACCGACATGGTACTCTTGAACGTATTCACTTGTCATATTGTGACCAGATCTCTGTCATGGCCATCCACTTTCTGCTACAAAAGCTTCACAAGTTAACTCATCTCAGTCTCACTGGGATACCGTCTTTCCGTAAAACCGAGTTACAACAATTCTGTCGTCAGCCACCTCAAGTACGTTTCTGAAGTTGTTTTGAGGGTGTATGCTAATCAGGAGATATCACAGGAGTTCAATATGAGCCAACGTGCTGCGTTCTGTGTATATTCGGGTAGTGGCGTTGCAAGACTGAGAGCATATCTCACAGAACTTTTCAATACAATTACAGAGGACATGAATGCAGACGATGAAGACACGGAGTATGATGACGACGTCGAGCAGTACCCTAGCGAAGGTATTGCCGATACTGAGTTAGAGACAGGAAATGAAGGTGATGATGAAGACGTTGCGCGGGGAAGTAGGTCTGTTGTATATCAGAGTGGTGCACACTCTGCGGCACGAAATGATCGTTCCGAACCAGTTATCACGCATTTCTCCCAACATCCAGAACTCGCCATTCAGCGTGATCAAACTGTACGACCTAATCCTGCACTGGCCGTCATCCCTGCAGCTCCAATTTTCACACCGCCTCATCCTAATGTCATCCGCATGGATCCGTCAGCTGCGGCTGGCCCTTCTAATGGCAACCAGCGCAGAGTACGAAGTTTTGGACACCAGCCAGTGGTAGAAACTTCTACATCTCCTACACCAAGTGATGTAGCATCTAATCGCAGTACGGGTACCAACCAATCTAATGGTGCAGGATTCTTTCGCACATACAATGAAGTTGCTACTTCCTCAAGGAGCAACGGCGCTTTGACCCCAGATTATATATACGCTGAAATTGGTCACGGACGTGGGGCCGGGAGTATGTCTTCACACGGACATCTAGCTATGTTACCTCAAAGCTTCGCAAGACATAGCTTCAGCGCATCTACGGGCTATGATGCCCCAACTGGGCCGTCTCCGCCGGGTATCACTCAGGTGATGCATTCGCATTCCGCTGATGGTCCTCCAGACTTGCATAATGTTGATCGCGGACGCTCAATGGCCGAGTCTTCAGCTGCGCCTTATCGCGTATCTGTACCTTCGAACGAAAATGTCTCTTGGCCACATATGCAACACGAGGGCACTTCGCCCACATCAACTTCACCCATTACGAGAGAATTGCATGAATCTGTTCAATCTGCTCTAGGCCCTCAACCTACTGAGAGCCGTGAAGGAGATGGTAGAGGGAGGAGCGTGAAGAGGAGTCTGCGAAACACATTCAATGCTGCAGAGCACTACGCAACATCATTCTTGTTTGGTCGTGCATCTGCTTCCAACACTCACGTATATGAGGTGAACCCGAGCAATGGCTGGAGCAATGGATCTGGGAACGATAACCAACCACGATAGAGATTACGCATATGTTATGTTCATGGAAACAGACTCGACAAAGATTATGTATCACTGTCACAGGGAAGGTTCTTTGGAGTCGGCGTGCCCATTCTTACTATGAGATTGTACACCGCACGATCGGATGTTATTTTCGAAGCTTTTGTCTGTAATACTCTCTCCTGTCGCCTGTCGCCTTATTATTACTGTTTGTATTTTTTCCCCTGTCAAGCAAAATGTTGTGTTTTTACTAGTGGTACTTTATTCGCTGTCATCTGGGCCTTTAAAAATTTAAGATAAATACACAGGGATTGCTACAACATTATGCAGATCTACATATTTCCCAGACTCGGACACAGCCACAAGTATACGGTTGCAGTGGCTGTCGTTCAACACAACCGTGACGGGCGCACCTCAGTTTGGCATCTTTCATACTAGGCTCAAACAGCAATTATGAATATCCGCCCTGCAAGAGTAATGCAAAGACTATCAATTGTCTGTTCCCATACTCAACTTTCTTGCACTAGGTGAACGATCTCATGGGCATGCAAGCATGTAACTTGCAGAATCTCCCTGAAAACTATACCATGAAATACTGTGCGTCATATGAAGCACTTTAGAACTTTTGAGCACACTAATATGCTGACGGTTTTCATGGTAGACCTCTACCACGCACTAACGTGGCCTTCACTCTCGTATGTGGCCGAAGATCATGAAGGTCGGATTGTAGGGTATATCTTGGCAAAAATGTGCGTGTGTTCAGATGAAAGTCTCCATTTAAGCTTTGTGACATTTGGGGTTTGTAGGGAGGAAGAGCCTGGTTCCGAGGATGAAATCCATGGTCATGTCACGTCAATATCAGTGTTGAGGTCTTATCGTCGACTAGGACTGGCCAAGAAATTGATGGTACAATCTCGTACGTATCAGAAATTTTGTTGGGAAATGCCTCTAACTCTTCAGACAGAGGAAGCTATGGCAACAATTTACCGTGCCTCGTACGTCTCTCTACATGTACGAAAGTCGAACCGCGCAGCACTAGGCCTATACCGCGATACCCTCGGCTTCACAGTTAAAGACATAGAGAAAAAATATTGTGCGTCTACAGTCTCCACATGACCATCTCTGTTGAAACTTACAGTCATTGAAAGACGCCGATGGTGAGGATGCATATGCTATGCAGCTATCGCTGAAGTAATACAGCATATTGTACTAGTACATCATTACATTCGCAATAAATACACACCAGCAAATTCAGTAATTGAGAACTGTGTTTTACGAGCCTTCGCTGGGCTCAGCTGTCTCGATGCCTACATTCACATCTCCAGGCTGGCGTGTTTGCTCCATTGCCTCTGCGGCAACGGAATCTTGTGCAGCCTGTGTGCTGTCATCTTCTACGATACCTCTTGATATCATCACAGCCTCTCGTATAATCTTTGCCGTCTCCAAACCTAACGCGTAATACCCGTCGTTAGATTTTGCATCGAACATACCAGTATGAGCTTGGACTTCATCAGACGCGATAGAATTCTTCGCCGGTAGGAAATACGAGGTAGAGGGAGAGGATTGTTGTGGCAGGACGACAAATGTGCGAGCAGGCGTATAAGAAGGAAACGAGGGAGGGATTAACGTATAGAAACTGGTAATATTATTTGTAAATGGTATGTTAGCTTGAAAAAAAGGTCCATATCACTACGCACTTTCTGAATAGCACTCCGAAATTCTGTTCAGCCTCGACCAGACAATCTAGGCGCTTCTGCAATGTTTTTTCATCCCACAGATTTTTCACGTACTTCATATGATCTGTGGCCCAGGTATAACCAGAGCCAAGATCATCGCGCCTATAATAAGCTGTACCAGCCGCTGCACCAGCAATCAAAGCCCCGCCAACAGCGTATGCTGCCGGCGCCCATTTCATCCAACCAGCCTCACTGCTGGTACCCATCGACGAAGATGTGATACTTGCGGCAGGAAGCTTTTGAGGAGCAACTGGTGTGGTACTCTTCTTTCCAAAGAGTGAAAATATATCTGAAGCAACTGTCCGTGCACTGCTAGCGTATTCGACAGCTTTCGTAGCGCTGTTCTTGAACACGAAAGGATGCAATCCCAGATACTACGTCCAATCAGATACAGTCAAATTCGACAAGAAACGACGTCCGTACAGGTGTGTCAAATGCTATACAGGCAATTATCTTCGGCCAAAGCGGGGCTTGTTTATCTGGTCGAGAATTGACGAACTCCAGGAGCGCGTCTGCCGCAAGCAACCCACCCATGCTGTACAGGTATTGTCAATATCAATGGAATACCAGTCAGTTATCACATGATTCCATGGTCACCTGTGTCCACACAGTATTATTTTTGCTTTTCCTGCTCCTCCGCCTGTACCATTTTCCACTTCCTTCTGGACAGTCAGGGTTGTCAGCCAATCTGCGAAGCGCTCGACGGCTTCAGTCTTGTGTCATTCTCGTTCAGTAACTGTTACTTGTATAAGAATGTGCTACGCACCAGTTCTCCTTTTGTCTGATAAAACTGATGAGATCGACATTTGTTGAGTAGGGCAATCAACATACTTCGTATGCAGGAAACGGAATACACTCCACGCGTACGTGGTCAACCGTCTCTGTCAAAACATGTTCCAGCCTGGAAGGAAAATCACCAAACGTGGTATCCGTTCCTTTGAATCTTCAAGCAATGGTTGAGTTATTGTCATGAAAGAGCCTGAGACTTGTGATGAGCATATACTCACCCGTGAATGAATATGACAAGTATAAGGTCTAGAGGAAGCGTTTTAGCTACTACGAGCTGTTTCTGCTCTTCTTCACCATGAGAACCGCTCGGCATTTCAGATAATAGACCTTGAGCAATAAATACAAGTGTCAGTGGTAGATAGATACATATACTGCAGCCACGATGCTTGATGGCTGTTTGTTCTTGTTAGTTTCCAAGGCTACTGGTACACAGAGTAGGGTCACCAGATGGTCTTACAATAGAATCATAGAAATTCATAGGATGCATTGCCAAAGTTACAATTACAATACACATAGGGCTACAATTCTGCAAATACGGTGGTGCTAAAAGGGTTATCCATTAACATACGTGACTCGGTGTGAGGAGAACACCATACATCACTGGCTCTGACTCTGGCTCTGATAAGGCGCCTGTGTAAGGAGCACCATAGGATAAGAGGAAACATCTTCTGAGCATTCAGGGGGATATGACGATACATGAGAGTGCTTTGCTAAGTGGTTCTCCTCAGAGGTGGTGTTCGCATGTGACATAGATGTCTTGTTCTCTGCAGTAGGCTGCATTACGTGGGTGGATGAGTCATTTGGAGTTATTTTCAGTGCACCAGAACGAAACGCGGATCCTTTATCACTTGAATTTAAGAGCAAAAAACGAGATCGAAAGTCAATGGAAGGAGGTGAACAAGAGCCGGTGTCTGATACTGCGTGTATCGCGCCGCCGGAAGAGGGATAAATTGGGGGTGACTGGTTATGAGAGGGTATAGGAGTTCCATAGATTCCCTGGGACGATGCCAATGGCTGTGGTTTCGATATCGAACCTTCGTCTTCACGACCTGGCCATTCCAGGTCTGAGCCGTCCATTTCTGAATCCTCTTGAGCATCAATACCAGATGAACTAGGACGAGGGCCTGAGGTGTCTGCAGTATCCACCTCCTTCATAATCTCAGCTCTGTCAACCTCCATGTCCGAATCCTGTGTGAGCTGGCGTTCTACAACATCCTGAGATGATGTAGACGAGCGAGATAGGGGTGTATGCGGACTCCGAGAGGAGCCTGGCCGCAAGAGACTCGGTCCTGCAAGGCTATTGCTGGAGTCGATAAGTTTTTGCGAACGAAGCTTCTCACTCAGGCCCACTTGAGGCACACGGCTTTGCTCGATAGCGCGCCCTACAAGGAAGTCCAAAGCTGGTGACTGCGGGAGGGATGGGATAGCTGGGGTGCCTATTGGAGACGATAGTTGTGCAAATGATGCGTGGCCTGGAGTAGACGCGGATACAGATGCAGGGCGTTTAGAAGTAAGAGCGTGTGCATTTAACGAAGGTGGAGAGGAGGGATGATTCATCAGTGGGGGAGAGGAGGAATTATGAGTAGTAGGTGGTGATGGGGGACCAGTGTTGTGAGGGTGAGAAGACGATGGGTATGGGAGACTTGTAGAATGACTTTGGTCGCTGTGAGGTCGCAACGATGTCGAGTTAAGCTCTGTCAATGCCGAATCACGTCATTTGAGGAACTAGAGATACATCAGTCACCTCGTACCTCCAATTTGTGCATTTGTAGGCCTGCGGGGAACAACGCTACGTGTTGTGTCTAAGCTTCCACTGAGGCTCTTGTCTGTCTTCTTCATCCATATAATATCGCGCTTTTTCATGGGCTTCGCCTTCCGGACATGGTCATGAATGACGTGATGCGTGAGTTGACCGCTGCTAGGGAAAGTGAGTCTGCACCAATCCCAGTAGCAGGAGTGTGAGGCTGAGCCTCTCGATGGCATTCCGGTAGGTGGTGCTTGGAATGCGGGCATGATCTCTATTATTCAAGAGAATCACAGATTAATCGTATCAGTAGTCTCGCAGAGGGCAAAGAGCGCGACGCGTGAAGAAGTAATTGGTAGGAAGCACAACTCTGATAATAATAATAAAAAGCCAATAGCTACAGTGATGCTGAGGACGGTTCAATAGGTTGCAACAAAGCGTGGGCCAAGGAACTTTTGCGGTTTAACCGAATGAGGTTATGTTTGCGCTTATTGAATTCTAAGGCTGTCACATCCAAATCAGGTAATTAATAAACGGCTAAACGGCACCCATAGGAAGAGACCCAACTGAAGTGAAAGCGACAATTGACTCCTATACAGCGCACCCAAGATGCAGGATAACTTCGATGATATTGCTCTATTGAATTACATGGGCATCTCGCAAAACTCTACACCTCTACCAAGTTCAGACCCTATCAGCTTCTTGAAAGAGCACATTCATCAACTTCCTCCTAATTTGGCTGTTCTCTTCTCACTCAAAACGACACCACAGCAACGTACCGTTATTCCAGCGATACGCAATCGGAGACTGAAGTTTACTACATTAAACCCAAGAGAACTGAGTTTCGTGGCCGCAAAAAGCACATGGCCATTGCTGTGGCAGGGAAGAGAGCGGCGAGGACAGGAGGAAGCTAAAGCAGAGAGGGAGTGGGCACAGAAAGATTTCCTAAAGGGTTCAAAGCAGCATGTGGGTAAATTGGGCACGTTGTTAGGCGACTATGAAGAGGAGCGGGAGGCTGAGAGAGTGAGAGTATTAAGAAGAGAGAATATCAATAATGCTGGTGACGACTTTGTGCCGGAAGAGGACGAGAGCGAAAGCGACGAAGAGGATAACAGCGCGACGACTGGTCAAGAAGAAGAATCAGCAGAAGAGGCCAAGGCGTCGTTTGAACGACTAATAAGAGAAAGATTCATATATGGTCTTTTGGAAGTGGGTTGCCTGCATGAATTGTGTTCCAGTTGAAAAAGACTAAAAAGCTTTGACAGGGCATCGACTACGACAGCGTGGACTGGAATGAACAGTACGACGAAGAGGATGAAAGAGATATAGAGGACCGGTGGTTTAACGAGGATTCGGATTAGAAACGGGGCAGTATCTATAAAAGGCAGCTCTCCGGCAAAGGTGGTGAATATATGCTCCATGTCCGGCCGATGTCCGGCGCTGAAAGTTCTGTCCTTCTTGAGCTTGCCCTCACTCATCTCGTCGACCCACCCTAAATATCGCAATGGCCACTCAAATCCAGACTAGTCTCTCTTCTGACATCCAACGGGCTCTACAGTATGCCGTCGGTGAGGCAAACAATGCTTATACCCAATCTCAGAGAAAGGAGTCTTCTACAGCTAAAAAGCGTGCTCGAGATGACATGGATGAAAACGTTGTAGACACAGACAAGGCCAATACAGAGAAGAAGAAAAAGAAGAGGAAACACGATACCGGAGCAAAAGCGCTTGGAGGAACAAGTGGGACCTTGTCTGACAACGGTCATCCAGTCGTGGATCCAGTCCTATTATCTCCGGAGGAGTCTGGTGGGCTGAGGAAGAACCCTGTTCAGATAAAAGACAACGGAAAGCAGTCAGCTTCGCAAGCTGACATTGGACTTGTAGAATTTCAATCGCAACCTGAGGAGCTTGTTCCACATGTCTTGGATTTACAGCACTCCCTGTCAGCATCTGACAACCACCAGGCGTCATCAGCTGCATTTCTTTCTGCAGTCGTTGCAGCTGCCTCTGCCACTTCAGTCCCCCACCCCCACCTAGATGTGACCCATGCCCAGTATCAGGAGCATCACTTGATGCCTGATATGCACCAAGCTCCGTATGTTCCCTACCCTTCCATGCAGTATAGTTATGATCATGTACCCCAATACGGTCACCCTCAGCAACCTCCTCCACTATTTCCGCTGCCAATGGGTATTCCCTTACTACCAGATCTGCAGTTCGGTTCCAATGATGAAATCCTGCGCGCTTTACAAGATCTCGATGTATCCAAATTAGCCAATGTTCTCAGAACATTGAGTGAAGCTGCCGCTGCTGCAAACTTACCACCAGGACCAAATCCCGGTCCTGGATTTATGGCTCCCCTTGTCGGTCAGGATGTAGGTCCTGTCCCATCACAATCGTCACTCGGACAAATCCCTGCACCATCAGGTGCAATTTTGAGTGCTCTTCCGAAGCCATCCAAACCGTCTCACAATCGGGTGTTGGACATGAGTCTCCCTGGGCCCGAGCAGCATATGAATCCAGACCATGCTCATTTATTAGCAAATAAGTGGATGAATGCAAGTAAATTAGCTGAGTTGGTTAAGACGGAAGGTATGGCTAAAATTTTGGACCCTTCAATGATATTTACAACGTGCTGCAGGCCTTATTTATAAGAAAGGAAAATTTTCCGCCATTGAGGACCAACAGTTAAAGACAGCCATTGAAAACTTTCGCATTGTAAGTCTTTCATTTTCCTTGTCTTTGAACTGCATGACAATATCGAATAAATATAGGAGAAGAATCTAACCCACGAACAGGTTGGCGAAATCATCTTCCAGAAAAACGAAAAGGGAAAAGATAATGCATTTTGGTCTGAAATTAGTAGGTCTTCGTGTCATGCGTCACTTTTGAATGGTGAATGGTAATGATCGCCATTGTGACTAGCCGCTGCTGTTCCTCAACGTCCAATCATAGCTGTGTATCATCACGTTCGCAGGTTGTTCCACCCCATGAAGCAGCAGGGAAAATGGATGCCTACTGAGGATGCCCTATTGAAACAGTATGTATGCGTAGCCATTACCTCTTGAACAACTTGTAATTCAATTAACTAGAGCTGTCGCCGACATCGGTCAACAATGGGAAAGGGTTAGTGAACGTGTTGGGCGAATGTCGTCTGACTGTCGTGATCGGTATCGGAATCACATTGCAAACCGGGACGTACGTGTAACGGGTGCGTGGACGAAGGAGGAGGAGGAAGAGCTTACAAGGATTGTCAGCGAGATGACAATACAACAAGGCAAAGATATAGACAATGATGTATTTTGGGGCAAAGTAAGCGAGAGAATGTTGAACACAAGAGGCAGACAGCAGTGCCGCATAAAATGGTACTTTTTCTTCTTCTGCGCCTACTCTGCGAACGCTGAAGCGTCCGACTGTAGGACCGACTCCCTTAGCAAAACAGTGAAAAATGAGGGGCAGAAACCGCGATGGAGCCCACAAGATGCCTTCATATTAGTGCATAAGTTAGTCTCTCGTTGTCCCTGCAATTTGTCAAACTCTAATACCAGCTTCTGTCACCAGAGTTGATTCGCTGAACGTCCGAGATGACACTGAAATCGACTGGAAGACACTACCTGATACGGATTGGAACCTCTGGAGTGCACATTCATTGCAGCGGCGGTGGTTAACCATGAAGCGAAGTATCAAAGGTTTCGAGGACATGACGCATCAAGGTGCGTTGCGATGTCTCTCCTATTTTGCAAAACTTCACACTCGCATGCAGAGATTATGGATATCCTAAGGGTTAAAAAAGCTCAATTACCAGCTCCTTCCTCTACTCGCAAACGAAAAGTTACTAGCGCAGCTAATGTGCATGATCCAGAAGCCAGTGGCAGCATAGATTCTGACGTCGCCGGGTACCCCGAACCAGGTGAAGCAGGCCCAAGTGCTAGACCTGAAGCGACGCATGAACAGCAGGCATTTTCACCTGGTCAAGATGGATCTGGTTCTCATCATATACCAGGAGATCCTCACTGAGGACTGCTATGTAGCCCTGGATGCAATACATATAGACTCTTGCTGCTACCATTCGTAATTGACGTCTAAGTGGATGCATACGCAACATGATGTCTTAGCGCTTAGACTCTGAGAAGCATATTCACACAGCCCTGACGTACACGCTCAGGTTGGCAATATCAGTGCGACTGTACGTTGACTATGTGAATTCTGGTTATCAAAAGGTCTTCATGGATAAGCGGATTGCTCTACTGGACTCTGGTACAGGGCACTGCAAAAGCCTTAGCACTGGCAGGATTATTGCATTTTTGTCTTTGTTTGTTGTCTCAGCTCTCTTCACGACGGGCCTTCATTTCGAAACCAGTAATTTTCAAGCGCGGATTCAACATGTACCTATCAATGCACAACAGATACTGAGGAAATGTGCAGCCTTGAAAGTACGTCCAGGGCCTCCTGAAGGTTTTCAGCACAGGGCGGTATCGGACAGATATGACTTTGGAACACCTTCAACGCTGATCACGAACGCGAGGATTTGGACTGGAGAACATAATGGAACGGAAATCTTGTTCGGCGATTTGTTACTGGACAATGGAATAATTAAAGCAGTTGGATATGTCCCTGAAGATTTACTCTCCACCACGACTAACCTTACCATCGTCGATGCCCAGGGTGCATGGGTTACACCGGGTTTGGGTGAGTGAGCTGACCTTGTTTCATGATATCAACCTGACCAGTAGGGGCTGCGACTGTAGTCGACCTTCATTCTCATGTTGGAATGTTGAGCGCACCTCTTCTAGCAGGTAAGCACTTCTAGCTGATGGAGACTGTGTACTACTGACGCATATATGCAGGTGTCATCGATGTGAATTCACCAAAAGGCCCTATTTTGCCGTGGTTAAGGAGTATCGATGGTTTCAATACGCATGATGAATCAATTCGTCTAGCTATGGCTGGTGGTATCACTACGGCCCAAGTCTTACCTGGGAGTAGTAATGCAATCGGTACGTGCTTCGCTTACAGTGCATAGTTCAATACTAACATTAATGATATATGTAGGCGGGCAAGCATTCATGATGAAGCTTAGAAAGACCCCTGAGAGGTCTCCATCATCCATGATCTTAGAACCACCGCATACTCTCAACGGAACAGATAACGGCCCAAATTTAACGCCTCGTTGGCGTCATATGAAGTACGCGTATCCTTCATTATACTGGAACACTTGCTCATAAGTTGTTTGAAGGCAGGCTTGTGGTGAAAACCTAATTCGCCATGGAACGCGCATGGATGCTGTTTGGTCCTTCAGAGCTGCCTACGAGGAAGCGCGTAAGATCAAGGCTGCGCAGGATAAATACTGTGAGGATGTGGAAGCAGGAACATGGAACTCCCGCGAAGACTTCCCTGAGAGTCTGCAGTGGGAGATGCTCGTTGACGTCCTGCGAGGACGCGTCAAGGTTTGGCCATTTTTTGCCTCGATGTCTTAAACTGTGCCAATTAAATTACCCCAGATTTCAAATCACTGCTATGAAGCGGTAGATCTTGATAATATTGTTCGGGTGCGCTCAACTTTGCTCCTTTTCGCGCAAGGTCTCGTTTCCTGATAATGATATTACTATAGCTAACGAATGAATTTCACTTCCCTATTGCATCGTTCCATCATGCCTCTGAAGCCTGGCTAGTTCCTGATGTATTGAAAAGAACGTGTGTATACTTTAATACTCCTGTGTGAAGACATGTTATATTTCAAATTATAGGTGGGGAGGAACTCCAGCTGCTGCAATATTTGCTACCAATCATAGGTAAACCCTAACTCTTTTCATTGACGGTCTCAGCATGAACATCAACTTAGGTATAAACGCGAGTCGTACAGAGGATCCGAATATGCTGCGCGCGTCCTCGCCGATAACAACATCCCAGTGGTGATGAAGGTTTGATTGTTTACATATCAAATGACTAAGTTTCTGATGGGATTCATTTCCAGTCTGATCATCCCGTACTTAACTCTCGCTACCTTCTTTATGAGGCACAGCAAGCCCATTACTTTGGTTTACCATATAACCTCGCACTTGCTTCTGTGACCTCTGTGCCGGCAACTATCGCTGGTCTTGATCATCGCATTGGTTTTATCAGGCAGGGCGCCGACGCAGATATCGTGCTTTGGGATTCCCACCCATTACATCTCGGCGCTACCTCTGTTGGGATTTGGATTGACGGCATTGCTCAAATCCCCATTCCATCTAAAGCAGGCGAAAACGCAGGGCTAGTTGACATTGGAAAGTGCAAGGAAGGCCAGACATGGCTGAATTTGCCTCAGGTCCCCGTTTGGGACGAAGAACGCCAGAAAGCTGTTCACTGGGATGGCCTTCCACCGTTGGAGCCGATAAGTCAGCGCAAACAAGTGGTCTTTGTGAATGTCAAGGAGCTGTGGATCAAAGGCGAACGTGGTATAGAAGAGATCAACCTGTCGGACGATCAGCAAAAGGGACAGACGATCGTAGCCATTAAAGATGGTCACATTGTATGCGCAGGTATCACATCCACATGTGAATCAGTGGTAGCCGAGCTCGAGACATCGATCGAGTTTATTGACTTGCATAATGGAACTATCTCACCTGGTTTAATGTCCTATGGATCACCTCTGGGATTAGAAGAAATAGCTGGGGAGCCATCGACAGGCAATGGGCCATTACATGATTCTTTCCTTGCGGATGTACCCAGCATACTAGGTGACGCAGGTGGTCTCGTACGTGCAGTGGACGCACTTCAATTCAGCACCCGGAATGCACTGTATGTTTATGCACTGATATATCCCCTTTTCTTCATCTTATAAAAGCTAAAATGCAGGACGGCCTATCGTGCAGGCGTGACTTCTGCTACATCTTCTTTATTCAAGAGAACACTTTTCGATGGTGCTTCACCTAGCTTTTCAGGGCTCTCTACAACTTTCCGGACTGGTTCTCGACATATATTGGATAAAGGAGCCTTGATCCAAGAAGTGGCCGCACTTCATGTGTCCATTGGCAGACCCCATCCTTTAGCTTCGAAGTCTGGAAAGAAGATCATCAGTATCAGTGAACAAATTGCAATCCTGCGCCGACTGCTTCTTGATCCCGGCTCCCAAGAAACCCTGACTGGACAGTGGTTTAAGAAAGCTTCTCAGGTAAATCCATCCGGCGGGTGCAGCGAAAAATATCTCTCAGTTATTCAAATTCCAGGGCACCATACCCCTTGTCATTGAGGTTCATAGTGCAGATATCATGGCATCCTTGTTACTGCTAAAGAAAGAAGTTCAACGGGCCCATGGCTCCGCACTAAGGTAGCTTACTTTGCGACAGCCTTTTTCTTTTTGGTTGCCTAGAGCTTACACCTCAAAACAGGCTAATCTTCGCTGGGGCCTCCGAAGCACATATTCTTGCGGAAGAAATCGGTGAGATTTGTTGTCTAGTGTTTGAATATTATCTTGACGACATCTTATCTTTAGGTGAAGCTGATGTAGGCGTAATCATCAATCCTGCAAGACCATACCCAGGGGAATGGGATCAACGTAGGATGTAAGGGAAATACTACTCATTAATAATTGATAAAGGGACTGAGATTCCGACTTGCTAGATTACCTGGTCCTCCACTCTCCAATGATACACAAGCTGTCACTCTGATTCGGAATGGTGTCCTAGTGGCATTAGGTGTTCCTGAAGCGTGGGCTGCGCGGAATGCTAGGTTTGATATGGCATGGGTGAGTTTCATCACCTTATAGTTTCATCTTGTATTCGATATACCGTCTGTCTTCTACTTTGCAGGCATCGCTCGAGTCTCATGGGAAAATCGACCAACGTCAAGCGTACGCCTTAGTGACAACTAATCTGGACAGAATGCTAGGTGTAGAAGATGTAGATTTGGATTTAGTCGCGTATGATGGAGGAAGTGTGTTTGATATGTCGAGTAAAGTAGCTGCTGTGATATCTTCCCAGAGAGGAATGGTGGATATTTTGTAGCACATGTACGGATTATATATTTGATATCCTTACCTCTGAATCGCCTATGATCAGAAGAATAGGACTGCTATACTACGCCTAACAACGCCGCACCACTTTTGATCCCTCTTCCTCGGGCGGCAGCGAAGCTTATGAAGACGCAACTAAACAGGAAACCAGCGAATCTAAAGGAAATTTTATTAGAGATAGCCGTATATAGTGCTGTTTTCTCTTTACCTGAAGAATGCAATACGAGAAATAGACCTTTCTTCATGAGGAGTGCGCGAGGATGCGAATATAGAACGCAAGACGGCAGGCGTGACTGGGATACGGCTCGATGGATTAGCTGGGGGCGGCTGAAGTGGTGGTGGATTGAAGTTCTGAGCTTTAGCTGTAGGCGTCACTGTAGACGAACTTGAGCTTGTCGACGTCCTGGTCATTGACATGGTTTCGTCGACAGTGCGATTGCAAGGCAAACGGCAGCGCTGGGTTTATAATGTTGCCGTAATAGCCGAGTATCACCATCAGACTTGTCGCTGGGAAAACCTGCAAGGCGCTTGGTGTTTCGCCGGCCAGGTTTGATTCCATCGCCGTTGTCTCACTCTTACCAAAATGGCTTTTCTTGGATACATTGTATAGCTTTACAGGCGCTACCCTTCCCAAGCATTTCGCGATACAGGCCATTGAATCATTCATATCCATTACCGCATATCAAGGTTATTCGCTACCCCATACCTTCAATGGTTGAACTTCACGAGGATCTGAGTAGAATTATTGACCGTCTTCCAGCAGACGATGGAGAGTGCCGCAGAGTGCGACACTTGGTTCTACAGAGGCGTAGCCCGTACGTGACAGACGACCGTCTTGCAAAGGTTCTCCCGCTATGCCCTTATCTAGAGTCTGTGGTCTTGTCTGGAGTTCCAGATATCACAGACAGGACTGTCGTCAAACTTGCCTCTGATGCGTCAAATCTTCAGGGCATCAATTTATCCGGTTGCAAGTTTGTAACCGATGTAGGAGTGTTGGAGCTCATGGCTAAATCCCCTCCTCTTCAGTGGGTACAGCTGAATGCCGTCGGAGGCCTTACCGATCCTTCCATATCAGCCATAGCGAAATCGTGCTCCAAGCTTGTGGAGCTAGAGCTATGCGATCTGCCCCTGCTGACCGCTATAGCTGTGCGCGATATCTGGTCGTATTCAAGGAAGCTCCGGGTACTGCGTCTAAGCCGCTGCTCGCTGTTGACGGACAAGGCTTTCCCATGTTCGTCCGCTTGGGGGGAGGCAGCACCGGATGGGAAACCCCTACCGCACAGACCAGTGACCTGGCTTGATGCCCTTCCTCCCCTTTTCCTACGACACACGGCAGAAAATTTGCGAGTGTTGGACCTTGGATATTGCACAAAAATCACGGACGAGGCGATCGAAGGAATCGTGTTGCATGCCCCAAAAATTCAAACACTAGTGCTGTCCGGGTGCTCGAAGCTAACGGATAGAGCAGTGGAAAGCATATGCAAACTCGGTAAACACCTGGACATCCTTGTCCTTGCGCATGCTCAACATGTCACGGATACTGCTATCGTAAAACTAGCACGAGCTTGCCTCAAACTCAGATCTATCGATCTAGCATGTATGTTTCTGGACAGGCGTTTCCTCTTCCAAGCTAACACCTGCGCAGTTTGCCGTCACTTAACAGACATGTCGGTATTTGAGTTGGGTACTCTACCAAATATTCAGCGCCTCAGTCTTGTTCGCGTTCACAAACTTACTGACAATGCCGTCTACTTTCTCGCCGAACACACCCCGAACTTGGAGCGATTGCATCTTTCGTACTGCGATCGCATTTCGCTGGATTCGGCTCATCGTCTGATGCGCAATTTGCAAAACCTCCAACATCTGACTGCAACCGGTGTGCCATCCTTCAGAAGGAAAGGCGTCAGCAGGTTCTCCGATACTCCACCCAGGGTGAGTCTGTTTTCGTAAATGCTGATAGCATCTGACGCAACTGTTCATCGGAAGACTCTCGACGCGGATCAGCAAGCTGTTTTTCGGGTGTTCAGCGGGGAGAATGTCAAAGCCCTACGCAGGTTCTTGGACAAAGAGGACCAGCGTCGCCGGGAGGCAGAAGTCCAGAATATACCCTTCGTTCCCCGATCCGACGACAAGCTTGACCTATACTAACGTAATGGACGATATTCGGCGCGGTCAAGTATGTAGTTCTGCTGCAGATTGTTAGGTTCTTCGTCTGGGTATCACTGTTGACTTATGTGAGTGTAACACTCTGTATCCCGACACCAACCCAACTAATGTGATCATCATTCATCGTTAGAGTATTTTGTACAATTATTGAATATTCGAGGTTCCACGCTGTCCTTTCTGACAACTTGACGGCTCCATCATAATACTGTACTTGTTTAAACCTGAATGATGCTTGTAATGATGCATCATTTCCACAAATCAGTAACGTCGCGGGTTCCTAAAGTGGTGAAGAAGATAAGGGAAGAAATAGCTTTACATGGCAGTCCATGGCGGTCCTACCGACGGCACCCCACGGTGATTGTAGGAAGGTTTCCTCGAGTTTGAGATATTCTATCTTTGGCTCGCGTGATTGCGGCCAATGCGCTTCCAATATGAAACAGAAGGGCGAAAACCATGATGGCACACCTTTCTATTATTCGAGTAATGGCCCGGGCAGCTACGAAGAAATCAGTAACAAATCCCACCAACGTGGGGAGTCGAACACTGCCGTGAGTAGATACTCATGCATACTGGGGGGTCTGGTTACTCAGATCATGGCGCATTCGCATGCAACTGTGTACATGTGAAGGTGCTTGAAACTTCAAAGCCGTTATCAGTTGATTATCAGAAATTCAAAGAGTGGGTGGACACGCGATTAGGATAATTGCGTGCTTACTGCTACCTTTTACGCATTGAGCCTAAGCTGAGCCTAGGGTAAAAAAATCTGCTCGGCCGCGATGTCGGACAAAAAAGGCATAGGTTCTAGCGAAAAAGTCCACGTTGGCTCAAAGCCGAACAGTAGTAAGATTTTTGCGATGAGTCTGGATCAACTGTTCATATGAACCTCACGGTCTAATGTATACAGTGCCAGCATATGCTGAACTTGCCACGAGTCTGGCGGCAAGTTAAAATATGTTTGGCATGTCCAGGAGGTGTGCAGATATTAATACTGACACTTGTGCCTGAAATCCTACTGAAAAACAACGCACGTGCTTCCCCAGACGCGTCTGTGGCACAAAACGCGTTAATTATTTTGATCTCCGCCAGATCTCGGAACAGTTTTTGTGACGAATCTCTGACGATTTCCACCCAGTTTGGTGCACGCAGTTATTTACATTTATAGTTTATATTTCATTTTATCTACAAATTGCCTCCTCCTAAATATTAAACCCACTCTGGAGGTTATTTTTACTCCCACTCCGTCTCGTTCGTATGCTCTTGTAGGATCGTTACCTTTCGCTGATACAATCCCCTTGCTCGCTGCCATCGACGATAGCGAATAAAGCAACGTTTCATAGCGAGCGGGTGCGAGGACGTACCGTCGGTTCGTTGTTCTCATCCTGAGTTACATCTGGTCATACACACGCTGCCTTAGTGGTCACGGACGTTTAGGACCAAAGTTTAGGTCATACCCGCACCCTCTTTTCTTATTTCCCTTTGTCTTTTCTCTTCCCTGGTGAGGTGGAGTGCCAGTGAGCACAACAGATTCGTGGTTTGCTGCATTTGTATATTGCTAACTCGCATACCACAACTCCAAGGTTCGTTGCTGCTTTAATAAACCTCCATCTTTCACAGAAATCGTCTGATCTCCCATCGTTATATGCAGTCTGTTTACCCCCCACCGATGGATGGTTGTTCGTCCTCAGTCCATCCTCCCTCATTTGTGCAGACGGCCCCCGCAAGCAACGGTCAACTTTCCCCGTCGTTACGAAGGTCTCTCCGCGAACGCCGGTCCTATAAGCCGAATCCTGAGTATGCAGATCCTCTAATTCAAGTACCCTCGGCACATGCTTTAGGGCGTACCAGTCACAGGTCGTCATTGTCAGCTCGCGTGTTTGCCCCTCTCACACCTATCATCGCTTCACCAATTTCCACGCCTGCTACTAGTATATCTCCAAACACTTTCTGTCTCAATTCAGATACGGAGGAGGAACAAGACCACCAAAGCTCGAAGAGTAAAAGTGAGGTGGATTATCTGAGTCAAGGAGGCTCCGTGAGGTCTCCTACGTCGATCCTGACGCCTACATGGACCTCCACGCCTCCCACGCCTCCTCCAAAGTTTGTACATAGAACTTCCAGCTCCATTTCGAATCGGCCGTCTTCATCATTGACCCCTTCAATCTCGTCACCCGCATCGTGCTGGCATGACCCGTTATGCAATGGCGAGAAAGCAAAACGTCGGGCCTCCCTCCCGCCTATGTCGTTGTCCAAGCCTCTCCCTCCAACGCCTCCGCCGCCGCCACCGTCTATATCCAAAAGTCCTCGTGCTTACCATGTTCGGAAGGGCTCGAAAAATAACGGAAGTCCACTCCGGGCAATCGTGACCGAGAACCAGGCCGAGCACTTCTTGCAAGGACGCGAAAAGGGTCGTCTCTCTTCTCAGCCTTCACGCCCCAAACCTCTTTTTCAAATACCCGACGACGGAAATTCAGATAAGGAAGATGATAGTCATACAGTCGAGAGCAAACTTATCAGTAATGCAGTGGGTTTAGAAGAACCTGATTTGAAGTCTCCACGGTCGTTATCAGCCACGACTAGTATTTCTTCAGTAGGACAACAGAGCATTATCGGAAAGAAGGATTTCGCTCGAAAATATCACGCATTGATGGAGCTGCTCACTACCGAAACGGGTTATCTGATAGACTTAAGGATTTTGGTCACGGTCAGTACTGTTTGATCATAGATTCACGCAACATTTGGTATTTATCTCAAAATGTTTCTGTCCCTTTATTATTTTTTTGGTCACTTAGGTTTACCTTCGACTGCTCCCCGTTTTGACTAATCGACCGATTACATCCCCATCCCACTTCAGCACGTCGTCCAACCTGACGCTATCTCACTTCTCTCGTTCTCCGTCGTCTTCTTTTGCGATGACGGCTCTTAATCCCAGTCCTCGGGCAAATTCTTCCTCTCACGTAGCTGAGCTTAACCAGTCCGTTTCTTCTGGTCCTTCCGGGGGCCAAGTAACGCCGCCAGGCGCTTCCTTTTTGGCGAGGGAGAAAGATAAGAACGCTTCCCGGTATCTGTTTTCCAGCCGTGATTTGGATCTGGTAACGCGCAACGCTGAAGATCTCCTGAATTTTCACGAAAAGTTCGTTCGCGAGTTACAGGCCACTGTCGCCCCTCTTGGATTTTCCACGACCTATGATGCATATCAAAGTTCAAGTGAGGCAAGCGGTCAACAAGCAGACCTCGACATTCCCTCTTTCCGGAACCTCAATGCTGCGATCGAAGCAATTTGTAAACAATTTGCCGCGCAGGTCCGTTCCATCTATACCTTACGTAGAACCACCTGACATTCGAGATACAGGCATCTCAGTTCAATTTGTACCAGTCTTTTTGTTCTGGCCACCCAGAAGTCTTCGATCTGTTTCGTAAAGTTCAACAGGAACATCCCTCCGAGTGGGATTTTTTCGAGCAACGGTGTGCAACCATGGCCACTAGCCTTCGTCTACATGCGTCAGATCAAGCCCATGCTGAAGTTGTAGCAAAGGGACGGCATGAAGGTCATGGAAAAAGTAGTATATCTAGTACGGCAACCCAAAAAATGAGACGACATTCACTCTCATCTCTGGAGATACCTACGCGTCCTCAGGTATTACAGCAGGCCAAATCAAACTACAATCTCAAAGCCCCAGCTCCAAGTGCATCCGAAACTGGACACCATGAGAGTAACCAACGCGACAAGGGTACTCGGCTTGCCTTTATGGACTACCTTATCAAACCTGTACAGAGGATCTGCAAGTACCCCCTTTTACTAGACTCACTGCAGACAAACAATAAAACTGGAGAAAAGGGTGGCTCTCAGGCTCAAGGCTCCGAACCTGTCGCCAATGCTACGCCCTCCGACTCGACGGTTGAATTAAGTGTCCAAGCCGCTTTGCAAGCTATGCGTCTTGTTGCAAGCTCAGTAGATGAAGCACGACGTTGCCAGGATCTCGCTGTCAAGTCGTCACTTATTGTCACTCGTATCTCCCAATTCTTATCTCAGTCTACGACATCCTATACCCGCCCTAGTGCTCAGCTGACGCAGGCTTTCTTATCTTCACTAGGTCCCTGCCGTTTGGCTGGGTCGCTTGACGTCATCCATTATCACTCACAGAATTCAGGCAGTAATGGAACAGTCAAAGCAAAATACCTTGGCTCATTCCTATATCCTGGTGGATATCTTATCCTTGTTAAGGTTACTAAGGGTAGACTTTATGAACCAAAGCACTGGTTTTCGTTGGCTGGTTTCGACCTTGTGGATGTTGAGAAGGATCAAGGTCTGTTTTGACGATCAGTATCTTGCAAAACCTCATACGATTCTACTTCAGATTTACTACCAAATTGGTTTCGTCTATCGTCTAAAGGTCACTTGTTAGAGCTGGCAGCATCTTGTCGTCGGGAAAAAGAAATTTGGATGGCTGCTATTCATCATGCTCTATCTATGCCTAGGTCATGGACAGATGAACCTGTGTCTAGCCTGCAAGCAGACGGCAAATGCGATTTCGTTGCCTCAATGTTAGAAGATGCCCCCTTCGAGATCATTAATGCCCTCCCTACTATACAATCGATCCCTGAACTAGACATTGACATCGATAGTCTCATTCTAGACGACAAAGCTCCTCCGCCGGCTGTTCGTGCGGATAACAATCAGCCGAAGAGACCAGAAAGCTTACCACCTCCCACCACTGTCATGCCGAGCCGTCGCTCTTCTACTGCGTCTGTGAAGGGGTACTTTTCTCCTCTGTCCGAATCAGACGTAGTCCATCTTGTTCGGTCTACGGCACCAGCTCGTGAACAAGTTGATAGAGGACTACTGGATGTTTTCTCACAAAACTGTCTTTCCGCGCGCTTTTACGCTCACTCTCATGAAGAGGAGTTATTCCAGGCCCAAAAAATCTCTCGTTCCTTCTCAAGGTCCAATTCTGGTTTGGGAATGGCTGGTGCTATGAGCGTTGCTGCGAAGAACAGGTTGACAAAACGAGAAAGCGTTCTTGTACCAAGAAGGAAAAGCTTTGTAGACGGGTATGGAGTGCTAACCGATTCGGAGCCTCACGTCGGTGTTCAAAATTCTTCATCGTCCAAATCTTTGAGCAAGCGTAGGCAGCCCAAAAAATTGAAAATCGTCGCAGTGTCGAGGAACCTGTCTTCTGAAGG
The DNA here is from genome assembly GCF_000218685.1 of Serpula lacrymans var. lacrymans S7.9. Lineage (NCBI taxonomy): Eukaryota > Fungi > Basidiomycota > Agaricomycetes > Boletales > Serpulaceae > Serpula > Serpula lacrymans. The sequence goes on along the minus strand of NW_006763293.1, from coordinate 2,341,398 downwards.
TGAAGAGATTGGGGATATTTTATCAGAATCGCCCACTCCCATCTCGCAGTGTTCGTCTCTCTCCGGATCTGCTCTGGGACCTAATGTCGAAAGCCCGCCAATCGTTTCTGCGCCGCTTTCTGCACCCCCTACCGTCCTTAACGACGCTAGCATCAAGCCGGATTTTCTCGTGGTTCGCGAAGATGAATTCATACCCAAGCGGAGTCGATCCATGGTGGAGAATGTACGGGGTCTTTTTCAATCGCGCTCATCTTCACCAGCGCTTTCATTGTCACGGCCATCTTCCGAAGCTGACTATGAACGACGCGGTAGTGGATCGTTGACTCCAATTTTACTAAAATGGTGGTCAAAAGGATCATTGCGTCGGCGGGTGCGAAGTGCTCCTGATGCTCCTGCGGAGGATTCGCCTACTAGAACTTCGAAGTCATTCAACGGTATCCAAGTACATCCAATGCTTCCACCTGAAGGTCACTTTCGGCAAACGGATCCCAGGCAGTATGATGTAACTCATTCGAACAGTATGTCTGCATCAGACGTGTATCTTTCACCACGAGACTCTCCAGTCCCTGTTCGAAAAAAGTCACTGTTTTCTCCTCATTCTCCTCTTAATACTCATCGCGTGACGGCGAATGTTATTCCTTCGATAACGCATGAAGCCACGCCACGGAAACTTCGTCGGAATCTATCTATTTTACATCGTTTCAGTCCGTTGTCGAATAGTAAAATATTGCAAACCTCAGGATCATAGGCCGTTACCAATTTTCACGAATCGCACAAGACTAATATCATCATGTACTATCATTTTCTTCTCATCCACACATCTTTAGGACCGGTTCTTTTCACTTTACATGTTTCACTGGTATACTTCTTCAGCCCAGTCACGATTACATTGTATTCATGAGTAACACATATAACATACAGTACATGTATCATAATGAAGAATCTGGAGTTTACAGAGTATGACATAGAATTTTACCAAAATACGGTACTTGGATTTTACTAAGGTTGCTACGCGTGGGACTCGAACTGCCGTCCCGTGAGTCGGTGAACTCAGTCACGTGGCTTCGCGTTGTGGTGACCGATTGTTGATTTTCGGCCTTTGACCTGAAGTAAGCGCCCAACTAACCTACATTGAATCCATTCAAGTTCCTTTACGACTTCAACCTTTTTCTTTCTTTCTAGGATTCTTTGGCGGGTTTTCACAATTACATTGGTCTTCATGCTCCATTATGGCTCTTAGCACTTCTCCTCGTAAAGTGATCCCTCTCTCCAGTGGCGATGACAACACTCCTCGAAAGATATCTTCTGCTACGGTTGTCACAAAACGCGTTTTTTTCTGTGGGGTTGTTGTGGAAGGATGTGAAAATGGTAGGAGACTGCCCGAAGGTACGTATTCTCCAGAAATTACCCTCGAAACAAACAACTTTACGGGTGTGCGGCACAGACATCCAGGAACTGGTGTTATCTTTGGGTGATCCGCTGGGTTCTCCGAATGATAACGATATTTTACCGTCAGCATCTGACGCTTCCTTCTCTGACTTTTCTAACCCTGTGAGTCTGGTTTTTCTGCTATGCTGAGTGGTTTACACACGCTTTCTTGTACGTCGCGAATGTGGCATTGAAGGATATGTCCTCCCAGTGCAAATGATACCGAATTATCCTTCCAGTCCCTGTGGCTACTGCACTCTATCAAACACTAAGTGTAGTTGTCGACTTGCTTAGCAGACTACCAAAGACAGCGTGTGGTCATGGGTAGTAACTGGAAATATCTGGGCCTTGGCTGATATCTTTATTTGTGCAGGATGGGGTCCATCAACGTAAACGCGCTATGACCAACACATCAGCACTGGCCGATGTTATCAATGAACTCGTTAGCACGGAAAGATCGTATGTCAGGCGTCTTCGAATTCTCAAGAGCGAATACGCAGATCCTCTTCGATCGTTTTCACGGAGCAAAAGCACTGCCATTTTACCACCTTATGAAGCGAAGACACTATTCGGAAATATTGACAATCTCCTTCCAGTAAACGAAACTTTCTTGACTGATCTAGAAAAGATGCTCGCGCCTAATGGAGCCAAGACCGTAGGCGGTGTGGGAGACGTAGCTCTTCGACATTTCAAGGATCTACGCGGATTCGAGCACTACAAGCAGTACTACATTAAACGAGAAGAGGCTCAGTCTATATTTGAACGAGAAGTGATGAAGAAGTCATCTGGATTCGCAGCCTTTATCGATGTAAGTCCTTAGGTATCTATCCGTAGTCTCACTGTGACTCAGGCACTATCTACGCACTACACAGCGAATTAAATACTCCACAGCGGATACTAGGAACCGTGTTGGGTTGCGCGAGCTATTGATGGATCCCGTTCAACGCATACCACGATATACGCTTCTTTTCCGCATGATGATCAAACACATGGCGCCAGAAGACCCTCAACGCGCAAAGCTTACTGAGGCGGAAGAAATTGCTAGTGTGATCGCTCTTGCCGAGACAGACGAACAGACCAAGCGAGCAGCAATCATGTATTGCCTCAGTGCAACCGTCGAAGGCTTTCCCCCCGCCTTGGTATCGAATTCCCGTCGATTCATTGATTGTATCGATGCCGAAGACGTATTCGTGGACACACCGGGTCCCTCTGTATCTGCGTCTAGCTCTTCGCTTAGTTCATTGCACTGCACATTGTTCTTATTTGACGACAAGTTAATGATTGTCAAGCGCCCTGGAGGTGGTGAGAAAAGTGGCAGAGCGTTGGCTGGACTGGATGAACTTGATAAGTTGACTAAAGCGGGCGGGTTACCCCTCGGTAAGAAGAAAAGCGGAATGAGTTGTAAAGGAGTAGTCGACCTCTCAGAAATTGTAGTTGCTGATGTCGGAGACTCAGGTATGCTTCGTATCTTTATAATGGCAACGCGGCTAATCCAATATGGAAGATTTTCATATATATTTGGAGAATCCACCACAAGATCAGAGTGACCGCTGGTCTGCTCGTTCCTTCCGAGCTCTGTCTGTAGTATTCCCTCCGTCACCCGTTAACATGGACCCCACTAGAACAACTACAGAAAAATCCCGTTTTCTGGAGAATTTATGGATTGCTCAAGCAAAGTACAGGACTAAAACAGGACAATCTGTCGTGTTATGCGCCGACGATAGAGAAGTAGAATCGCGAGGCGGGAGGACTACGTATGCGCGTACTTACTTCAATGTATACCAACGGACAGCTTTTCTCCAAGAAACCAAGAAGGTTGGCATTGAAAAGTGCATTCCTCTATTTTTATAAAGGTACTCATTCCACGACGCAGACAAAGATTGTAGTACATATCGATCCACAAGGTACTGCAGATCCCATGCCATTTGGGATGAACGGACCGCCCTTCGTTGTAATTCGTGTTCAGCCGATGGCTGGAGAAATATCCCGCTACACGGTGACGTCCGGTTATCCCAACGACGAACCAGAGGAAGATATTGTCCAGACTGCGCGAGTGCCGGGGCGCATCATACAGACAAGTTAGTATCTCGTTCAAACGTTGCTTCCAGCTTGTTCCTGACGTCGTTGTTTCATGTAGTCCATCAATTCGGCTTATTCAAATTTCGAACCGGAAACGACTCTCGTCCATCGACACCCACGGCAAGTACGAGATCTAGGGCCCATATTTTTAGCCTGGACGCTCTTTCTCGCAATCTATTCAATGCAATCCCGGGATCGTCTAAGGGTGACTTCTTCGGAGGATCAGTCAATCACCACCGGCGGACGAAATCCACTACCAGTAGATCTTCGACGTACACACAAACTACGACGACCGCGGATGGCAGTCTGGCGAAATTCTCCCATCGTTCTAATAGCACGGCCACTGCAGCCACTTCTATGCTATCTATGGATGATGAATCGTACGTAGGTAGCCGCTCTTCCACACGGCGGAAACTTGTAAAGAGAGGTAGGTCTCCATCAAGTGATCCAGAACGACGTTCCTCTGGTCACGAGTCGAATCCTTCCTCTCGTTCCCCGTCACGAGAAAGAACTACGCTATATAATAATACGGAAGAGAATAACTCTATGCTGCAAAAGAATGAACACTTGGATCCATCCGACCGAGATCTGTCTATGCGCCTTGAATTGGCTAGGAAAAATAGTCAAAATCAACATGGAAAAGATTTAGTCCCTATGTCTCTCGAACAACCGGTCGAGGAGACCATATATGAAGGTACTGTCGACCGTTATATTGCTCTTCCCGATGTAATTCAGCTAGTTTTTCAGAGGGGCCGCCTCAGGCTCAGGTATTACGGCCGGCCTCGCGGGCCTCTTATACTAGGGAAACGATGAGTCAGCGTTCCACTACACCTCGACCAGATTCAGTTACACCAACAAGAGGCATGGATTACATTCAACCATCTCGCTCCGATTCACAGCTTTCCTCTGACAACCGTCGTTTCGGTCCTCGGAGCCCATCTCCTTTACCACCTAAAAGCCCAGTGATGTCGTCTGATGCGAAAGACTTACCTTCCATGGACGTCGACCTGGCCTTAGAAAGTGCGTTAGGATTACCTGGTATCACTGGAGATACGCCGTCTCCTCTTCCTCGCAGCAAACGTCAGCCATTTTTGTCTGTGAACAACACGGATATAGGGAGTACACCCGCAGCGAATGCCGTATCCACACTGCCAAATAGCGTAGAGCCATTGTCTATAAAGAAGAAAACATCCACTCGTTCCGCACATCCTTCATTCACTCCCACACGGAAAGCATACATGAGAACGTCACCGCTATCCAAGGCAACTGCAAGGGTTGTGTCACCACGGCGCATTTCGCCTCAATTCCGGACGTCTCGAGTAGCTAGTGGTTCTAACAACATTCATCCCGTGACTAGCGAACACGCCGATCAAGTACTGCAACTTTTCCAGGTGACAAAGGAGGACGTAAGATAACTATCGTTTCGGCCTCAAGAAAATTTTACTTAATGTTTGTATAGGTTGACTCATCACATCGTGCTGTGAAACGCATTAAGCTGGAGCTGGATGAATTAAGGTCGAGTAGTCAATCTGGTGGCAGTGCCGAGTATTGGAGATCTCCTTCACCTGAAAAGGGTATAGTGCGCACTCCTGGACGAAATAATGTGCCAATGGTGAGGCCCCATTTTTATGGGACTGAATACAGATATGCTTATACCCTAGAAAGACCAAGGAAGCTCAACAGCGTATGGAAGAGATGCGGCAATTGATTGGAAAGAGACAGCCAGAGGGCACCCCTCGAAGTCGTCCACGTAGTATCGTTCAAGATAGTATAATGCCACGCACCCCAGATCCTTCGTTTGGAGACAACTTTGCATACGTCAATGAATCAGCATCCGATGCAGACAAGAGTCTGGCCCGTGCCGTACAAAATAACGAGTCACTCCACAATGATCTTTTGCAGCTAGTAACAGACTTCAAAGAGGTACGTAGGAATATATTTCGAAAATACAGAAATATGTGCTGAAGAAACTCAGAGAATCTCCGACCTGGACAAGACGAGGGTAGAACTTTTGAACACCAAACGTCAGTGTGAATTGGTAAAGAGTCTCCTTGCGGATGCTACTGCAGAAAAGGAGATTATGTACGAGGTATATCGAACAATATTTGACATTAATATCGTCCAGTTGAACACCCAATTAGGCTTTCAACGAAGAATTGGATGCCATGTACAATGATGTCAATCTTCCTGAAGATGAGGCATGGACAAACATGACCACAGATTTACGACAGACGAAGGAGACAAGAAATGCTCTTAGTAGAGAAAATTCGTAAGTCTTCCTCTAGTATGGCTTTGTTGATGATGTTTACAGTTGCTATTTAGACAACTTAAACGACGCTTGGCCGAGATCGAATCAGAAAAAGAAGAGTAAGTAATACCACCGCTATTGGTACACGTACAGCTTCCCTGATCCTTTTCCCTCACAGATGGGGAGCTTTGCTAAAGGCTCACGGTCTTATCCCATAATCATCTGGGGTTGATTTGCTTGCCGATCTTGTTGTTATCTCTGTAGCATATATCTTGTTCTCGTATATTGCATATGATCCATCATCCACCATACTGGCATCTATGAAAAAAACATTTCAAAGATATTCTGCAGTCGCTGGAATTGCTTCAAAAACTACGTTGCTTTCGAGCACGCTCTTCTGCTAATCGGAGTAAGCGTTCTTTCTTCTGTGGCGACGAAGCAGTGCGATAAGGGGTGGCTGCTGCTGTCGAAGTCTCTGCTGGAGGTGTCCCAAGTGGTATATCGTCAGAAACAAGGCTTTGAATTTCTTCTACTGGTTCATTCGTGGGGCCTGAGGATGTCGAGCTTATATCTGGTGTTGAGCAAGTAGTAAGTTGGTTTTAAGCCGTCCTTACCTGTGATCATCTACAAAGTCTTCTTCGTTCTCTTCTTCACTTGAAGACACCCCACCGAGATGGTCTAGTTCACCCGCTCTTTTAGCCACGTCTAATAACTCATCCCATCGATCGTTCGGGGTGAGATGGACCAGTTCACAGTCGGCCATCGCGCTCGACAAATCGGACATTGAACATCTTCGGCATCACGATCAGATGCAGAAACCTTCATCAAACTAGGTAAACAATCGTTGCAGATGAGGTGTTGGCATGGGAGACTTAAGGATAGCATTGATTAGCTGGGAACACACGTGAAAGCCGCTGGCTTTTATCACCTTGAACATTTTTCGAGCTTCATCTCTTCGAGGCAGATGCGACACTCTTCATGTTCTTCCAGAACTGCTGCCAACATCAAATCTTGAAAACGTCGCGACAGCTAAACACATAAGAACACAAGGGTATCTTGAATTTCATGAAAGCCACTTACCTTCCTCATCTGATAAACTACGTCATCGTCGCTATCCGCCATCTCACCGCCTGTCAGTTCATTTGCCTCCTTTTTGACTTCTTTCTGTTGTAACTGGTGACAGTGTTCAGTCGTAGGGACTGTGATGATCGTGAATTCCAGTTACCCTTCGTATTTTTCGTCGGTTTCTATCTCGGTCCTGATAAGATAAGATAGGGATTTGCATTTCTAAGTGAGCACTAAATGAAAAACAGCGAACCCTCTTCAGACCCTGTATAATAACTCGCAAGCTATCCACCTGGTTCTTCAAATCAGTGTTGCTCTTGCCACCTCTCTTACCCTGTTTTGATTGAATGGACTCTTCTCTGTGATGTAGTCGTTCTAAATCACCTTTAAGTTTCCTGTTCCGCTCCTGAAGAGATTTTACTTGGGTCACAAGCTGCGTTACACAGGTCTGCACTGCGGACAGGTGGCCCTAACACCCCAAAAGGTGATAACCGAGTGTGAGTTTTATAGTTTAGCTGGCTATGGTAGAATTCAACTTCACCTGTAAATCCGTTTGACTCGTTTCATCCTCCGAGTCCGAGTTTTGTGGTTCCCCATTTACCGAGTCCACTTCACTGCTGGAACCATCGTCCACTCTTTTGCGTTTGTATGAAATTTTCCCAGCTGAACGCGTGGAGACCATTGAAACTATTACAAAAATTCGGATTAGGATGGTGGTAATGGGTCCAAATAGGTCCAGGTGATAGGAGTAATCGAAATCGGCCTGCAGTGTTTGTATAATGTGTGCAAGGGGGCTCGTAGTCGACTTGAAGTGCGTTTGTCAAAACAAATGCGATAACTCAGTTGAATGGCGGAAAGTTATCGCACAAACATTCGTATTTAAAAAACCAGGGCTCCATATAGTTTTGTTATACTAGTTTCATTTATCTGAGTGCCGTAAGCTTGAGGGCACCTCAGTATCAGTATGGTGATTGAATGTACGGTATATAAGGACATGATTCTGTATCCTTTCAACAAGTCCCTGTCGATTAGTGGTTAAATCGCCACGTTGTGGAAATCACAGGACCGTGGCGCCGCAGGTTCAATTCCTGCCAGGGACATCTTTTTGGCTTTCAAGCCTTCGATTTATTTTCCTGCCCAGTTTCTCGCGGACATGTCTTTTTTTGGAATATTTCAGTACTTATGACTGACAGTATATCTCAGTTGTTTTCCATCACTACTTTTTATGTCCGCAGGTCGTCGAGTTTTTTCTTCCCTGAACATCACGTTCCTTGGTACTGCCTCTGCCCAGCCGTCATCAACGCGAAACCATTCGTCTCTGGCGCTACGATTAGGCGGCGATGTCTGGTTATTTGATTGCGGCGAAGCAACTCAACATCAGATACAGAAGAGCACAGTGAGGATGGGGAAAATCGAAAAGATCTTTATCACTCATACACATGGTAAGTTTATAGACATAGTTTCTTTCACATCGCATCACGTCTAACGTTGTCAGTGTGAAGGTGACCATATCTTTGGCCTTCTACCTCTACTGGCAAGCCGTCTCAACGGTGCAGGTGGTGTAGCAGAAGGTGTAGATGATCCCAGAGCACAACTCTCCGATTTTAGCAATGTGAGTCTACAGTAGTAACCACCTCCCATTTCAACGTTCAACTCTAGCCATCATATCATCTACAGCCTTTCGAAATTTATGGCCCTTTGGGAACTCGTGCCTATGTTCGTAACGGACTCACGTACAGTCACACCTTGCTTGGATCTCCATATGTAGTCCACGAGTTGCGTTTCCCTTCTGATCCCCCTGACGGAGATTTCACTTCACTACCCCTACATGCCTCAGAATCTCCTCATGGCCGCAATATCTCACAAAGTGATGGCGTATGGCCGAGCGTATACGAGGATGATGCCGTTTCAGTCTCTGCAGCTCCTATCTTGCACTCTGTACCTTGTGTTGGCTACGTCGTTACTGAATCCCCTGTCCCTGGAAAAATGGATCCCAAGAAGTACATCCCTGCAATCAAACGAACGAAGACGCCCATGTCGGTAATGAGTCGTTTGCAGCAGGGAGAAAGCGTGGAGCTTGCTGATGGCACGGTCCTTCGAGGCCCACCTCGCAAACCTGGCCGAAAGCTTGTCATCTTAGGCGACACTTATGATCCATCGCCCATCGCAGGCTTGGCGTACAGGCCAGACCTGTTGGTGCATGAGGCAACAAATTCTCATTTACCTGAGCTTGATGTCAACACTAAGGCAGAAGATACCTTTGAGATAGTCGAAGCGCGAGCGAAATCCAGGGGCCATTCGACACCACAGAAGGCTGGAGCATTTGCTGCACGCATAGGAGCCAAAAAATTGGTGCTCAATCATTTTTCTTCAAGGTATGCGGGAAACGACGACGTTAATGCAGAGGCAAAGACCATTATGACAGCCATCGCGGGACTAGCTGGGAAAGAATATCAAGGAGAAATCGTGTGTGCTCGTGATTTTATGAGCTTTGATGTTGAATCTGTTCCCGATGTATCCCCTAATAATACATAACAGCTAGAACTGCAAAAACACATTTTTAAATATCGCAAGTAGCATCTAGTCCTCTGGAGGATCGGATAATGCACTACTAGAATCGCTTGCTTCACCCTCCTCCAGTTCTTCTCTGAATTTCTTTTTCCCTTTACCGGATTTGTGATCTTCTGCTACCTCCCCCATTTCGATATCGTCTTCATCGTCTTTTCTATTTTGACCTGCGGATGACCGAAGCCGACGTTGTGAGTCCGATGTAGTGGATGAACTGTGTGACCGCCCAAACATTGCCTTTGCGTTTAATACAGCAGACAGGGGAACGTCAACAGAGTCTTTATCCTCCCCGTCTTCCTTTTCGTCTACCTCGCCTACTTCTCCACCGTCATTGCCACTCTCGAGTTCGTTCCCTAAGCTTCCTTGCACGCCTGATTCAGTATCATCCATATCGGTGTTCTCTGGGGCGGGAGTAGCAGCTGGTGATGCCAGTCGAGAGGCTGCAGCCTCTTTATCCTTCCCCATTAAGCGCAACGAACCCAGATCCAGGACAATGCCATCTAGTGCTACTTTTTGACCCCGAATGGTACGATCCTGGGTCTCATGTTCTGTGCGAATAGCTGCCATGTCGTTCTCCAAAGCTTGTATAGACCTATGATTGATTCGTTTTCAGTATAAGCATAGCTTCGTAGTCCCATGAGACATCACATACTGCTCTAGCTCCTCTCTGCTTGGCAGTGTGTTGATCTTCTCTGCAATCAGGTCGTATTCCATCTTCCGCCGGCGTTCCATATGTGCATGCTCTAAAGAGGTTTTCAGTTGTTCTATCTGGCCGCGTAGTGACCCGTGTTCGTCCTCTGCAAACAGTGTGTATCATTATATGCGCGTAGAAGCATGTAAGAAAGGCATATAACTGACCTATCCTCTGTCTTTCTCTCTGATACTCCTCCACCTGGCGCGCCTCAGCCTCGCACACCATCATGCTCTTTTTCAACGACAACTGGAACGATGCCAATTCGACTAGAAAAGCCTCTCGAGCGTCCTCCGTAGTGCCACTCGGACTCGCATTCGTAGGTATGATAGGTGCATGTGCGACCGCCGTATAGTTGTGAAATTTCTTGACGACGCGACGAAGCGGTCGCTCATCGTTCGTTATTCGAGAATGGATAATGGCATCTAGAAAAGAGGAAAAAAGGGAGACGCGAGTTATTTTCTTTTCTCGAAAAACACCATTCCGAACTGCAAGTTCCTTGGGGTCAACGAGAGAACTAACATGCCTTCTTCTTCGATGGATAGTGAGGGCGTTATGGGTTGCTGTGTCGTTGAGGCTTGCATTGAACCGGTGGACATGCTAGAGGGAATTGAGTCCTTTGAGTTTGAGTTGGAAACACTGGCTGCCATGATAGCGTCAAGCTAGAAATATTGGTGGTGGCTTGGAAAGGTGGCTGGTACAGATAATGTGTGTGTAGGTTGTTGCAGTACAATGGGTCGAAGAAGAACGATGGTCCGGATTCTAATACTCGGACTCGGACTCCTAATAAGCCAGATAGGGACAACACCATGAAAACATTTATTTTGAATCAACAGACTAGAGAATATAATAATGTATACTGAAGAGTGGAATTGTACTATGATAGAGAAATATGGCATTGCATTGTATATAATTGGCGTAATTACTAGTAGATAAATGAGAGTAATCATCCGAGCTCGAGACAAGCCGCCAATTCTATCGAAAGTAAAGCACCTATTGAGGTGGCGAGTGATCACAACGCAGTAGCGAGTCCAGCAGAGCCCAGTTTCTGAAAGCAGCGTTACGCATCTTAAAATTCATTAGCCCCACTCGTCTGGTACGAACGGTGTGACGAGTTCATATATTTCTTCGTTCCCTCTCCCTTTCACTGGCTTATTCCTACCAACTTGAATGACTCTCTTGAACATCCCGCCCACTCCCCTCCGCGTAACCTCCTTATCATCAAGACTATTGACAGGCTCAGAATCATTCGGATAGCATGTGTCAATGTAATTTGCGAGTTTACGCAATCCACTCGAGCTGTCGTTCGCTGCCTTTCGTGAATCCTGCACAGCAGACTGTAGATACATAGCCAAGTTGGGAAAGTTAATTGGTAGTGTTGGATATGGCGTGGAGTTCGTTGATGGAATAACATAGTATTTTGCCATGGGGGATTCAGCACCATCACGTAGGAGCGTGGGCAGTGACGATAGCGTATAAGAATATGGCAATACGCTGACATCACCGTTCGTATATTTGTGTGCATTGTTGGTATTTGGAGGGCACGGATAATCGGTCGTTAGGTAAAGAACCGTTCGCCAGTCCGACGAAGAGTGGTGAACCTTGTTTCGTTAGACTTGTCAGATGAGCGCTCGTAAGGAGATAGACTTGGATATCACCTTTACGAACTGGACGACTATCCGTAGCTTAAGCTCGTGCTTTGCCACAGTGATCGCCTCCAACGTTGGCTCAATCCTCGTCCCACTCAACCTCGCCATCAATTTCAACATCTGCCGCCAGCTTGGTGCCTGCAAGTGTAGGGCTGGGTATTTGCCATATGGAAGGGTGATAAGGTTGGGCATGGACCCTGACATCTGTGTTAAGACGGTGGAGATGGCAGGAGGCGTAAATGCCAAGGCTGTCAATGTGACCAAGTGAGTTACTGCATTTGATAAACAATAGCTGGAAGCAAAACGTACAAATTCCCAGTAACAGGTCTGGTTCCACGTAATGATTAGCAGAGAGGCTGGGAGTAGGGCGAGCATTACTAGTAAAGTAATCCTCCTCGGCATCCTCATCGAGCGGGTCCAAGGAAACGGCGCTGTTAGCTGAAGTCGGAGGAAGCGCTGGTGTATTTTGAGGTGATCTGCTAGATGACTCAGCGAAGCTCGATCGAGCTGATGAAGTACCATCAGAGGTCACGGTAGCAGATGAATGCGGGCGTGGTAGGACGACAGGTGGTTCCGGTGTAGGAATGCGTGGTCTAAACGAGCTGTACGATGCCATAGTCCGGAGAGGTGGGCGTGAAGACTCGCTTGACCGCGAGGACTCGAGAGAGGCGGTCATCGACGCTGAAGATCTCCCAGCTAGTGTAGAAGGTCTACTGTTGCTAAGTACCTTGGATACCACTTCATTGTATAAAGGAAGATTTGGTGTTGGGGTGTCGCTGCGATCTTGCGCAGGGGTAGGAGAGGCTCCGTCAGAACGAGACGGTCCCTCTTGTGATGAAGGTTCGTCAGTAGCAGCTTGTTCATCTTCAAAGTTTATGGAACCTGTTGGTGTCACGAGATGTAGCCAGCTTTCGCCTTCTGGAGGATGTGGAGGGGTGACGACCGGGCTCAGACGCTGTGCATGTGATGGTCCCGATGATCTGCGTGATTGCGAGGGAGAACCATCATTGCTCCTCGGGGAAGAAGAACGATGTGAATACGTAGAAGTGTACAATCGAGATTCCTCTAAAGCCTTTGCCAGCTCTTCCTCCTCCTGAGCAATCATGAGCTCCTCACGCCTTCGGGCCTCTGAGGCAGACACTGCCATGGCCAACGCGATGTCTCCTTCATCGACCGGGGGAGAAGGACTCTGCGTTGCTCGACTGGAGGGTCCCGCAACGGGACCCGGTATAGACTGCGGGTACAATGGAATCTTGGGGGGAAGCGCTGGCGCGATCGGGGGTTTTGGCGGAATAGGTGGTGCTGGGGGAGCGAGAGACCTAGGCTTGACTGGTAATGGGGGAGGGGGGGTAGTCGGATACTGTTGCGTATAAAAATAATCGCCATAGAACGAGGTGCGGGCAGGGGAAGGAACCAGAGTAGATGTCAGATTATAGGAGGGAGTCGATGAGTGCAAGAGCAACGCAGATCCAGTATCGAGACTACGATTTCGATACCGTCCTGGGGTGAGGACGGCGGGAACAGAATGAAGGGCGCTTGGATGGGCGGCAGGAGAAGCAGAAGCATGCATTGATGAGTATGGTGGGCCTTGAACTGTAGTGTGGCGATATATAGAGGATGTGGGATGTCTCTGTTCCTGATTCTGTGCCCTGTTGGTTTGAGGCGTCCAGTGTGCTGTGTGTAACCAAAAATCAGATAGCAACAGAGAGGACAACCGAGTTAATGGGATCAACGAACCTGAGTGATTATACGAGTGCATTATGTGCTATGGCTGTGATATTAGAAAAACAAAGTGTATAGGAAAATAGAAATGCAAAAGGCCACTGGCAGTTGTTCTGTATATAGGTGTGATCGGTCCTCGAGCTTCGTGGGTTGTATTTCGAGCACACTTGGGCGTATTTGGCTGGTAATGCAGCTTTCAGAGTCTGTGGGAGGACGTGGTTTTGTAGAACGCAGCTGTGAGAGAAAACGCGGAAGAGTCGTGCTAAGGGACTACCAAGGGTCACTTTCGTGTCATCGACGGGCGTCCCTATACTCCGGCCTGACGTTAACTAAGCGCTCTTTGTCGTCACAAGTATCAAGTATTCCTGGCTGAATGTGCCCAGAGTCTTACAATCGATCGTAATATCCCATATATGTCCTAGCACAGACATAGTACATCCTCGATTATTATCATCAGCAACACGTTTGGCACCATAGTGAACGGACAAATAGACATCAAGTAGCCGAACTCTGAGGACCGCCCAGGAAAACACCACCAGCAACCCGCCATCAACACTCAAGAGTAACCGTCAGCAGCTTTGTCACTTGGGCGCTCCACCATATCAAACCTTACATTTGGGGCCTGGATCATCTGCTTTTCCAGCACCTCTGTCCACGATAGATCATAGATCATTGTCATGCATGATATACAAGCCGAGGCTCGTGCTAACTGTTATAGCACAGTACTTAGGTCTAGCGTACAATGCGAAACAAGAATAGATGCTGGAAACTCGTACTATGCTGATGGGGGATGTTTGTGTTGAACTATATGGTGAAAGTAAGGAGAAGTGGCGATGGAGGGCATAGTGGATCATTGCAAACACAAAGAAAGAAAAAATGATAACGAAACGAGAGCAGACAACTAAAACACGACACAATGAACGAAAAGATTTTGGATCACGAGGCACGAGCAGAAGTAATTTTGGCCGCAAGAGAAACACCTCGCACAGTAGACGTCTTGAATCCTAGCTTCCGCATCACAGCCAACAAATCTGCACGCTGAAGAGGTTTGGTGAGGGAAGCGGCAAATATGTTACTGAGATCGTTGGCATCCACGCCACTGTAGGCGCTCACGGCGATAATAGGCGAATTCGTATTCTTACTATTGGTGCTCTTAATATACCGAGCAGCGCTTTCACCATCCACTAGTAGTACAGACCAGATCAGCTACAAGAAGCAAGTAATATGACGAAAATAACTCACAGACTGGCATGTGCAAGTCCATCAGGATACAATCAAATTCTATGAGACTATCAGTGATTATTCAGAGAACTGTTTTCAAAGAGCTACTCACTGATATCTCCCATAGCCACACTGATAGCCTCCGACCCGTCTGCGACTACAACACAGCGGCATCCAAGGCGAATCAACAAAGTCTCCAATATCTTCGCTGTGATGGGGTTATCTTCTGCGAGCAGGCATGTAACGGCACGATCACTAGGGTCCGGTCCCTTCCGCAGATCAATGGAATGGACTGATGAAGGCGGTGTAACTTCATACTGGCCGGAGCCTTGACTTGCAGATGGAGGCCAGTTTTCAGAGCTAGAACCATCTCCGGCACTAGATACTGAAGCTGTCCGTAGGCGACTAGGCATAGAATTCCTACGTTCGCCGTTATCTAAATGATTGAGCTTGAACCGCTCAACTGCACCAAACTCGGAAGGTTTACGAGCATGGCTGGCCGTACTACCTGGAGTAGAAGGTGGAAGGCTGGCTCGAGAAGGAGACGACGCCAGAGAAGATGTGGAAGTGGCTGGAGAAGGAGGATTGGTGGACATTGTCTTCTGATCCAATGAAGTAGTCACGACGCTGGGGGGTTTCTTGATTCTCTGAGAAACACTTCGCTTCCGTGAATGCATATTTGTCGGGTCCGACAAAGTGTGAGTCATGGGCACAAGCTGGTCCGTTTTCAATTTACGGATTACATCGTCATTGGCTTGCTTGAGAATGGGTAAATTCTTAAAGCTGAAGGAGCCGAAATCATCGCCTGCAGGCGATGAGGCGGCATCACGGTTGTTCGCAACAGGAATGGGGTGGGCGGATGGCAAAGCAGTCAAGTTGGGGCTGTCCGTGGCCGACTGGCTGGAAAGCGCAAGTTGATCATCGTCATGGAATAGCTGTGGTATGGCTCCACGAGGATCGAAGTAGTCAGTCGACTCGGGATCGGTGACTTGAGGAATAAATGCGGCCTCGGTAGTGGTGACCTTGTCCCACTCTATACCCTCGAAGAACGGATGAGCTCTAACCTCCTCAGCCCCGTTGGCTCCCAGACGAGTGCCTACGTCGATGGTCATCAATCTCTGCATGAAATCGCGCGCTTCGTCAGAGAATTCGACCCAGTCTTCGTGCCACTCAATCTGCCCAGAGAGGATATTTTCGAACACTTTCTCCGGGGTCTCGGCGTGAAATGGAGGAATGCCATAAAGGAACTCGTAAGTTATGACCCCCAGCGCCCACTATATCGTAAACGTTAGCACTTCATGACAAATGAACAAGAAAAACATTCAACCGACCCAGTCTACAGATGCATCATCTCCACGAAGACCCAGAATAGTTTCCGGCGCAAGATAATCCGGTGTCCCAACGAACTTCTGCTCGCCAGGAGGAGTGCCACCACCCGAGTGAGACCGCAAGTCCGTGGTTAACTCCGTCGCAAAAGATGGCAGAGGGCTATCGCCCGTCTTGGTGTTGCGCCGAGGGAGGAAGTTGGACAGCGACTCCGAGCCACTGGACTCCCCAACATCATCTGTGAGAAGTTGATAAGGCGACGTCCCTACACGAGGCACCGAATGCGTTCGCTGATTAAAATACGAAGCCCCACCTAGTATCTCCGCTGAGAGCAGCGGAGAAGAGAGGTACGCTGAGTCGATGGATGGTGGCCGTGAACGGGAATCATATCTCGTCCGCGGTCGTAGACCCATTTGACCCTCGCGAGTTTGACGACCAAGAAGACCGATCCTGCTCAAACCGAAATCGGTGAGCTTGAGGTGACCATGCTGATCAATAAGCAAGTTATCAGGTTTGAGGTCACTGTATAGACAAAACGTGAGTGAAAATCAATCTGGAATCAGTAAACGACATACCGGTGAACAACACCACGTTGATGTAGATACTCGAGACCGAGCACTACTTCAGCAATGTAATTTTTCGTCCATTCCTCGGGTAAAGAGCCCAGTGTCTTTATGAGCGCAGCACAGTCACCACCATTAAGGTACTCCATAACCAAGTATAAATTCTCCTTGCTTTGAAAAGTGAAGTAGAGCTTCGCAACAAACGGCGATTCAGCCTGTTTCATGAGAATCATGCGTTCGGCTTTGACATTGGTGATCTGATTCTTCGCTATCATGTCGGCCTTTTTCAAAACCTTGATCGCATAGTAGTCGCCAGTAACTTTCTTCTTCGCAAGGAACACAGAGCCAAATGCACCTTTGCTGATCGGCTTGATAATGTCAAAGTCTTTGATCGACGTGGGTGTCGACCTTGATAACGGTGCAGCGGAAGGCAACCGGGGAGATAGTGGGGCACTCGAATTTGCTGAGTTGGGTAGGTTTGTATTGCAAGGGCTGAGAATCGGATTAGCGGTAGAATGTCGCCGATGCCCTCGCCGTGTAGTTGGAGCATCTCGAGGGGAAATCATAGGAGACATAGGCGGAGTGACAAGAAATTTCGGCTCGAGCAGGTTACCAGCAGATCGTCGTGTCTTAATCGTGGTAGGAGGTGCGTCAAGATCCATATGGGGGGGTTGCTCATCTGGTGAAGGGGAAGCCATGATAGGAGCAGCTAGAGCAAGAGGGGAAGAAACTGAGGATGGAGTGGAGGATCGTGTAGGCATCTTGTTGACTAATTGCCAGGACGCAGGAGGGATAAAAGCTGGCACGGACATTGGTGCTGCTAAACGACTATCATTCGACGAGGAACATGGGACTGGAGAAGAAGAAGCCATGGGGGTCGGCTCCGATGATAACATCTCTGCACTCGAAGATTCATCAGCCTCGGAGACCCTGAGCAGTTGATCTTCTTTTCCTCTATCGTATTTATCCGTGGCTCCTAACATTTGATTTCCGATTTCCTCGCCAACATCGCTGTCACTTTCATCGCTATCATCCTCGTCTTCAAGGTTCGCCAAGGCCTGTTCTACCTTCTCCTGCCATTCGTGCCAGATCTTCTCCGAATACCGAATGGTGTTCTGCATTCGTACTACATTGTCTATCTTCTGCCTCATCACACGTTCAGCGTCCTCCGCGAGCTGAGATAGTGCAGGATCTTCAATAGTAGGCTTGCACCAGGTACGTATCCGTGAAACCTTGCTCTCAGAGCTGGGTGACAGAAGTCGCTGTCGTTCGATAGGCTCCTTTGCTTCCTCCTCTTTCAACGAGGGCATTGAAACCTCCGAGGCCACTTGTAGTACGTCTTCGAGCTGCTCTAATAGCCGACGTTGCATCTTCTTTACACCCATCCGCTGCATCTTGTTGCTCCTGAAAAGTTGTAATGGGCTTGACATCCCCGGGGAGGTAGACGGTGTGAAAATAGGCATGCCACGATATTCAGGAACGATCGCAGGAGTAGCTTGCTCAACAGCAACAGACAAATCGCGAATAGTGTTTCTCAACTCGCCAATAGACTCGTTACACTCTGCGATTTCAGCCTCCAGACGATGCACCTCCGCACATGTTTCGCTGTGTTTCTCAAAGTACCACTGGGGGATCTGGCATTCGCAGATTCGGCAAAGAATGAGGTCTGTGCAGATGGGCTGACTGAATGGGAAGGGTGTAGTAGGCTCAGTGATGGCGCGTTCGGCAAGAGGCTTTGTGACCACCTCCTCAACAGCAGGTTCATCTCCGATATCGCCTGGCTCAAGTATAATCGAAGGGGAAGGATACTCGTACCGTGGAGGAGCGATAGGCTTAACAACCCACATAGTATGAGATGCCTGACCGTCCTCCCGGTCAACCATGAGCATACCTTTACCTTCCATCTGCTGATAGAGGACGCCTGCTGTCGAGACATCCCGGTCACCGTCAGGTTCTATTTGCAATTTGAAGCGAACTTCAACCGTGTGTGAGTCATCCCGCTGCAAGCGTTGTGTTGCTTCCCTAAAGACAGCCCAATCCGAAGCTGAGAGAAGATGTGAGATCCGTGTTCCAGCTAATTCTGCAGGTTCCGACCTGGTGAATGAAATACTACCGTCAGACTTACGCATATATAATACGCACAGCATTGACTTACCCAACCACAACCCGCCATGCGTAATTGATCCAAATGAAGTGATCCCCGTCCAAGCTCAGCTCCATCACGATGTTCTGATTCTGTGCAGTCTCGGCTTGCAATCGGAGTCTCTCGGTAGCCAGAACGCGAGCAGATTCATTGTGTTCAATGATCTTATGTGCTGCCCTTGAGTGTGGCTCGGGTGAAGTGGACGTAGTCAGATCTTTCATAGCTTCATCCCTGGAACGTCTGCCTTGGCTGGTAGGTCTCATCAAGCGTAGCCTGTTCTCATCATCTGTAGTCATACGGAGAGCATTTTCGTCGTATCGATGTCGAGCAGTCGGAGTGGGAGCAGGTCCCGACTCATCTGCAGGTTTCATGACAAACATAAGCGGCTCATCCAGCTCGTCGTCGTTATCATCGAAGTTCCAGAACTGCTTCTCCGCCTCCCACCACTCAACGACACGACTCAAACTTGCAACTGCAAGAAGAACCTGCACGTACCAATTACGACCGTGCCAGTCAGGATGATCATCCCATGCTTTACCGATACCTTGGACTCGCTGGACGAGCGACTCACAAATTTTAGGTTGAGCAGTGAGCTGAGCGGTGGACATCTCAGCAACGTCTGTCGCAACGCCAATAAGTTCGTAGAGGGTGGTCATGATGGGATCGATAGGATCATCAACGAGGATACGGGAGGAACGGCGATTTGCTGCTTGGACAGGGGGAGCAGCGTCAGAGAAGCTACTGTGGGTGGTTGCAGGCGGAAGTGGGGATCGAGAGCGAGACGTGGAACGAGAACTTTGCCCTGAACGCATAGGGCGCGTAGGGATGTGAATTGTACGGGACAGTCTGCGGGAAGATAGACTCTGACTTGGCCATGCCGTGGGAGCGATAGCACCGGACTGCCTGCGTGGACTAGTTGAATCGGATAAGGTTGCTGTTGATATGACTGGGCTGGGTACAGCACTACCGCCGGAAGCAGTGTTGGCGTGTAGGGGCTTCTCCCATGGAAGAGTATTCTGTCGACGTAGAGATGGGCTAAAAGATGATGAATTGGACGCTGTAAGAAGGCCAGGGGAAGAGGCCCGATGTGTCAGAGGAGGAGATTTTGAAGGGTCTTGCAGTGGAAACGCACGTTGTCGACTATGACGGCCCTCTGGCTCTGCCTCGTAGCCACTGTCAGAATACTCATCGGCCTGAGATATAGGTCTAACATCTGGAGGTTGAAAGATGAAAGCCTCTCGCAAAGGCTCGGCATCGCCGTACTGAGAATCACGATCTGACTCCCTTTCCCGCTCGCGATATTCGCGTTCGAATTCCCGTTCGTGGTCGTTCTCTCTCAGACGCTCCTCAAAAAATGTGGTGATATTGTTGATGACCCTTCGCAGTTCCTTGTCGCAGTCTGCCTTTGCTGTCTTGAGACGACGAGTGACATGTCGCCTGACGAAAGGCATAGAGACGGTGTTTGAACCCGAACCATAGTTGCTCTGGGAGCCGCTGTTTGATGTCTGGGAGACGAGAGGTAATACAGTCTCTGTAGCGAAGACGAGAGGGTTTGGGGCCTGTCGACGGAGGATATGAGGGGAATCAGCCATGTTGGTGTCGAGAGGGGGAAACGGAGGGGTCTGGGGATGCAGAATAGCGATAGTAGAAAGATAGGACTAGGAGAGACGATTCAAGGACCACACTCTGGGAATAAAATAGACGAATACGTGATAAGAAAAGAGAAGAATGGGTCAAGGGAACATGAGGGATTTGTGAAGAACCAGGAGGACGTGGTGATGGAAGTGAAAGGCAACGCTGGTTATGGGACCAGGCAGAGGCGACCACAGGGAAATGGCCACAAAAAGTCGATAAACCCGATACTCTAGACCCAAATATTATTTAATATTCAATATTGCGTAATCACATATATAGCCAGGGCAGCCTTTTGGGTGCCGCTCTCACAACGCCTCCGCCATCAAATATTACTCATACAGAGGCATTTCGTCAGCTCCTGTGTACCTGTATACCATCATCCTGTGGACGGAACTTGGCTGACGTTTTCTGCTTTTCGATAGCGTAAAGGCCTGCGATGGGTAACCTAGCAGATATCGTCTGCAGTGACCGGGGTCATGTTGTGGCGGATACAATCTGCGCTCGGGGAATCTCCGCTGGGAAAGTTCAGAACACGAGGCAAATCTTCTCCTTGCTTTGATCTGCCTAGTAGAGCGTGCTTTCAAATCTTCCAACAACAGAGCTATTCCTTACACGATCTAGGCAGCGCATCAGAGCAGACAGTGCGGCTCGACGGGAATTGACTTGGTAGCAAAAAACGAAGTTGGTTATCCATTTGTACCACTGTAAGCACAGTACACAAGAAACAGGAATTTACCAACTGCACTCTGACCCAAACAACCGCCACCAGCGCTACCGGATCCTATATCGTAGGACATGTTCTCAGCCTTACGCTCTTTCGCATGCCGTCCCATTCGCACAAAACCATCTGTACCCGTATCAGCGAGATTCGTGTCTAATGCCCCACCTAAGTCGGACGCGAAGACGTTGAACGACATTCTGGACGAAGCCGCGAAGAAAACTGAGCTTGAGCGATGTCAGTCCTACAGGCTTTCATGTTGTTGACCATTGCTAAAGTCGTCGTGTAGCGGCAGCCGCAAACTTGGATCACTTATGGAAACAGCAGGGCGAGCGAAAGAAATTCACCGCTGGGATGGTACGTTGTGTAGATCTACTTCTCTATGCAACGCAGCTCAACTCTACCCATCAAGTTTACCCGACCACATTATTTCACCCGTGACCATCGTTACAAGAAAACTCCCATGAGACCTAAACCTGCTCTTGTGGGCCCAGGACGTCGTGAAGCTCGCCGTCAAGACGTCTTCTATCAGCTGGGTATCGACCCACTTCATGAAAGCCAAAATGCTGCTCTCCTCTCTGCATTTGTAACAGAAATGGGCAAGATACGGCCCCGCACGCAGACAGGACTAACGACGAAGACTCAACGGAGGTTAGGCAAAGCGATCCGCAGGGCAAAAATGATGGGAGTCATCCCCTGGCTAAGTAGAGCAAGAACAGGACACTGGCAACGGTGATGATAATTTCTTTTCACGCTCTAGAAGTTGGAGTATTTTACATATATTTTTTTGCTGCCATCACCCTGAGTGGAGTAGTTTGGATACTTCGTCGATTGTTCGCGCGAAATTTCGCCAATGGTAATCAAATTTTGGGGCTGAGGACCACTGAGGTTACGCCCAAAGTCATTTGACTATAGCTTCCCACTTCGCTTTCTGAGGTTAAGGATCTCTTCCGTTCATTTGCGACGAGGTGGCAAGGGTCCTCGCCACTTTGCACAAATTGAAAACCCAGCGGACGAAGATGTTTTCTCATCTGGAAGAGGACGGCACCCTGAAAGATGACATACTGTTACTGTAACAATTCCGGTCAATAATAATGCTATCAATCACACGACTCCTCATTCAGTCGAGAATTTATGAACAGAAGACCTTGAACCCCATATCATCTGCTCACTAAGCCGAGTATCCGACGCCCATCGTCTGTTTATGAACGCAGATTCCCACTATCCTTTGCACAGGTACACAAAGACAGAAAGGAAATGCAGATTATCTAGTTACAGTAAAAGGACAGGACCAAACTTTATAGTTCAGCAAGGAGCATGGTACCCAAATTCTGAATGACTTGATCACCCATGGCTTTCTCAACCGCTTCCTCCAAGTGTCGCTTTGGGTCTTGCTTGCCCACATGGCGTGTTTTCAACTGCTGGGCTGTCAATGTGGACTCTTCTTGGACAGATTTATTATAAGATTCAGACAATGTGAGCATCGACTAGTAGGGGTAAGTGTGTCAGGGTCAGCACATGAGTGGAAAACGCTATAAAGATGAAAAGAAGTCCACGGACCTTGATAGCCTTCTCGTTGCTCTCCTTATGGACATTGAAGTCCCGCAGTTTCAAGCCCTCTGTCCAGTTCCTCTTGTGCAAGTTCATCAACATTGATTGCTCAAGTTCTGTCTTGCGGTAGTTCACTGCAATCGAGTAATAGTGTCTGTTCAAACCGTGAATGAGGGCTTGGATCGACGGCTTGTTAATGTGTCCGATGTTCGATGTCGTCTGCCGTGGCTCCCTACCGATGATGACTGTCTGCTGATCGATCAAGCGGAAAGCGTCAATTACAACCTTTCCTTTCACAGACTGAATGGGGTCAATGACCACGGCGACAGAGCGGGATTGTAGAGACTCGAAAGACTAAGGAGATTTTAAAAAAAAGATCAGGTGACGTCCTCACGGAAGAAAGGGCTGATGTATACTTGTTGTGTATTTATATCCACACTGGACAGCCAGCAGCCAAAACCTGGATGTGAATGATACCACCCCACTACCATCTCAGGACTGTCATTCCCAGAGACTTTCATTAAGCCCTAAACATATAGAAGGAAATGCTATGATCCTTACCGTCCTGTTTGCTTCAACATGTCCACCATCTTGGTTTGGAATACGTGATCCACAGATTCGACGGTTACAGTCGTCCCAGATTGCGGCATGGCGAAGACATCGATAACTTGTACGGTGTATTCGTCTATGAATTCCCCAAGCATAAGACCCATAACCTCCATCGGGACACCCGCTCGACCATGTTTAAGCATCTTATGGGAATATTGAGCATACCTATATGTAGAGAGCATGATAACTCACTTTAAGAAGAGCTAATGAAGATATGTGTATAACCTCTCCACTGCGAGAGCCAAATGAGCATATGCAGACAAGGTAACAACAGTAAGAGTTACTTGTCAGGTACGCTCCCATCACCTCGACCTCGCGGTCCTTGGCGCTGTTGCGCCTGGCTAATCATTTGAGAATAATCTTGATCCATATTGTAATCCTAGTAGCAGTATTTTGCAGAGAACTGTGGTACGTATATCGCTGACGCGTTCACGGTCTTGCGCGTGATATTTGCTATTGTTGTTCAGCAGCTTTCAGAAAATACAGATACAAATACCAGTTTAATGGAGTCATCTTCCCAATCGGGACCATTCCCTATGGTCCGCGATGCCAACCAGTGAGCTTTCGGATGCACTCAACCCACACGTCGTACAAACACGGTCACGACCCTCCAACGCCTCCCCGCTGTACTCAGATAGCCTCCAACCTGTCATACAAAGACCACAGCAATATGTTCCCCATAGGAGTGAGTTAGAACTTGCGATTTCAGAGCCTCCGCCACAGGCTGCTGCCCCTCCATCATCTCCTCAGTAAGTTTGTTTAGGCTTCTTATCCGAAAGTTATCTTGGATATTTACAGAAAACTATGAAGCAATACCGTTGCACGCTCTCGAAATGTTAATTCGGGGGGTGTCCACGCTGTACAGGAACTCCTTCGACTTTTAACGAGCACCAAGGAAGCTCAGGAGATAGAGCGCAAGCGTAGAGTTGCTTGGGAACAAGAGCAGGAAGCAAAGTATGCGCTGAAGCAGGCAGAAATGGAGCGTCGAATGCTTGAAATGCGCCAAGAGATCGCCTCACTGAAGTCCGTCATAGGCACTCATGGCCCAACATCATCATTCACAACTCCTAGCAACTCGGCAGCTGTATCACAATCCAGTTTTTCACCTCCAACAGTAGAGCAGCAACCCACGCCAAGCACATCACCCCGTCCTACCCCAGTCTCTGTGACGAACTCGAGCTTCCAGGCGCATTTAGCCAGTGTCTCGTCAGCACAGCCGTCGACCAGCCGATTTCAAAGTGTTCATCCAGATGACAATGTGTCAGAGGCTAATGCTATGGAGCTCCATGCTCTGTCGCCGTCATTCTCACCTCCAGCGAGGTTCATAAGTGTCGATCCTTCCTCATCGCGCCAAGGTGGTGCGTCAAGCGCCAGGAAGAGACAAACTCCCGCGAGTGACGAGGAAGAGAGCAGTGACTCTAGCTCTGGTACACCCCCTGTACGCCCATTAAAGCGTAGAAGTCACCACGATACGCGATGTCTAACAATTCAGGTGAATAAGTTGAGCCATACTTCACTACACAGGACAGCTATTAAAAGTTTAATCTACAGCATGCTATGCGCAATCACATTTTGCGTGTTATGCAGGTCGAATCGGACAAAGAACTACCAGACAGCCATCCTGAAGGTACCTCACTTGGCTCTAACGATCCCGTTCGCTTTGTCTGGGACAAAACGCCAAAGCAATCAGTCCATAACGGGCGCATGAAGGCACGTGTCCTGAAAGACCTCAAAATCAATCGCACGTTATATAAGCACGTACCGGACAAAGAATTCAACAAGAAATCACTAGACTCTGTATTCGACCAAGCATTCGTAACCCTTAGGCAGAAGTTCAAGGCTCAAAGGGACGCTTCCATTGCTCAAATTCAAAGACAACGAGAAGATGCGAAGTCAATGAAAGCTAGAAGGCTAAGCAGAAAAAAGGGCGTGCGTATGATATTCTTATCATGTACTGTCAAAGTCTTGTTCTGAACGCAGTCTATATAGAAACTGACCAATCGATCAGAAGCGCGAAACAGACTAGAGGCGTTCGAACATATAACATTCGACGGAGCTTTTCAAGTCGAATGCATGTCTTCTGAAGAATCAGAGGCTGAAGAAGACGCTCTGGGAAACCGCTCCATATTTTTGCGTGTCCGTGGGTTTCCGTGGCGGAGCACCCGCCTACAGCGATTCTTCGACATGCTTGATGAAGAGGAGACCTTTGATAAGACCCTAAAACCCAAACGTGGTACTGGAAGGAAAGAACGTTGCGCAGGTCCAATGAAGGACGGTTTCCTCCTTCCTCCAAAAGGTGTCGCGAATTGGATGATTAGTAGAAGATGGATGAATCAGATGCGGATATCACAATGCGACGTCTTGGACCTTCTGAGGGACGCTGTAATAGATCCCCCTGGGTTCGACTGGAATCAGTTCCGGGCGCTTGGAGACGAGAGCGAGGACGAGATTCAGAACCACATGGGACATGCGAGCGGAATGCAGGACTCGGCCCAACTGTATAACCTTCATTCTGAAATTACTACCAGCACACCTACGACCCTTAGTAGCTCTTCTTTGCATAATGCTCTAGCACCCATATCATAGCATATTTTTCCTTTAAATTTATCAAAGCCCATTAGTTCAATTGGTGAATCCTGATGAGTCTTCGTCGACTTGGGCAATGACCCCTTACGAATCACTGGTAAGTCCATAGGCTCATATCACATGGTGGGCGCTAAACGTGAAATGGCACCGAAATAAATAGTACCGATCTTGGTGAAATTTGATTACTTGATCACGATGACTCTTGGCAACGTCCTGCATCTTCATCTTCTGATCGTGGACCTCAATGTGTAGTTAAATCGGTGTCTGTAAGAGCTTGGCTAATGCGCGTCCTATAACTTGACATTCTTTATCTGAAGTCAGAGAGCACCAAAGATGGGGTGATAGTCCAAGCCAAGGCGGTTTGATGATATCTCAGCAATAGATTCCCAGGTAAAGTTTCACCTACAATTCTTTGCTATCATTCTGGAAAGGTAGAAATTCTCTTTGTAAACGGGCTGACTTTCCCCATTCGCAGATGACATCAATACCGGGCCCATTGCCCCACCAGATCCGGTCGCAGAATATGCCACTTGACATGTATTATGTCCGCCTGACACCACACCATTACTGAATTGCTGAATTGGGCCTGAGTGATATTGGCTGCAGCATTATTATTCTGTGTCGGATTTATGAATCACCCTTCGAATGTATAATGCTGTCACCGACATACCGTCAGCTGACCGCGGTGTGGTCACTGTGCCCAGTGATAGCATCATGCTGTTTTATGCGTTTTGATGTCCAGGGTTCCGAGTGGATCGTATTTAGGCTAGAGGAATATTGACTATTTTTTGGACTCTTCTTTTGTCGATAGGGAATCATTGTTCATCTGACGGCGGCATCATGATGGTCAAATTTTGGCTCCCTACACTCCTAACTGCCTCAGTCTTGAGCGTAGTGAGCTGTTCCCCGGCGTCGCCTTGGACAGAAGATGTATGTACCTCTAGTAACTGTGCCTTCCGAATACCTAATCACAACCCTTGTTTAGCCTCTGAAACACATCGAGCTCGAGGCTCCAGATGGTTCATTCAAGGCACACTTCATGGCCCGAGGTGCAACTACCACCAATTTCTGGGTCAAGGACAAGGTATGTGAGTTTCATCGACAGAGTCAACACCGGCATTGAAATCAAATTAGTATGGTCAATTCCGAGACATCATCCTTGGATTCGATAATCATGTGGGTTTTCTGTAACATGCGAAACATGGGTTGTTCATTTTGATTTCGGGACAGACGGACTACGCGACTGACGCCCTTGGACATCCGTACTTTGGCCCTGTTGTAGGAAGGTAATTGGAAATGTTAATGCGATGACAAAGCGGATGCTGAACTTGTGTTAGATATGCCAATCGAATCAGGAATGGTACTTTCACCATCCCAATCTCCAAAGACGCATCTGGCCCCAACAAGTTTCATGTACCTGAGAATGAGAATAATGGTAAGGCCACCCTCCAATTTTTCTCCTTTTCGTTCCTTGATTTTCCTTCGAAGGTACTGATACTCTTCACGGGGGATTGATTGGCTATGATCGCCGCAACTGGACTGTCGTCGAGCAGACGAAACACACCGTGACATTCTCACTTCTGGATCCTGATGGCTTCCAAGGCTTCCCGGGTACTGTTCACACAATGGTATTGGATTGAGGTATTTTATCACGTTCTGTACTCATAGGGGGATATACAGGTCACGTATACCTTGATGAATGGCGGTGCCTGGAATATTAAGATGCACTCCGTCGCTGATGCAGAGACGCCCATCATGCTCAGTTGTCACCAATACTGGAACTTGGAGGCTTATAATGAAACGCAAGACTTGACTGGTCATTACGCCCATATCCCTTCTTCGCAGATCATAGCAACAAATGGTTTACTCATTCCTAACGGCTCTTATGTCAATATTACGGGGACGCCGGCCGATTTTAACACGCCAAAGTCAATTGGTGACAGCATCAATGCTACGGCGCCTTATGAATTCTGTGGAACTGGTAGGTGGTTATTGGAAGGGGTTTATGAGATATAGCCTAACATATGATTGTCCTGGCAGGTTGCGCCGGATTTGACAATTGTTTCATCTATGATAACAAGAATACAAGTGCGCCAGATTTCTCCTTGTGGAGCGTGAACTCTGGAATCAGGTAAGAAGACGTACAAATCAGTCGTGGGTTATATTAATCAGCTGAAACCGTACTTCTGATAGATTTGATGCATGGACAAACCAGCCTGCTCTCCAAGTAAGGAACTAGCTTCGATATTATGTATGTTCAAAAAGGACTAACGACGATACTAGCTCTACGCTTGCAATGGAATCTACAATGCTAGTCTACCCATCCCAAGAAAGCAAGATCAGGGTGGACCATCTTCGTACTATCAGGATCACTCATGCGTTGTGATCGAACAAGAGTCATACATCGACGCGATCAACAACCCGGAGTATGATGCTAACCAGATTTATGGACCTGGACGTGACTATGTCTGGGAGTCGACTTATGTCTTCTCTGTCATGAAAGACTAAACCGATGTTGTTGGCTTCAATCTGTATTCTTACCGCTAAATACGCCATAATTGATTATCTATATGTGATTTATTTTATATCTTCAT
Source organism: Serpula lacrymans var. lacrymans S7.9 (assembly GCF_000218685.1). Taxonomy (NCBI): domain Eukaryota; kingdom Fungi; phylum Basidiomycota; class Agaricomycetes; order Boletales; family Serpulaceae; genus Serpula; species Serpula lacrymans. The sequence goes on along the minus strand of NW_006763293.1, from coordinate 2,313,002 downwards.
CGCGTTGAGCTTACCACATGGTGACTGTTATGGCTTGGACTTGCGAGTACGATCATGATGGCTTGCACTGGGATAGGAGAAACTTCCCACGACGACACAGCGCGGCTCAGCCACAGGCCCAACCTGTTCCTCTATATACGTATACCGCACCAAAGAAAATGTGCCCAGTATCGAAATAACCTGCGGTATCTTCAGCTGGTACTCACACTCTCCTGCTCATTTCTAGTCTTACCATCCAATCCTTCATCTATTTCTTTCTCTTTTCCCCAACACACCCACCATGCATCTCTTTACACCCAATCACGTGCACTTAATTGCTGCATGTTATCCTCCCTCTTCTTCTCTGTTGACTGCTGGCCCAGAGTATCGCCCAAATGCACAGGAGGTTTCTAGACTTACCTATTATGCTGCAAACCGCCCCGGAAAAATAAATAAACTTGGCAGCGAGCTCGAAAAGCGCGTTAGAACTGAGTGTACTAAAGCGCAGTCAGGGAATGTTCGTGTCAGAGCGTGCGTCTATTGTGCTTACTTTGAATCCAGAGTACCTTTTGACATCATATCTCTTCCAAAGACTTCTTCTTATCACGCTTTCTATCATACGAGCGCTGACCACAGAATGTCGCCGCGACATTTCCCTCCTCTCTCCCTCTATCGTCGCGTGTATCAGGATAACAGTTGATGCACTCTCTTCGGACTTGGAGGTTTGTGCTAGAGCTGCCAGTGTGGTGCGTGTCTTCTCTTATAGCTGTACAGTGTTTTGTGATATAGTATCGACGTCTTGCCTTGCCTAGTTTACTGCTTGGTGCACTTACACGGACGGCCACGTGATTGGCTCAGACGCAACGTTAACAGAGAATTATATATCTATCCTCCGCAAATTTTCCTCTCAAAGCATAATAGAGATAAAGTCAGTTGATCATGAGCTAACAAACCGGTAAGAAGCAATACCACTTTGATTCAGACACAGGCTGACTTTGTCACTTCTCACCAGTACTCGTATGGTTGGACTAACTGCTCTTACCGGTGCAGTAAACTCAGAAGCACTGTATAGCTCGTCCAGTCAATTCAAGCCACAAGTGACCTCGATCATTCACCCCCTATTGTTTCATTTACTCAACGCCGACTTGTCCACTCTTGACGACAGGTAAAATCAGACTCTTTCGCTTCAGTACGTTGTTCTGACGCATTCATAGAGCAAAAGTCATAAAAGAGAATCCGTCATCGCCTTACTTGGCCGAATTTCGAACACGTCCTCCTCTAGAGAGACGTGCAGCATCTATACATCTACATGTTGACGGAGAAAGTGGCCCTTCTTCCGGTGATGTGCTAGAGTCATGCCTTCGAGCATTTTCGCACCTCTTGCAACATTCCAATGGTGGTCAAATTAGTCATATAATGCTTGCAGCATTTGAAAGTCTGGATGCACTAAAAGGTTGGGAGCGTCTAGAACAATGCCGCTGGTTTGCCCAGAAAACTTGTGAATGGACGCAATATCAGTATCGCTATGCTGTGCCATCGCAGCTTGTCGAACGTCTACTTTCCACACAGGACCTGCCCGTCTCAACACCGCAACAAAGCACTTTGGCGGCAATGGTGACGACTGTGTTTACATCTCCAGTGCCCCTCGTAAATCTATCTACATCCGACATTGTCTCAAACCTCACCACGCTGGTCTCTCGTCGCGTCGGTGTTGACCCCGAGGATGCTTTACTACCTGCTTTGATAGAGTGCATCGCATCATTAGGAACTCACGTTTATTACTCTGACCAAATCCAAGACCTAGCAGGCGACCTAATTGGCAAAATTGTTGCAATAGAAACACAGGGTCTGTCAGGTCGAGATAGGAGTCGCAATGATAAAAGCCGTGGTCAGGCAATAAGGTGTTTACTGGCAGGTTTATTAGGCCTAATGCAGGCCGCTGACAACCACGAGCATGTGGAACGCAGCGACGAAAAGGAACAGAGCTGCGCCCAGGATGGATCGGATCTTCCAAGGAAAACTGTTGGCGTACCATCTCAAGATCCACATACAAGAATCTCTAACAGGACTAGAATCTCCCCAGAATTATGGCACGATACTCTGAGCCTCTTTTGCGACCGAGATTACGCTGTGCGGAACGACTATGCCAACGCATTCATCTCTTATTTGAGCAATGAAGTCCCAAAACGTGGTGAAAACACTGCCATTCAACGTTTGACAGAAGGCAGCCACGGTCACCAGGCCAGTAGCATTAATATGCTGCTCTTCGGTGACTCCACTACTAGGTCGTTACGTGCTGTTCATGCCTACCTGTATACGCTCGCTACTGCGTCTTCTCTGGAGCTCGTTGTCAGTCCATCACCGTCCCCAGTGTGTTCTGCTTCAGGAGATGGGCCTGTTATCAATATTCTCCCCACTACTCCCGACACTGGTTCCGGCTTGCAATTAAATGGTTCTGACAGCCGTGGCTCTCCACCAACTTCACAGGTATCTGAACGACGGTCTACAGCGACCACGGCGAGATCTCGAAAAGCATCGACCACTCAGCGGTTGCTAGAAAGCACCCCCAGCATAATATCTTCATCTACCTGTGCATCGCTTTCAGATTATGCACTTATCCTCCACGTGATGACTGTAGTGCAAAACCAAACACCAATTCGTGGGCTTTTGACTGGTCTCCCTATGGTGCTTGCATTGCATGGAGCAACCCAGATACAGGACGGTGCAGATGCAGGAAGTGTACAGCGTTCAAAGGTCATCAGAGAGCTGTTGACACGAGTTTGGCTAGCGATAGGCCAGGTGTGGGATTGCAAAGAACTGGTGGATTTGGCTGAGAAGGTATTTCCTTACCCACGATTTAGCTTTTAAACATGATTTCGATTTTATATAGGCATTGTCGTGCATGCCGGAACCCTCAATGCTGCCGTCTCGTACTCATGTTGAGGCTGATATTCTTTCACTACGAGAACAAGTTCCATTCCCACCTGTGGAGCCAGACACAATAGTCACAACGTCGTGGCAAGGTGTAGATGCTGAGGAAGCCCTTTCTTTGATCGTGTCTGCACGTGCAACTCAGGAGGCCACTGGACTTGACCGACAGGGCCTTCTTCGCCGATTTTCAGCCAAGTGGTCCGCGGAGTCCGCTCTCAAGGATTGTATGTTTCATGTTGTTTCCTTCAGCTCTGCTCGTTTTGACTTGTGAAACACATTAGCTGTCGAACCACAAACTAACAACCGCGCTCACTTGGGAGAAGGGATTTCGCCTCTGCTGAGGATTTCGCCTGCTTTCATGGCCATTGATAATCTCTCTCTTCAAAGCCTTACGCGTTCCGTTCGCGGTGTAGGTGTTACGGACCTGAGGGAGGCTCTCGAGGGGCGCGGCAATGCTTCCAATCCAGCCCTTGTCAGGCCACCTTCGGTTTCGACTCTCGATCATACCTCATTTGACCTGGGTGCGAACAGGCTAGCTTTGACTCGATCTAAGTCGAGAGGCAAGCGACGGGCCGTCACCGCGGGTGCAGGCGATGTCCGAGATGTCTTGAATAAGCTAGGTATAGGAAAGCAGAATGGGGCTTCCCTTCTCAAAGCGTCTTTCCCTCCATATCGTTCCGATCAACGGTAAGGACTTGAAGCGCATATAACCTGAGACCATCAACTTACGAGATACTTTTCTATTCAGGACATCTCCGAGGTCGCCCCTTCCACCTTATCATACCTAAGATGATTGTCCAGTCATTCCCACTTTTCTTCGTACTATTTTATTGCCGACATAATATTTATCGTCTATCATCATCACATGTAGATTCTAACTGGATTTTGCAATTTTGGACTCATAGTCACTCACTTCCTTCCGGACCTTTTGCTTTCACTAACAGATATGATCCTTCGTCTCGCTTCTTCCTCCTTTTCTGCCCAATAAGCTATCTCTTTTTGTGACTTGGGGTGGGTGCTAAGATGTGTTCCTTTCTGGAACCAAAAGGTCAGCAGATGGAAGAAATAGGAATCACTTGACAGCCTCACACTTAAACCCTGCAATAGACCTTCGTATATCGTTGATTGTTTGGTCGCCTTTGCAATCGAATCAGCAATTGCGTCAGTGTGATGAATGATCAATTTTGTCAACTCTGTTCGAAATCGTAACAGACTGTGAAAGTTAGTACACTTGTCACCTGGGTAAAACAAGTTACTTACTTGGCGAAGATCATGGTCTCTTCATCCTGTTCCGTCAATATCACGAACGAATTGAACATGGTAATATATCTGTTACATATCTAGGAACAAACGTCAGAATCGGACACCAGAACCAAAGAACAGGACCCCTACACTCGAAACGGAAGCATCAGTTGTTGAAACAGCTCTACTGAAGTAGCTGCCGGTTGATCCGTCAGCCAACTTCTTCACTGATTCGATATGTTCAGACATGGCCTTTTGAAATACAGGCCACATTTGCAAACGCAGGGTAAATAGAAACGTCTCTAATGGTGGACAGTCGCGCCTCTGTACCTCCGCGACGACCGTTTCCGTGAGACGAATCATTGTGAGTAGAGGAGTGGTAGGTGGGATGGGTTCTAGAATCGAAGATATGAAAGCCTTGACGGTTATCTCAGTGGTGAACTGGTACTGTCGAGACGTGATCAGAGGACATACCTGACAATATGTCATGACTGGGTCCAAGATCTGCTTCCATATTGCATCGAAGGCTGCACGTTCCACCTTTGCCGTTGCATTTGGACGCAATGTACTCCTGCTATTAGGACCAGGAGTATTCTCACCAGTGATTCTTTGTGAACCTAGTTCAGACCCCACAACAAATTTCTGGTCATCAAACCCAACCTGATCAGGGGATAAGAGCGCAGCAGGAGAAAACAAGGCGCTGTTTGTTTCCTTTGTAGGTAATGACGAAAGAGGCTCCGAAGGGAAGAATGTTTTGATGAAAGAATACTCAGCGGTGGCATTATCCATCAAGACTAGAAAGAGTGACCTGAATACGGCCTCGATTGGTTCTTTCTGTATTCTAGACTCAATGAATTTGAAACAGGGTTAGTGTAGTGTACTCACGTGAGCCTTATCGTCGGCCATGTAGGCAAGGATAACGCTAGGTCCGTCTATCTTTGCATACCCAAGGCGTTCTGCATCCAACGGGGAGTCTTGCTTCTCACCAGCCCCTACGACTATGGTCTCAAGCCTCTCTGGGGTCCTGGCCTGATAGGAGGATTGAGAAGAATCTTGAGTGTATTGAAGTGATGTAGACCAACTTTTATCCATCCGAGACTACGGATGTACCGACGAAATCCCGTTTCATAGTATGTGCGTGATGCACCTATGTAGGCCCTTTGTACTTCCTGGGCTACACTGACTGCTTGACGTTGTAGAAAGGCGAATAAAGGTCTGTACTTCAAGAATATCGATGTTTGGATGACTTGCATATTCGCCGACATATTGGTGCGGACTGGTTGCAGTAGTGCCAAGAAAAAACTACGCAGTTTAGTTGCTGCCTTGTAAATCGCGTCAGCTTGTAAAATTTGAATCAATAGAATTTGAATGATACCACTATGCGTAAACCCTCGGCAACTTCTGCGAGGTCTCTAGCAGCCTTAACACGAGAACGAGCCTTCAGAGCGTCTAACCGTCTTTCAAAGTCGTCAATGGCTGGTATCCAAGGTTCGCCGACGTCAGTGTCTAGTATTAAAGTCGCCAGGGATGGAGGGATGGTCATGTCTGAGAGAAGGTTGGACAAAGGTTTCTCAATCCTCTGTGGACATAAATGATGCAGTTCAGTGGAGGACGGAACCTAGTGCGTATATGACTTACCCTTCGACTCTTTAGTCTATTTTCAATATCCTTACTTCTGTCCTGGAGTTCGGAAATTTGACCCGAGACTGACGACAAATCCTTCTGAAATGTTGAAAGGAACGTTTCTAAAGAATCTAGCAGGCTAACGCTAGTCTGCGGAGCATAAACACCTCGCAAACTATAGAGGGACATGGTGGGCACTTACTTGTACTTGGTCGTGAAGTTCCACATATTCCTTTGCTCGAACGCGAACTTGCGACATATGCAAATTTCTCAACGGAATGATAACGGTGTATGGTATCTGAAGCGAGACAAAGAACGTATGTAATTACCAGTGAACTTGAGTGAACTGCTAACAGACTTGCAGTGACGCGAGGGTGGCTGAGGCGACCTTCCCTAAGATCTGCTTGCTGACCTGGATTCGGTAACTCGTTCTCGCGCGATTATAGCTTGATACACTTTCGAGTGACTTTTGACGTGTAAACGCTACTCAATTCTAAGTGGTCTTACAGATGGAAATTTCGCTCACATAAAAACCCATCTGTAAGACCTAGAAGAATCTTGAAAGTGCTGTCAATAGTTTGCTTTTGGTCGTCCTTATCAAGACATCAGGATGGTACCTCGTTCCATTCGAATTCCAGTTCACTTTCGAACAGTCAGCCGCCCCCATTGACATATTGGACATTGGTACAGATCTATAGCTGCGATTCATCTTATCGTGTGCGCATTCGTGTTCTGCTTGTTGCTCTATGTCGATCAGCTTCAGGATAATACGCAAACTGTGGATGGGTATGTCACACTTCCCCATCGTGTGTTTGAATCCTTTAATCTCGTTTCTTCATTAAGCACTGGTCGCTATCATCTCCTTAATATGCATTGGGCTATCTCTTCACCTGTATACGCTTCATATATATGAAGCCAGTGTCCTAGGTGTTCTGGTAGGTATACCGGGCGTTGCCTTCATCGGTGCCCTATGGACGTACGTGTAGCTCAAGTCCGTCCAAATACTTTATTTGATCCACTGATTTGAAGCATATTGCGCAAGGCATTATTCAGCCCACAAATCGTGGCCGTAGAAGTTACCTGGGTATTCGGTCTTCTCCCATTTGAGATCCGTAAGGAACCAGCCCTTGTTTTAGTCCTCTGACACATGACATCTCTTCTACAGTCCTTGGACTGTTCTCTATGGACTTCGAAGGTGCGATACCCACTACGGTACATCTTGAATACCTGTTCCTCGAATGCTTTGTTTGGGCTCACTTTGCTCTTGGTATGTCGCTATTTCTTTCTGGTTCCACTTGACTGCAGCTATACTAGTCGTTGTATATGCAACTACTCTCGTCGTCTTGGCTTTAATCACTCAGTTGTTGTACGATCACAATATTTGGTCCCGTGACATAGACTCTAGCCCCTCGCCATTTCCCTTTCCTGTTATAATGGCCCATGCCTTCCCTTTCATGGCTCAGCGTATTCTAGGGCCTGAAGCAAGTGCTGATGCTGAATCATCGCCTCAATTATGTCTACCTGGGTGTACTTGCCATCGTAAGCTCCATTCTCAATCGTCCGACGAGACTACAATGGCAAGAGAATTCAGCAACATCCCCAGCCTCGAGAGCAGATCGAGTCAAGCCGGTAGCACTCGATCCACGGTGCCCATACGTATCCCAACGTCCATGGAAAGGCGCCAAACCATAGCGGTTACCCTCCGACGTTCATCGCAACCTTGATCGATATATTTTTGTAAATCATTGCTTGATTTTTTATTTGTCACAAGTTTGTACCCTATCATGTCCCTATCACAAAGACGAAAACAATTTAGCAGAGCATTGCGGTGTGTAAAGAAAAGCAGCGACATTCGACATTTCGACATTAAATTCAATGTGGATGTAAAGTAAAAATCATATTATATAGAAAGGGTTCCTCGATTCCTTGAACCAGAACAGTCATACGTCGATGATTTGTGATATTATACCCCGTCATGCTGCGAGCTCTTCCTGGATCTGCTCTAGCACCAAGGGATCCGCTTTGTCGAGATATTGGCTCTTGAACACATGGGAGCCCCCACATGCAACTTCTGCCTCTTGCAAACGAGCGGAAACAAATGAGGTAAGCTGGACTGTTCGAACTGGATCATTGTCATGGAGCTATGAATATGTCATTACTAAGGCGAAGCAGCATATGAAGCACAACTACATACCAGTTTTCGACGTTCGAACTCCGGCGTTCCTTCTGACCCGTGCCAGTAAGAGGCGGGCACTTCGTCCTGATCCCAATGCAGACTCAGAGGCGAACTCATGGGGCTATTATGGTCGAGACGGGGGATAGGCTCGTGAGCTACCATATTCATTAAGACAAGTTTAGATCATCACCAACCTACTACCACGTTCTTGAGCGAACATTAGAGTCTCTTTCATTTCGCCAAAGACGTCAAGAAAGATGTTGAAGATTTCAGTAGGCAAGCGAGCAAGGGCCTCAGGGCAACCGGTAGATACAAAGGATGAAATACCCAGTGTAGTTAGCTTCCGGAACCTTGGCTCAGACATATTGTCGAACTGTGTCAATGAGAGGTTAGATCAGTGTGCTCCAACGTGACTTATGTTATCTACCCGAGCCCACCACTCATCTAGGATCCCCTCATAAACTTTGGAGGCCGTAGTTTTTTGAGATTCGGCTGCCGCGGATGCAAGCTGAAGGAAAATCTGGCGATCGGTTAATGCAATGCGTGCGATTAGATGTATGCACTCTGTCCTGATCGCGGTGTTCGACTTTTCGGAACATATATCAGCTCCAAACGATACACTGAAGGTATGAATCTTACTTCAGGGTCGTTGATAGTAACTAGCACTTGGGCAAAGAGTCCCGAAACATGCATGGGAGCTCCCCAGAGAGATGGCGGGGCAAGTTGCATAAGAAAGTTAAGAGACGCATATATTTCTTTGAGATTTGTCGAGATTGCTTTCCCAGTGAGAGCGCTGACGTATGCATTAAACAGATCGAGCGGGGAGTTCTGTACTACGGTTAGTCGTGAAGCACCAACCCTCGAATTCGGCCATACCTGCAGGATGAACGTTGCGTCTAGGAAGAGGTATGATTCAACTATCCATATGATTCTACCCAGCAAGTCAAGATTCTCGGCAAGCAATGACGTGGCCAAAGGGAACAGGTCGATAAGAGCAGGTTGACCATTCGAATTGTGAATCGTTGTAGCATTCCTGAGCGCAGTCTCCCACAGGATGAGAGTATCTTCGTCAATGTGAACCACAGACTTATCAAAAGAGATCAACAAGCCTGAGATGAGGTCATGGGACAAAACCAATGCTCACACCAGGGGAAAGACCTTCTCGAATCAACGGGACAAATAGTGGGCTCAGTGATCCAGACTGTTCCCTGGTAGACTACCTTATGGTGAGGAAGATGCCTACAGATACTAAGTATCGCATACCTCAATGAGTTTTGTGACCGTATCTAGCAAAGATGCCTTAAATAGCCAGTCGGTTTCAAAGGAAGTCCCTTGTTTGACCGTAAGATCAGATTTAGCAAATCAAAGGGGTGAACTCACAAAGTGGTGGTATTGACTGCGCTATCATTTGTGAAAGAGGTATGATCTACGGTTGTAAATTCTAGGGTGAACCATGAAATAGGACTTAAGAAGGCTTACTCTGATACCTGCACGTTCAATTATCGCATTGAGACTTCTCACGATACGTCGTTTACTTTCTAGTGTATCTGCTTCACCGATTATTTGAACGAGTTCGGTTACCGCCGCGGGCAAGAAGGGCGCAAACACGTCGATGTCAAAGCTAATAGTCTACATAACAAAGATCATGATTAGTCATGCTCGTAAGAAGGTAATCATAATTACGAACGTCTACACATTCGCGCAATGCGCCTGCAGCAGTGAGCCTTACTACAGCATCTGACCCAGGACCGCGATCACGAAGAAGGTGGACCAGGACTTCCCAGATATTGGGATCATTGGCAGGAGAACACATGTCGCCGATCCATTTTCCAATAAGCCATGCTATGCGACGCTTTACGATAGGAAAACTAGCGACAACTTGAAAAAAGATAGACAACACCAAATTTATTAAACTACGTACTTAGAGTTTGTTTCCCGAGCCTCTGTAATAAGATTTTGCTGCAGCCACTGTTGGAATGGAATGACTTCTTGTAGATGAGGAGCACAACGGCCGATAGCACAGTAGAGGGCTTCCTTCTGTATAACACTCGGTAAATCGACGGCTGGTTGTGCTAGATAGGGGTTTTCAATAGAGTCCACTATTATGAATGATAAATACTAACATATAGTTTGTGAAAAAGTGGTCTGAAGTAGTGGGATGACATAGTCCTTATATTGAGAACATAGAGTCATGAGAACACGTTCCCCACAAGGCTACCGAGAGCGAAATTCCTTTATTAGACAAATAAGACGTTAGATAGATGAGACCATTACGTACACGTAACTCAAACTCCCATTGCTCGTTCTCTTTATCTTCTATGTTGACCCACTCTTCAGGATCAGCCATCCATCCCTCCAGATCTGAAGGTTTGAGAGGAATGAAACGGGACACGAGTAATCGGACAGCATCTTCTACAAATTGCTGAGAGAGTGCTATGACACGTCGTCAGCACTACGAAAGATCTTAGGTATTTTTAGAGCTTCACTGTTCTCGTTCGTAGTCTTCTTCTTTCGTTGAGGTGTCCATTGTGCCAGATTTTCTTTGAAAAGGACCATTGCTTGAACCAGGAAGCGCAGGGGGAAGATAGCATTGTTCGAGTCTGTTGAATGATCCATTAGTTGGACTTTAAACGTATCCCACGTAGTGATATTCACCTTCGATAAACTCCGAAGGAGCATCCGTGGCCTGAACCACCTTACTCCAATAATACAAGACCAAATCATCGCACATCGGGAGCTCAACGAACTTGGGTGTGACAAGCTGTTGCAGCCTTCGAAAGAACTTGCCAAAAACACGCACGTGTCGAGTCAACTGATCGATAGCTTTGGATGCAGTAGGCCCTGGTGAAGTAGATGAGGAACGGATTGTCATAAGAAGATTGATGCGTAGTTCCGTAAGTGCCTGTAATTGCATGACAGAGCCTTGAAACATTTGGAGGAACTAACATTGATAAGTTCATGAGCAACATAAATGTCAAACAAGTCTAAAGATATACCCATGGTTGCAGAGATAAAAACTCGTTTTTTCCAGGCATGTCATTTCGGTGCCAAATCCAAGTCGCCATGCGGAAGAGGCACTTATAGACTAGATGACCTAGGATAAGATCATCGACAGTACGTTGCTCGTCGAGAGCAGAGGGGGTTAAAGAGGAAAATGTCGAGGATATTTTACTGTAGTATTCGTAAAGGATGCCATGGAGATAGTTAACAAGCTATATCATATTATAAATGAGTACGTGGTGTAAGGACCGAGACAAATGTAATCTTACATTGCCCATAACCTGGACCCCTTGCAGTAGTCTTGCGTTCCACAACCCCTTGATCAACGTGTTCAAGAGCTGGAAACACCTCCGTAACACGAGCGTTGGCAGAGGTTCGACGTTAGTTGTCGCATAGCGTAATTGGAGGTTAGTATTGACAATTTGCATGATATCTGTTAGTAGAGAACTCCTGCGATTGTGTTTGAGTGATACACGTGCAAAGACCTTTGCCCCATTAAACACTGACCAACTCTTTGGGAAGTCCTTTCGTGCGATCCCCGATACGATAACTTCGTTACATTCTGCAATCTAGTTCCAGGCCACCAAAGGAAATGAGCAAATCATGCATCCATAATCTCATGACATACCGTGTCATCTGGTTCATCCAAGAAAGTAAAGCAACGAACACGGATTCGAATGCGATGTTCCTCTGACAAAAGTCTGTTCGATTGTCAGAACAAAGCAGGGAACGCGAGGCGAAAAGCACGCACTTTCTTGACCTCCAGTGGTCCAGAGCAGCGTTCTTAAACTGTATTATGCTTTGTTGACGCACATGCAATGGCACGGACTTTTCAGCAGCTATTTCATGCAGCAAATCATAAGTACCAAATCGGTCTAGAAGTTCCTTTAAACGTTTGCTGGAAGCTTGGACTTGGGCTGGATTTTGCGAAGAGGCTCCAGATATAACATCATAAAGCTCTTCTTTTGAAACGCCTTCAGTTTCCATGTCCGTTCTTTGCATTGTGTCAAGGGTGAAGAGATCGATAGTAAAGCAAGGGTTTACGGTAGTAACCTACTTATACTACGCGCCGCGAGGCAAAGGACTGAAATAATTAGGGTGTAACAAGAACAAATAACGCGTTCAAGTTGCGGTCATCTTTGTTTTCTTTGTAGTCCTTTTAGTCTTTCAAGCTGTCGCTCACACGAGATAAATGTTTACACACAGCTATAAGTAATGATGAAGACTGAACGGCGTCGCAGAGCAAAAGAGGACGAGGATGTGGTGGAAGATTCCGAACCGGAGAGAGAAGAGCAAAGACAGCGAGAGAAAAGAGAGCGGAAAAGGAGAAAATGTATGTCTTCAGAGGCAATGGTTGCCACCTTTGAGAACAAAAGCAAGGAACCAATTACTGTACAGCTTGAATATCAGGAACAGATCGGTCAAAATCAGCATGCAGCCGCGAGGATCACGGGTACGACTTTTAAACTTGCTTATAGCCCCTGTGCGTTCGCTTATGACAACCATGTAGACATTATGGCCCCTGCTGAGGTGGAAATGTCTTGTCCTTGTGTTATGGACATGAACGCTGAGAGTGTGCAGTCTACTGTTGACGCTATCATGCTGGTCGATCATGCTGGTAGGCATCGATGTGCATTTGCTAGTTGAGCATTAACTGACCTCTCAATCGCAACTTCTGTCAGATGGAACCGACTGTGTAGAAAAGCCCCCAGCTAATTTAGGGCCATTCCAGTCCGAAAGTGCTGCTCTTCCGTTTCAAAAACCAATCAGGCGTTCGTTTCCTACTCCCCCCCCTATCGAATTCTTAGCGGCTTCTGACGACTCAGAAGATGAAGGAGGTAGCAACCGTTTAAAGCTCAATCGTTTTGCTTTCAAGGTGTCCCAATCCTCCATTCGCTCTGGCTCTTTTCCCAGGACAGGACACTCGCACCCTGGTTCATTGGTAACTGTTGGCTTGGCTCCATTGCCTAAAGCGAAGAAATCCCAATCCATGAGCCTTCACTTCGCAGAGAATTTCTCCAACGCTGAAATTGGTAGACTCAAGAAATGCATCAGCTGTGACGCTCGTTGGACTACTAGGAAAAGTGCAAATCAAAAAATGGCGCATATGCAATCATGTACGAAAAAGAACGCTCTTTCAGACACCACAGTTCGAGCTTTGATTCAGAAGGAGGTTGATGCTGCTTCAGACGATGATATCTCAAAAAAGGGGAAAGCCAAGGCCTCGGAACAGGACGATACTACCACGACCTATCTGGAAAAATTGGTAAACGGTGTATCTTCTAAGAAAGGTAGACGTCCGACTGTGCTGGAGACTGTGAAAACGCTTCCGGAGACCCGGGGTGATATACTTGCCAGAGCGCGTGCTGTTCTGGGGAACAGACAAGCAGAGCCCTTTGATGCAGAACCCAACACCACACAAGTATTTGGACAGAGTAAACTCGTTTCCAAAGTTCCACATCCTCTGGCTAGCATACACTCTACGCAAATTTTCGCGGAAAGCGCTCTCGGACACAAGCAGACACTTCAAGGCTGAGCCTCGCCCTCATATTTCTCCAGCTGAAATTCATTTTGCAGTTGATCGCTTTGAATTTTCCCCCCTCTCGCTAGTGATAGCTACGGCTTCTAAGTTATTAAACCTCACTGTTTATGGATACGACTGCATGACTGCATGATCATATTTTGTAGCATTATAATTATTTCCCGTGGTATGCACCTTAGAAACCTTTCCATCGTCTCACCCACTGACAAGAATGCAATAGGACCCACCACAGCTACTATCATTATGGCACGAATGCGTCCGCAACGGCACACGGATAAATACAAATTATGCACACCGGCCTGAGAGATATCTGTATATTACATTGCTGCACTCGTAAGAAAGAATGCTTGTTGTACATTATGTCACTAGATCACACGACGAGTTCACCAAAAATTTTGTTTGTGAATTGGACTCGGTTTTTCGTATCGTACTTCCATCGTACTTGTTATATATTATCCTCTAGATAGGCTTGCAAGATGGGAACATAAGTAAATCAAGACTTCACGACTCCACTTGGATTGACAGTGCTCCTTTTTTGTAACGTTTTCATTCTTCGAGTTACGTAACACTCTTTGGAGCCTGCAGATAAGTGTACACTGGCACGTTCGAGAGGCCGGTTATCGTTACTCTCGCCATGTCAGAGCAACCCTCGCATCTGGGGGACGAAGTCACGCCGCTGCGTCGCTCGAAAGACTCTGACCATACTTCAAGCCCTCATTCTGAGCAGGAGCTCAAAAATTATATTTCGGAACCCACTAGCGAAAACAACGCACATGACAACGATTCAGATACGACAGGAACCAACTCGTCAGATGAATTTAACTGGGATGAAGACGATGAATTGACAGGGAATGGCAATCAAGCCAGTCCGAAAGCCAGAAGAGGCAGAGCCCTCTGGCTTGCCTTCATGAAACTGGCCAGACCTGTCCGGACGCTACTGGTGGGAGTATTGGGTGCAGGCATCCTCATTTCTCCTCTCTTGGTCGTCGAATTGAAGTATAAAGACGAAAGTTCCGTTCGCCCCCAGGTTCACGCATGGTCCCTCTGGTTGTCGATTACATGGGCAGCCGGTTGTGCTACATACCTCGTCGTCGACGCCATCCCCCGTCTAGCGATATCCCTCCTTGTTCTATACGGCGCACAAGTAGAAAGTTTAAAGACGCAGATCGAGGTATATATTTATAATCATTGCATACGAATCTTTTACTCTTACTTACTTCCCCCCTCCCCCCCTACTGTGTAGCTCGCACTCGCAGTCTCTGGATGGGTCAAACTTGCACTGGATATATCTTGGGCTTGGATAGCGCTGTCCGCTATAAGAGCATTTTACAAACCCCCAGGTTCATATTGGGTTATCATCAATCGTGTTATGCAGGTACTGTCGTATTATCCAACCTACCATGGAGTTACTGCAACCGCACTTGTAGGCTCTTTTTACAGCAGGTATAATACTTCTCGCAGAAAAGCTGTTCCTACATTTCGTCGCCATCAGCTTCCATCAGAAAGCATTGGCAGACCGCTTGGCTGAGAACCGCCTGGGATTGAAAACCTTGGACCGTCTTTCAAATGCTCAGCCAACGCCCGCAAAAAAAGGTTCTTACGCTAAGAAAGGTCACAAAAGTGCCCTCAGTTCTTTTGGAACTTCTCTTGACCTTCATGGAGTGCAACGTCGACGATCCCATCACGATGAAGGGCAAGATGGCCAGAGCAGCGCTGGAGGCTCACCCCTGATAGAAAAATCTGAAGCTCCCACAACTTCTACAATTCCTGTGCTTGGACGTTTGAAGAGTATTCGCGCTGGTCATGCGGAGAGGAAACGTAGGAGGCGCAAGGTCATGGCATCAATCATTGTCGATCAATTAGGTGGTGCTATCGGCCAGGTCGCTTTGAAGAACTCCAGGTTCCATCGAGATGGAGATCTTGGTGGTTTACATTCCGCCAGGAGGCTGGCTATGAAGTTATTTAGCGTCCTTAGCGACGTTGATCCGCCAAGATCGCACCTCGTTGTAGAAGGTATGTTGTATACCTTAGTTAATTAAGAACAATCGTTTATTGGGATGGAGCAGATTTTTATCCCTATTTCCGAACAACCGCAGAAGCTGTGCGTGTTTTGAAACTCAAGACCAAACTTTTATCTAAATCTTGTAGCAACTCAGCATGCCGCATTCGCAATCTTTGACCAAGATGCAAACGGTGATATCAGTAAAAGAGAGATGAGAGAATCAGTTCAAAGGATTTATCGTGAGCGCAAGGCTTTGGTTACTAGCCTCAAAGTCAGTCATTCTGGGCGAAGTATGCCTTGCGGTTATGATACTAATAGCTTGCTTTCAGGACGTAGACTCAGTAGTGGCAAAGCTTGATGCGGTTCTTATTGCTATTGCTTTGTTAGGTATCCTCTTCGCTTGTCTGCTGATCTTCAACAAAAGTAATACCTTGGCATCTCTTGTTCCACTTGCGACAATCATCCTGGGATTTTCGTTCATTTTTGGTCACTCTGCGCAGACTCTATTTGAATCGGTATGTATAAATCGCTGCTCGTCCCTTAACGCAGCACTGATCATCCTTGCGTGTACACAATGCCTAGCTTATCTTCATATTCTCCACTCATGTGTTTGACGTTGGTGATCTAGTCATGATTGATGACCAGGTATCTAAATTAGGATTTTCATCAGCTATTGGATAGTGATTCCTGAACCCTTTATAGGCGTTGTATGTGCGCGAATTTGGACTATTTTCCACTACATTCCGACGAACAGATGGTCAAGAAATTATTGCACCAAATGCCATACTTGCTAGCACAAAGCTTGTCCACAATCTTCGACGAAGTAACTCGATGTGCGTATTTTCCACTAATCTTTGGTGATTATCCACTAACAAGGTTCAAAGGTGGGAAAGTACTACCTTGATGATTTCCTATAATACCTCTCTTGAGATTGTTGAACAACTCAAACAACGTATTCAGGCGTATATCGCACAGAACAGCCGTGAATGGTCCGGCTGTGGTGTATCCATCGACAAGATGGAATATCAAAATGCGATTCATCTCACTATCTCCGTGGAACGTTCGTACAGCGTCACACTAGTTTGTTTAACACCATCTCTCTGACATGGACTGTACAGATCGTCCTAACTGGCAAGACTGGGGTGGCCGCTGGGCTCGAAGGAACGCTTTTATGCGAAACCTGAAAACAATACTCGAAGAACTTGATGTTAGGTATACCAAGCCTGTACAACCAGTCTTGATGCCCAATCCTCCCACAAGCGGGTCCCGGTCTCACTAGAGATATCTGGGTGTGACCTCTCAGACGACAACCTCCTGGTCACAAATTGTGTGTACTGATCTAACACCTGTTGAAGGCGGCATGTATAAATACAAATATACATATGGAATATATATCCAACATCTAACCTCTTCAGCAACTCTAATATGGATTCAAGTCATTAACGCAATGGAGTTCTAGAGAGCGACTGCAGATAAACCAGCTACTTCAATGATGCCACCGACAAGATGTAGACTACCAGTGACAAGGACATTGACCTCACGTTCGCCCGTAGGTGGTGAGGCAATGGTTCGCACTTTGTTGACGGCATGTTCAATGGATGGTAGGACGTGGATGGCATCTGTAGGGAATGATGGGACGAGAGCAGTCCATGCGTCTGCAAGTTCGTGCTGGGTTTTGAGATGGACCAATTCGGAAGTGGGCATTGCAAGGGAGGTCAAATCTAACGATATATATTCTTAGTGTACAGGATTCGCATCACTGACTGATGAATTTTGACGTACCACCTTTGAACCCACCATCCGCGTACGTGACGTTACTGCAGAAGATGACATGGTCGAACAACTCTTCGGTAGTTTCTTTAACACCATGTAGCTGGAGCTGCGCTCTCGCCTTCGTGATTATAGAACCCAGGAATGATGTGCCTGATCTTCCGTTTGTACAATTGAAGATCAAGACCCGCGGTGGGCGACTTCTGTTCGCCAAGGCATAGTCACTACATGAATCATATGGACACAAAAGGTAACACACATATCTGAGGGGTTGGGTACCGGTGCGATTCCAACACCAGGACTTATGAACCACTGCACACAACAATCGAGACTCTCGACGGTATGTGCTCCATCAAGGAACCATGTAGTGTTTGAATATTGGGGGTCGGGAACTGTCTGACAGCGACCAGGCCATTTGGTGTTCTCGAGACCTGGAATAAACTCCTTGGGGAGTTTATTGTCTGTTTCTGCGTAGGACGGTAAGGCGCCCCGCGAACTTAGGAATATGCGCGCCATAGAGACAGCAAGTGCAGCGTTTTGCACCTGGTGTTCACCTGCCAAACCTGTATCCCATGAAGGCGACTATATATTAGTAATATCAGAGAAACGAATAAACAAGGGAACGTGCCCAATTTGATGGAGGAAAGTCCGGGAATAAATGGTACTATAGTGAACTCGGAGGCCTGTATAGCTAACATTAGTAAAGGTATCACTGATGGAGCTAGGTGCTTAGGACACCCACTTTGAGCTCTTCCGCTCGAGCTTGCAACACCTTCATCCCCTCCTCGGGCTGATTTACTGTCAAAGCAGGCACCCCTTCCTGCAAGCATAATCAGTATGATGTGCAACATACAAGATTTTTCCACTCGCCTTATATATGCCGCCCTTCTGCCAGGCAATCTCTGATATTGTCTTTCCGAGGACAGACGTGTGATCTAATCCTAAGGCGGTCACTCCGGCAACAATAGGTTTTGGTACTATATTCGTGCTGTCAGAGGCACCTCCAATGCCAACTTCTAATATTGTAGCGTCAACCTGTGGATCGTCAACAAGAAACAGTGCGTGATAAAGAGTATACTTACCTTTAACGTCAAGAACGCATGATATGCTAAGAGAGTAAGATAGCGGAAATAGTTGGGCATAGGTGGTGTAGCAGGGTCCTCTCTCTGAGATTGGCGTTTGAAACAAGCTTTGGAGATGTGACGAAAGAGAACAGACCACATCGTTTGCCTTTAATCTGTCCCACACTTCAAAGAAAAACTTGGCAAAAACTTCCTCTGATATTGGTTTTCCATTGATGCGAATACGCTCACGAACTGCCACCAGATGTGGGGAGCTGTAGAGCCCTGAAAATTTCCGTAGGTGTGGTGTTCTGTGTTCTGTATTCTTTCTAGGACATCTACATACCTACATTCCAATCTGGTTTGGCATGTCGCAAGATAGAGTCTGTAAAAGCACTAGTTGATCCTTTCCCCTTTGTTCCCGTTATATGAATGACATTAAGCCTGTTCAAGCCTTGAGTCTATTTTGTGGGGTTGAGAATCGTGAACGGACAGATGAGAATGACATACGGTATATCCAATTCTCCCCAGATATTCTATCGTTTCTGGTATGGCATTCGGATTTAGACGTGCTCCAGCAGCTCTAACGGCTTCAAGGGTGGCGGCATTGGATTGAAGGGTGTTTAGGTGTTCTATGGCGTCCTTATAGGACCGCGTGGACATTTTTCTGGAGGTGAAAGAGAAACGGTGATTATTTACAGATAAAGATCGGAAACGAAAAGGTAACGAGAAGGCGATGCGCATCAGCAATCCAAGAAACAGGCTGAAAAGGCAGTCATGGGTAAAAAGCAAGCTAATCCAGAACAGAAATTGACTCGTCAACTGCAAAATTAGTCTTGTCCCGATAGCAGGCACGTGATACATATTCGACGCGTGATAACGTAAATCACTCCTCTGGTTCAAACCTCATCAATAAATGTTTCACTCGATACTCTAACATGGATAAGTGGGTGACAATCACAAAACCGTCCTCCATCGGACGTGCAACCAACATCAACAAAGACAATAACAAGGCTAAGAACAAGTACAGCCCCTATAAGTTCAAGTCATCTGGGAAAATCACCTCAGAAAATTCAAAGAATAAGGATGCTGTCGAAAGGTTTTATTATCCCCATCATAATGTCCCCATGCCACTGAAACGGATTGCATCCAATCTAGAATACTCGCGCCTCTTATTAAAGATGGTAACAAGCCTTCTTCATCTGCAATCACAAAGCAGCTTTTGAAGACCCTCCCCGACGAATCCAATCCAATAACGAACTCCGATATATACGAGCGTTCAGGTATATTTTCTTTTTCCTCAATTTGCGTAGTGTTAATAGCAAGGGAATACACACGCTAGATCACGTTGTATCTGCTGCCACCGGTCACCAGCGCTCTGAAATGCGAAGTAGTCATCGCCAAGAGTACTTTGAATATCGCACCAAGAAACTAGCGGAGCAAAAATCTCTCAAGGCAGACAATCAAGTTTTGTGTGATGTGCGCGTGTATATCGACGGCTTCCTGCAAGATACCACCGACATAGAGCTGAAGCGTGTGATTTCCCTCGCTGGAGGCATTGCGCTGTTTGTTCTTCATTTTTTGTGCGTCAGCCGTCTGGTTTCTTACCACCTTTAAAGAAACACACCAACTGGCGCGACACATATAATCACTTCTCAACAACTAAGTGGATCCAAGACACACAAGCTTCTAAATACCAAGTCCAGAAAATCTGTACGCGTTGTTAGGCCAGAGTGGATAACAGACAGTATCAGTGCTGGTAAAAGACAGCGAGAAGCCGATTACGCGGTCATCAAGTTGACGAGCACAAGAAATATTGTGGACATGTTCAAAGCTGACAGGTTCAGCCCAACCCCACTGTAGATAGTTGTGGTGCAATTTCGGCAGCTTCGTGTATTCCATACAGCGAATTGTATCCATAGCAGAATTTCAGTTTGTATAGGATGCTTTATTGGATGATGGTAAACCTGAGTAAGGTGTAACTGTTGATCAGGAATACCTACAAAATCGGACAAGGCGTGGCTTCAATACCTCATGTGATCTCCCAACACATGATGCATGGTGCTCTCATCACAGCGTAATTTATCACTCTGAGAATGATCCACTGTAACTACCCATGCTTCCTGAAATATCTGTGGATCCCAGCTCGCTGCTAAATTCATAGTCATCGTCACTCCCCTCCGAACCAGAATCTCTCGAAGATATCGATACCTCAGCCTCCCATCGGTCGGCACCTCGTACGTTCTCTGCACATCGCAAGCACTCCCATCCTAAATCATCTAAACCTTCATCTGCTGTACGTATCATCCGTTCGGCGATACAGTGGTAGCAGTATATGTGTCCACAAGACGTGATGTATGGCGTATATATTGGGTACGGCGGCACCTCGTCTTCAGCAGCTGCCTGTGATGTTGAAGATGAATCGCTAGTATTAGAGAATGGAGATGCCGTGGTGAGGGACGTGAGGGCATTGGCAGAATCCGACAAATTCAGATTGAACGAGGCATTCTCTGCGCATATTGCACATTGGTCATTGGAGAGTGTCCAGTATTTACCGCGTTTCTGCGGTTTCTCTCTGGCGAGGCTTGTGGGAGAGAAGGAGGGAAGGAATCTCGATAAAGCCAATTTAGATGAAAGGCGGGAAAGGCGACGCTGTAAGGACCGTGCGCTAACAAGAGGCAGAAGAAAGAGAAGGAATTCCTGAGTATGATGCATCAGAACGGGGCAGGTGGGTGGAGTGTAATTAGAAGCTTACGGTAAAGGCGTGCCAAACCATCTGGCGGTTCATAAACTCATAGCTAACCTCGCGCTTCACCAGATTGCGACTGGGAACAAGCGCCAAACGCAATATTCTATCTGCTATTGTGCGATAACTGTCCCAAACGTGGTTAGAGACCATATTGATGGTCATATACACTAAAACCTTACCGTCCATCCCATAAAAACGCGACAAAGCTTGCTAGGGCGCACAACGCGTGAGTTGATTCAAGACGAGTCAAAAAATTCCAAGCTTTTCGCCTCCTATCGGACGAGGGAGTATCAGGCCAAGCGTGTGAGAGCGCATGAGCTCGTAAGCGATTGTGGAGATAAGGAATGATGATGGTCAGCGTGCCATGTATGAGAAGTAACCGACGAGGGAGTTTTTGGGCTGCAAGTTTTGCAATTTGCTCTCACTATGCAGGTGACGAGAATATATTATTTTAACACTCACAAGATGTATTTGAGGAACTAGGTGCAATATACTTGAGACCCTGGAGCTTGGCACCATAGCTTGCACCAGTGCTCCATATCGAAAGCTTGTACAGAGTCAATTGGATCAGGAGACTCAGTTCTGGTTCAAATCGAGCTTTAAGAGTAGCCTAAATCGACAATCAGATGTTAAACCTCCGTGTAGTTAAGGCACATACGTTGACGAGAACTAGTGCTTTGCTCAATGGCTCCTGGAGCAAATGGACGAGCTCTTGGTCAAGAAGTTCGGCATCAAGCTGACCAACTCGAATGATACGTGGGTCTGGCGATGTACTGGAACTCAATGACTCTCGTATAGATGCAAGTTTCGGTTGTGCGGTGTCCCAAGCCTGCTGCCAGACGCTTGTTGCCCCATTGCTGGCGGACATGGTGGTGGTGATTGAAGAATACTGTATAAACCACGTGACTGGATAACATTTATCTACGATCGACTTTTTGCTTTGACTCGATTCTAGCAGATTGTAACACGGAACGAACATCGCTTGTAAATCCGCTTTCCTTCATCAACCATCACCACAGCGATGGCGGAGACTTTGCAGCAACTCATATTGGACACCTTGGAGTCCTCATCCACGATAAAGGACACACGAACACTTGTCATCCCTGGACAGTCAGACCCTGCAGCAAGTCAGGATGCTCAAATCGCCATTCTTGGAGCGTTAAACTCACTTTTCAGTCGTGAAGTATGCCTTTAAAACTCGAAGTTATGTGCTGATTCTAACTATGTATATCGATTTCTAGATGATCACGTATGATACCCACGAAACACTCTCCCATGTTCTTACTCCAGAAGGTGCACAACTAGTCCTCGAGGGGTCTCACGAAGCTAGGGTGTGGGCTGCACTTCCTGTCAAAGGAGAAGGTACCCCGGTTACTCCTCTCGAGCTCAAGTCTAGGGTTGGAGACGAGACAGCCAAGGTGGGGCAGGGTCGTGCTTTTAAGAGCGGATGGATTGCAAAGGAAGGGAGTGGACTTGTGAAATCGGTACATTTACTTTGATTATTTCACCTCATATATGGCTGAACTCCTCCTGGTAGGCTCTAACCATTACAGATACGACACAGCTAGACCTGCGTGAGGTGGATTCTACTGGGACTCTCCAAAGTGGCGAAAAGGTCCTTGCTGAATTACGAAAAAGAAAACTTATCGTCCAACGGTAATAGATAATTCGATGTCTATCTGTTCCTATCTGATTTCGATCGCTCAGGAAGGGTCAATGGTTCTCGGTGCGCAAGGGTGCAAATTTCAGCACGTCGACGGCAAAGCCTGAGACCGATCTAACAGTAGATATGTTGACTTCGTACGTGTCTCCTTGTGAGGGTTTCTTATAAACCTGATTTTGCTTTATTTGATTCAAGGGGAGCGTGGAAGACATCGACTTTCAAAAAATACAACTTCGAAGCAGAGGGTATACCCACTAATGGAGGTGCACTCCACCCACTCCTCAAAGTTAGAGAGGAGATTCGAAATATCTTCTTGGAGATGGGGTAAGTTCGGCAACGCCTACAGAGTACTTTCTGTATTGACCGTAATTTAGGTTCGAAGAGATGCCGACGAGCGCTTTTGTTGAGTCCGGTTTCTGGTGTTTTGATGCATTATTCGTACCACAACAACATCCTGCAAGAGACTTGCAGGACACCTTTTACTTATCAGGTACAGCACGTTAATAGATCAAGCATTTTCTACGTAATTAACATTGATGTTTAATAGATCCATCTACGTCCCTCGAACCCCCATCAGACTATTACAAACGAGTTTCAGAGGTCCACCAGAACGGGGGGTATGGTTCATTAGGATACCGAGCTCCTTGGTCACACGAAGAATCTCGAAAACTTCTTTTGCGTACGCACACTACGGCCTCCTCTGCTGCGGTGCTTTACAAACTAGCAGGAAAATGCAGAGGCAAGAAGGTAGACGATGAAGCTCTTGATTCTACAACTGGTGGGTCACTGGCTGCGACGGACGACGGATTCCGTCCGGCCAAAATGTTCAGTATCGATCGGGTGTTCAGAAACGAAACGATGGATGCAACGCATTTGGCTGAATTCCATCAGGTGGAGGGAGTCGTTGCCGACCGGAACCTTACACTAGCAGATCTGATAGGTGCGTTTCGTGTTACTTCAAGCATATGTACTGAAAATGATCTTGCTTGTTGTTAGGGTTCATGAGAGTCTTCTTCAAGAAAATGGGAATTGAAAATCTAAGGTTCAAACCTGCGTTCAACCCCTACACAGAGGTATGGCCTTCTTTCTATATAGTGGGCTATCTCAGGAACTTACATCGAACATAAAAGCCATCCTTGGAAATCTTTGCTTTCCATCCCTACCTGAACAAGTGGGTTGAAATAGGCAACAGTGGTATGTTCCGTCCTGAAATGTTGGAACCGATGGGTTTGCCAAAGGATGTACGAGTACTCGGGTGGGGAGTTAGTTTAGAAAGGCCAACCATGATTCGGTGTGTTATTTACTGTGTTTCACTGATGACAGTTCACTCACCTCTATGTCAAGTTATGGTATTAATAATATCCGAACGCTTGTCGGGCACAAGACATCGATCGAGAATGTTGAGAGCTCCCCTGCTGTCAGGTTCTAAACAAATAAATTGTGTAGCAAACTAGACTTTAGGAGGGATCTTGTAGTGATAGTCTTGTATCGTTTATCATAGGTGTATGAGACAGAAGTTTGAAGTCAAGTATATGTTCGATCGGGGTGTATCATTTTGAATTGCTTTTTATTGTGGTATGTATGTAGTGTTTTTGTTGGAGTTCAAGATATACAGTACTTTGATCTAACGGTAAGCTTCTATAAATATTTATCACTAGGTCCGTGGTATATTTAATATACTTGTGTCTTTGTCCAGAGGAATATCTGCCCATGGTGACACAGAATCAGAAAGAGAAAACAGCAGCATTCTTCCGCGATCCAAACATGTATACGAGCGCTTGGCTCATGAACAGTCCGACCGTAATACCAATAGTCACAGCAATCATGGCGCCACCTATGTCAACCCCATTGCCATCATTTGCAGTGATACCTCCCGCTTGTGAGAGACCAGACTGTAAAAAGACATTCAGCACTCTTTCTAGGCTGACGACAGGCACGTAACTTACAGGCACCAAGAACAGTACACCAGTAACCATGGATGTAAAAGCTGTACCGCCCATCTTGCGTGAGTAGATGTTTCCGAGGAGCCCGACTGTGAATGCTCCGATGGCGGAAACGATATCAGAACGGTTGAATATGTAGTGATTGGCTATACTATTCGAGGCATATGACGCGCAAGAAATCACAATCATGACAGGTAGCTGCTTGCTCTTCCAGGGCTGCAGATTAGCGAGCGAGGAAAGGAGGGAGAAAATTGGAACAATGACGAATTGAGTCCAGAGAGGGAATGGTTGAATGTACCATGGGAAAGAAGAAGGGCGGTAACATCCATTGATGATATCTTTCTCTATGACGTTGGTAGCGTTCGTGAAGGTGAATGTACCTTCAATGAGAGGCGCTGTGGCATTGAATACGGTGGCATTGTCCGTCGTAAATGTTCCCATAAGCGTGATTGACGTAGACATGGCTCCAGACAATGTCTGCAGGCTGTGCCGTGCACCAGGGTCAAAGAGCAGGTACAAGTCAGAGCCAATTTGGAGACCAAACCCCTGAATGATCATCAGAACCATGTGTCGAATTTTGTAGAAAGGTGCTTACCAAAAAGAGGGTGTAAATTAAGGCATAAACCATCTTCACGCTCCCACACACAATATTTTTGGACGCGAGCTCAAGAGAGCTACTCACTATAAGAAAAGGTAATAGTTAGCACCCAGAAAATGGAAAAGCAAGAATAAAGTTACAGATCAGATATCCGGGAAGAATTCCTATGATGCCAGAAGAAGAAATAGCAGTATAGCAGAAGATTTCACTCCTAATACTACTCAGTCCTCGAGCAGTGAAAGACATCAAAATAGCAGTTGTAATTCTGTAATCCAATCAGCGCTATAGCATATTAGAAGGAGAGCTGCACACATACTCAAAAACATTGGCATACATGGCACTTTTTGCGGCCAGCGTGAGCTGTAAGAAACTCAAAAGAAATGCACCGACGCCAGCAATCCACATGTCGAGAAAAGAGCCACCAAAAGACAGTGGACAGATGAGTACCGACAGGAGGAAGGCCAATATACAACGAAACCAGAGACCGTAAAGCGGTGCGGCAGTTAGTAGTTCCTCTAACTTCTGAGTTGCTTTTTTGGCACTGATCTCGTCGTGTACGACAGCACGGTAGATAAGGTGGACCTTGTGTAGACTTCCGAGTGCTAGGCGTCCGCTACACTTGATGAAATGTGTTTCTGATGTCATGGTATCTGAATCACCGAACGAACAGATAATAACACTTGGCAAGTGAATGAATTCGGCATCAACTTCAAGGATGCGGGCTGCGGCGACGAGTTGAGATTCAATACGATGGGAAGGTGCACCGAATGTCATGAGTGCACGGGCGAGTTTCAATAAAAAGTGGTGTCGATTTATGATCGCTGCAGAGAAAACATGAGAACCAGAATACGAAGAAATATTGATGGGCTTATTGATGGGCTTACATGTAACATTGAACTCAATTCTAGTCTTCTGTCTTTCCTTCCTTCTCTGGCGGTAATCCATTTGCCTTAGAACGTTGTGTCTTTCATCGTCGTAGTCATCCAAACAATCCTTCGTGATACCAGTGATTCTTGGATCATCAGCATCTATAATCTCCTCATCGTTCGAAAAGTTGGAGTTGTTACGCCTCAAGCGAATCCCACTTGTGAAACCATGCCCTGTGGAGCGCTCTGAATTGGTGCGACTCATGCCATCCTCGATGTATGACCCGCGACGTGATCGAGGCTCGTCATCAGATTGGTTGAGACCATAAAGTTCGATCAAGTTGGAGAGCACGCCACGACGCCGGCCGTCCCTGTCCATGTCCTTGTCTCTGTCCTGGTTATCACCAGCTCCAACACCTTCGCTATTCTCAACTTGATCCTCGCCATCACCCTTATCTTTCTGCATTCCCGCTTGCGCTTCAGGGTCGTTGAACGTTTGCATGCTATCTGCAAAGCTTACAGACCGGCGCAAAGAAGACCGCCGAGGATGAGGCGGCTGCTCTTCAGATGAGTATGGCTGTGCTGGAGAGCCTCCGTATGCTGCAGGTGGTGCAGGAATATCATAGGGATGCTGGTATGACGAGAGTGAATATTTCTTGTACGGATCAGTTTCCCCCGCTTCTTCATTATTCAGGGTGGTCTGACTGTCGTCTGATCCTCGACGAGTATCATGAGGAGCGACAGGGTCGTACTGATTCGATGGACCATCGTTGATTCCATCGCCAGCCTGCCTATCGTCATAAACGGGTATGTTCCACTGAGGTGAAGGAGAACCGCTGGGTTGTGTAGGAGGCGCAGGAATAGAAGATTCGGGCATAGAAGGTCCGTCCCGGTACGCGTAGATGTAAGGAGAGTCTCGATCGTCGAAACGTACTCTTGACTGCCGACGGCCGGAGGATGTGAAGGGGTGCACTGAGTTGATACTGGACATGGACGAGCGCCTGGGGAGAGGCGTTCGTTGGGGCTGGGGTATCTGTGAGAGTCGAATGGGTGGGTTGGAAGACATCGCAGTGAACAAAAGCGAGTCAAGCTTGAAAGTCCTGCTTTCGGAAAGTTGTCGGGTCGCTCAGCGCACGAAGTTGTGGTGGTTACTAGAAGCAGACTCGTCTGGTTACTGAGGATGTTTTATATATCAGTCAATAAATAAATATTCAGGATAGATTGCTACACTCACCCGCTGCTAGTTATCACCGGAAACTTTTCGTTATAATTCAATGTGTGCAGAGGGCTGTTTGAATCCCTAATGTGAGACTCACGCAAGTGAAGTGTAGTATTGACCAAGTGGATATCAGTTTGAATTCAAATGCAACCATGACTGACCCAATCTGGATTCGTAAGTCGAGTGATACATTTCAATCCAGACTTCATGCCTTGAGATATTAGAAGTGAAAGGGCGCGAGAGAAAACCTTTCGATCACCAGAACAACTCCACGGCCCATCAATTTAGTTCACCGCTGGATTACTGGACAGACTGCAAGCGTAAGCGAAATCGTATACATTCGTTCTTGAATTGCTTCCTCTGAACGATATGTATTTATAAATCCACGACTAAACAAGCAGTTAAAGAATGTTCCACAGCACCATGCAGGGATGTCCGAGGGGTGGAGGAGAATCGACCGAAAATATATAACAAAAGTTCCAGCTAAGGATGGGTATTAGACCGTGAAAGATTAAACAAATTTCTACGACATACCTTGTAGTGTTGGCTCGATACAAAAAAGACTGGTACACCCCCTGTTATACTTGGTTTGGTTGAAACCTCCACCTAACCCTTCCAATCTACAAATCGCAAACCAACCACACCTTCCGGTGCATCCTCAATATTCGAAAATCCCAAACGTTCATAGAAAATTCTCGCTTGCACATTCTTTGTATCCATACCAAGCCATACGGCATGCAAACCAGCGTTACGCATATGCTGTATTGCACGGTCGATAAGCTGCCTTCCAAGCCCGCGACGTTGATACGCTGGGAGGATGTCGATATGTAAATGGGCGGTAGAATAAGAAACGCAGGCGGCTGGGGCAGCTGGGGGCGAAAGGAAGTGTCGGATGATGCGCATATCTGCTTCAGTGGGCGTGGGGTGAGCTGAATCCGTCGACGGCTCTCCAGAGTCGGGTGGGAGATACGGCGAGTACTCAGCACGCAAGGCTGGCCACCACATTTCCTCTTCCGATTTCTCGAAAGCGCGAGTGTCTATAGCACCTAGAGTGTATCCAACCACTTTCTCTCCTTCGTCATCTTGATCAACGAGAACAAATCCCCAAGTACTGGCTGCATTCACATATGGCACTGCATATACAAGTCCTAGCATTTCTGGGAGATTATGAAGGTGCTCTGCAGTCGTGCCAGCATTTCCCGTGACAAGGCAGATGTGAGAGAGCGCGGGGGCGTCGCTGGATGTCGCTGGGCGGATGGAGATGGTCATCGAGGCTAGTTTGCTTGTCAGCTCAATATTTTACTTTAGTTAAGCCTTCTTACGAGCTTTTTGCGACGTTAAGACCAAGAAACGAATACCGATATACTATAGATGGGGACGTAGGAGGTCTCATTAACGTGATCACATGCATCTAGTTCCTAGATGACACAGCCACACGAATGACCTCCCAGCAATACTATACATGATGAGTGCAGACTTTTCACAGGACGTACCAGTCGCAACGCCAAACCCGGTAACGAACAGTAATACTATAGCATAATTCATGCTACTACGAGATCACTTCCCCCCACTTTGACCTGGCTATATTCGATCTTAAGCTGAAATTGAGATATCGAGTACATATATAGTGGATACAACCAGAAGTAGGTGTGATGATTCGTTTTCGTTATGTACATTTGATATTGGGCTGTCACGACATTTTCCACCTCAGAATGTGCAGGCCCTAGAAGTTATCGATTAATGCTTACCTTTCACTCATTTGCATCGTGGATAATATCCATTTCAGAAATCTGTGGAGGGTGCGCGATAAGTCCGTCTTGCTCTACTAATGGATCCGATAGCCAATGCTGCCAGTTACAAGCAACGAATTGATTGCCAATAGCACCGTCGTGCGTCATACACCCTAATGCAAAGAAAAAGTAGGATCAGGATAAGTAGCTTCTAGTGGTTATGGACAGCACGTACCACAAAATTGATGTGGTTTGTTGTAATCGTACACGACGCGGTGGCGAGCTGCACCTACCTCGGTAGGGAGCCGCAGAGGGTATTCAACAAGAGTTTGAGCAGCAGGACAATTGTGAAAAGTGATCCTTTCATTGTTACTGAACCTATGGGGATATATAACCCCGCTGAAAGTCTCTCAGTATCACAATGGCTGATAAGTGACGACATAGTTACCTAGTCGCAGTCGGCGTTGGGTTTGCAGCAATGCCCATACCCATTGCTAGGTTAACACTGGCTGAAGGAAACGCTGTAGCTACATAGTAGAAACATGGATTAACATTGACGGCTAGGAGTGAATCCGATGAACAATAACACACGTTGAACTACCTTGCCCCCGCTCAGGACTGGCGCAGATGGGCAAGTGCACGCTCGAGCGCCCACTTGAGCATAAACCTGGACAGCAAAGGAAACGATAGCCAACAACGCAAAGAAAGACCTCATACTGTGGGATGGGTTATTAGCAAGTATCCAACTTCTTAGTGATTATGTACCCTACCTGGGGCTTCACGCCACTTGTCATTGACGAGATCATAATGGCACAATGATATGATCTACTATAGGAAACAAAAGTACCGGTGAGAATGGGTACGCACTAGAAGCATTGACATGATGACATGGAAAGTTTATATGATTGAGTTTGCGACTGAACGGCCAAACGTAATGCAAAAATGAGGAGGAATTCCAACTACCGTGAAAAGCGGCGTTAAATATTTATCGGTTGACAGGGGTTATGCATCGTCTTGGAGTTGATTGATGCGCTGGTGCCTGGTGTGGAGTAAAGGTAGTAATAAGGCATGGATGCAAGCAAAAGGAGACTAGTTTTCAAAATATTCCAGGAGCCAAGGCTCTTGCGAACGGGTCATAGGGATGTGCGATGCGTCTTCCGGCCAGGTTTTTTGACAGGTAATATGATGGTGTGCATTCAGCTTATAACATGTAATGAAGGATGGGAAGAACAACATAGGTGGAGTCCTGCCATTTACGGTTAGCGCTCTGATGAACTCCATCTTCCCGGAATGCTCTCTCATTGGTCGATCAATTTTAACCATCCATATACGGATTTTTGTAGGCGCTGGATCATTATCTGTTGTAGATGATTGTTCGTAGATAATCTAGGAGCGCCTGTGAGATTATCTTCTATAGATTGATTGTAACAGATGTTGTTTTTTAGTTAAATTTCGCAGGATAGTGGGAAGCAGATGCTTACATAACACAGTACTTACATTCAGCCACACACTGTGGGGATCGACTTATATTAGCTACATCTGTAAAATAGAGTATATTTGCTGAGATATATATCGAAAGTGTAGAGTTCAGAATCAAGCCCCACCTAGTACCATATCCCTCGGCAGTAGCCACCATGCCGAATGGCAAGTCGTGTGGCAGCCGCATTCTTCGCTCACCCACAACAGTCAACAGAGCCAGGTGGAAGAGTCCTGGTGTATTCCTCTAGGAGGTCTGGAGGTGTGTTTTTGAATTCAGAGGGCATGTAGTTGTCACCGTGGTGAGAAGTCATGGTGGGTTGGATCTTGGTGGTTGTTGAAGCAGGAGAGCCAGCTCTCTTAAGGCAGAAGTCTGTGATGACGGCGACAGGAAAGAGGCGTCATCATGTGGAGTATTTGTCCCCCTGTTCAACGTGAATCCACAAGGGATGCGATCAACGCGAACAGCGAGCTCAAGCGCTCAAGGGTTGCCCAACATTGATAATTGCAGTTGGGGGGCACGGCGGCACACTCGGCACAATTCGGCGGAGTTATAATCATATCCACATCAGCAACACTTTGGCAAATGGTGTGTTCAAATTCCACAATACCTTGTTAATGAAAAATGTTGATATATGTAACAACCAAGAGTTAGTTACTCTGGTGCACACAGGAACACACTATAAAGGTAGTGACAAGGGAGTGGTTACCCCTTAAGCTGCAGAGAGTTTGTTAGTATACAACAGGAGGACTCACTGAGGAGTCTCCTTGATCTATTGGGGTTTATATACTACTACAGGTTTGTTTGTACATATGTACTATACAGTTGATGAAGGCAGTGGCTGATGATGTCATGGGCACAGCCCGTGTGACCAGTTCCACTGCGTGAGATACTTGTAGCTAAAAATAAGAAGGAAGGCAGCGCGGCACAAGAAAGAGGAGTTTGAACAAAAGGGAAAGTGCTGCATGGCACAGTGTGTGAAAACTATAAAAGAAAGTTGAAGAGGAGAATGAAAATTAAAGGGAAGGATCCGAAAATTGCGTTATCGTAACACTACCCCCCCTCTAAGGCTCGACTTCCAGGCGAGAGCAAATACCGGAGGTGGTAGTTAAATTTTCGGGCATAGGTTGAAAAAGAGAATTAAAAAGTTTTGAGTCCATGCCTCTAAGCTTCCTAGGAGCTGAGGGGTTTTTAGAATATAATCCGCAAACAGTGTTGCGGGAATTGTCCAGATGGGCTTCTGGTTCCCATGTTCTGTCCTTGTCTCCATAGCCCTTCCATAGGACTAGGAATTCTAGTTTTCCACGCTTCAAGCGTGCGTCCATCACCCGTTCGACTTCAAACTCTTCTTCACCTTCCTGGGTGACTACAACTGGACCGGGCTGGTCTACGCGCTGTCCCGGTAGCGGCCCTTTGTAAGGTTTCACACGGCTAATATTGACCGTGGGTACTACCTTCATTTGTTTTGGGAGTTCCAGCTCCACCACATTAGGTTTGACTTCCTCAATCCGGTAAGGACCAATCCACTTTTTGGTCAGTTTTCTAGACTGCCGATCTTTTAATTTTGAGTGGTCGGTATCTAACCAGACCAGGTCGCCGACCTTGTAGTCAGGGGCCTTAGAGTGTCTACACTCTGCCCTGTCTTTCATTTGCTCTGCAGTTCTAAATAGCGCCTTGTGTGTTTCTTCTAAGACAGACTTCATGTCTTTTGCCATGTTTCCTGCAGCCTTGTTCTTGCTTTTTCCAGGATCTACACCCATTCTGGGAAGGTACAATCTCGTCACCTCAAATGGTGCCTTTCCTGTAGCCGACAACTGCTTGATGTTATATGAGAATTGGGCTATCTTTAGCCACTTGGCCCAATCTGTCTGTCTGTCATTAATAAATATTCAGAGATACTGTTTCAACTCCTGGTTGATTCTCTCCGTTTGTCTATCAGTCCGCAGATGGAACACCGTTGATAATTTATGTTTGATGCCCAGCATCTGGCATAATTCTTTCGTAAATTTGCTAGCAAATTGTGGTCCCCTATTGGAGATAACGGTTTCCGGTAATCCATGGATAGACCATACAAAATCTTGAAATAAGAATAAGTCTGCTGTACCTGCGGCGGTAATAGTTATGTTGGTGGGGATAAACACCACTTCTTTGGAGAAGCAATCTACCACCACCATTACTGAATCATACCCATTTGATTCGGGTAGATCCGTCGTGAAGTCGACCAATATATCCTGCCAGGGACCAGCTGGTATCAAATTTGGCATAAGTTTACTGGCCAGCGGTTGATGAGAGTTCTTAGCCATGGCACATCTCAGACAGGATTTTACGTATTCTTGTACGTCTTTGACCATGCCAGGCCACATGTAGTTTCTGGAGATCAACTCCATTGTTTGTTGCCACCCAGGGTGCCCAGCCACTGGAGTGTCGTGATGTCTGTCTATTGCCTTGATCCTTGCGGACTCAGGCACATAGATTTTATTTTTAAAATGGAAGAGCCCATCTTTCCATGAATAGTTATCATTGCCGTCAAGGCGCGCTTTCTCTTCTGAGGAGATGTCTTTCTTGAAGACTTCCAGAAGATCGGAATCCTGCCCGATTCTAACATTGGCAACCCTTGATTAGTCTATCAGGGTGACACCTTTGTTGTCATTTTCTATGCCGTGGGCATGATCCTCTCTTCTGGACAAAGTGTCTGCTTTCCCCATAGAACTTCCAGGCTTATGAATTAATTTATAATTGAACCTAGACAAGTATACCGCGTAGCGGGCCTGTCTCCGGTTCAAGTCTCGGGCTGTCATAAAATACTCCAGATTCTTATGATCAGTCCAAATTTCGAATTGGTGCCTAGCACCTTCTAAGTAATGCCGCCAGTGCTCTAAAGCTCTAATAATGGCCAGCATCTCTTTATCGTAAATTTGATAGTTGCGCACTGTAGGCGACAAACTATGCGATAAATAGGCACAAGGCCTCCAAAGATTGTCAGGGCATTTAATTGATAAAACAGCCCCAGTAGCAAAATCAGAAGAGTTGGTTTCTAGCCAGAACTCTTTGTCTAATTCTGGAAATGCTAATATGGGCGCTGTTGTAAACGCCTGCTTAAGCTTATCAAAAGCTTCCTGTTCTTTGGCGCCCCAATGCCAAACAATATCCTTTTTAGTGAGATCGTTCAACGGTCCCGTTATCTTTGCGAAGTTTTCGACAAATCTTTGGTAGAAATTGCCTAAGCCAAGGAAGGCCCTAACTCCTTTAACGCGAGTAGGTTTGGGCCAGTCCAATATAGCTTGAACTTTCTCAGGGTCCATCCTGATTCCGTTCTGGCCAATTATCATCATACCAAGGAAGTCTACGTCCTTCACTTTAAAATGACATTTCTCGGGTTTGACAAATAGGTCCCGTTCCTGTAAGCGTTGAAGAACTTCTTGCATGATCCTGTCATGCTCAGCCTCATCGTCCAACTTCATAAATATTAACAAATCATCAATGTAAATGATGACACAGTTTTCCATATCCGCAAAGATCTTGTTTATCATGCTCTGGAAGGTCGCCGGTGAATTGGTCAACCCAAAGAACATGACGAGGGGTTCGAAGGATCCTCGGTGGCATGTGAACGCTGCCTTCCAAGCATCTTCTTCTTTGATGCGTACATTATTGTACCCCCATCTGAGATCCATCTTTGCCAAGATTTTGGCACCAGCCAACTTGTCTACTAACTGGCTAATCAAAGGCAGCGGATAAGCATTTTTAACCGTGTGCTCATTCACGTAACGATAGTCCATAATCATACGCTTCTTACCATCCTTTTTAGGAATGAAGAACACCGGGGACGTCATAGGGCTTTTGAAAGGTCTGCCTTCCTAAGCTGTTCATCTATGAAACTTGACACCTCATCTCTTTCTGGAGCAGAGAGTGGTATCATGTGTCCTTTTCTCAGTTTGAAGGTGTCCTTCAAATCTATAGCATGGTCCCAAGGCTTAGCCTCTGGGAAGCGCTCTGATTTATGTTTTGAAAAGACTTTCCAGAAGTCATGGTACTCGGGAGGTACCAGCCTCTTAATATCTTCCTCGGGTTTTACCTCGTCATCGTCATTGTCAATCTTTTCTAGAGATCTGAGCTCATAAACGTGACCAGCGTTTATCTTTTCAAGATGCTCATTGTGACGGACGTGATTTGGTTTACCCAAGTTCACACACTCCTGAGGGCAATGTGACAATGTGACAACCCCTGTCTGCCAGTCAATCTCAGGATTGTGTTTGAATAGCCAGGTCCAGCCCAAGATTAAGTTAATCTTCCCTAGTTGGGTAGCTTCAGCAGTGACTTGTTCCCTGTGTCCTTGGTACTCGATAACAAAAGAACATTTGTGCGTGATGCAGCCACCCGCTGTTATGCACCAAAGTTGATTGGTAGCATGAACAGGTGTCAATAATGAAGCGAATATTCAAAAAGACTCGCCTTTGCGCCACACAGGCACAGTGCCACGTGGAATAGTAATTAATATTGCCTTTTTTGAACTTGTGGCTGATCAGCATCACCTCTATTAGGCAATCCAGTCACGCTCACCTTTGCTTTTCCATCCGGTACTTTCCGCATTTCGGCATTTCGGCAAATTTTTACGTCGCCACTGGCTACACATTGCGCCCTCACTTTCGTCGCCCTCCCCTACCTTTTTTTTCTTTACTCAGTCCCACCATGGGACCCTTACTCTCTTTTTTATTCTCACCTGACGGTCGTTTCTGGATCCCCATTCTAATCCACTTTTTCGTCACCTCCACCCTCCTCCTCCTCATCTTATTTGCACCCCCACCATTTCTGATATCACCACTTCCTATCCGCTTCCGTCGCCAATCCGTTGACTACCACGTACCACTGCTGATATCAGCAAAGCCCCGGCGGCCGGTTCAAATAGGGCAACAGGTCCATCTTTATGACGTCGATCTACCATCATATACTATCAAAACATTGGTCGCTCGTCTTGCCTGGTTGGAGGGTGGGTGGGTAGTTTTTGAGCTGGAGAAGGTTCATCCCCTTGCGTCGCCCATGTTCATTGCTGTCCCATTCACTTGGGTACACTTATCTTTTGTCCATCGTCTTTGCTACAGCTACACCTACCACACGCTGCCTGGGACTCACTTGTTCCAAATTGGAACTACTCCTCTCCCTCCCTCGTTTGATCAGGTGGTCCAACACAACCAGTCCATTGGTAAGGCCATGGAACCATCGGATTTGGACTAGGTGGTGGACCGGTGGCTCCAGTTCCTTTTTCTTCAGCAGAACATTCATTTACAGTGCGATTATTTTTGATTTTTGAATCATTCTTATGGACACATATTTTTTTAGAATGCCTGACTGACAATAAAGGAACTGTGTTGATACTGATATTTTTTTTGCTTTGCCCTTTTTTACTGCATCTTCCCATGACATCATGATTTTCTTGCTCTCTTTCTGCTATTGGACTTTACTTTATGGCTGTACAAACCTGTGACATTACTCACAGCATTCATTGTTCTATCCCTTTTTTTTCCTTTTTTGACAATCTTATCCTGTACTACCTATGCAGGATTTGTCAGTGTACATTCCTTCCTTCATGTTCTTTCTCATTCTTTTTGCACAGCTATACTGTGCATAGCCTACTTTTATTTTACTATATAAACCCCTGTATTCTACCTTGTAAAAAAAACAAGAACTCCAATCCAGACTTCTTCTCTAAATCTCAAGTTCACTACTCTGCTACTTGTGATCCAGTGTGGTCACAATACTTCCCACTGCTACCACTGCTATCTGCTGTCATTGTCACTCGTCATTTTTGAAAGTCACTGTCATCCCTTTTGATTAGAGTCCTTCTGAGCACTACAGTTTGTGCTTCAGGAGCCTACTATCACTGGGAAACTTGTCACCTTGTCATCCTCGTCGTTCTCAAACCTACCTTGTGCTACCATTAGCAAGGTAGTGCTCATCTATACTCGTCACTAAGCCCCTATCTTCTATAAATTCAACTATCCCTCCTCCTCAAAACCCACACTCATACACCTCTGGGTTTTACTTTGAAGGATTTTTATACGTACCACCCCACGAACAACCAGACCACTCCACTGTTCTAGGAGGCAAAGCCCATAAACAAGTTCCGTGGAATCTAGGAGGATTGTGTGTTAGTTTGTTTTTGTGTGTGGTTTTCTAACAGCAGTTCTCATCATCGACAACGCGGAGAAGCTGAGGTGGCTCCCTCATTGTTCCTTGATGGCCTTCCAACCTGAGGCGACTCGTTGCTCGACATGGGTGTCGACCTCTTTTTCGACTCCTGAGAGCGATTCGTGTGAGCAGGTGTGCACCCCAAAGGGATAAGGAGTACCCGCTCTGGGCGCTGCCTGTGTAATCGGCGACTGCAACGAGGTGGAGGGAGTTGGAAGAGGGGTGTTGTTGGACGTGTAGGAATTGATATGACTTGCGATTCTTCTACTGCGTTGGCTTCGGGGACTATTGAGTCGGTTGTGAAGGAACAAGTTGGGGATGATGGAGCGGGCACGGGTAGAACAAGATCTGGCGGAGATGGGTGATATGCTAGTTGAGGCGACTGCGGTGAGGTTGGGGGGTGACGACCTGGAAAAGGATGCCCCGTCGTTGTGGGAAGGCTCAGCAAATCTGGGGGAGGGGAGGTGAGGTACCCTCGTTGAGCAAGAAGGTTCTTCACGTTGGTGCATATGGTTTGGCCACCTAGGCGTAGGAATGCTTCGACCGCTTCTTTCTCTCCATTCTCGCAATTCTTCCTTAAGCATCATTCTAGGGATTCTATCTGCAAGTGTTCCATGAGCAAAGTCGCTCCAGTACTCAATACGGAATTGTTGTCCCATGTAAGCTCGTCTACCAACAAACCCAGTGAGACGGTGACTGCGAGTAGTTCATCAGCAAGAAGGAGTGAGTTTTGCCAACGATGAAACGTGTCCAGTGGGTATGTGGCGGTAGGGCATATAATGTTAGACTGGTGAAAAAGGTAGAAGTATGCGCGCCTATCTGACATCAGTTTGGTGGCGTCGACGATGTTGGTTTGTTCACGAGTGAGGGCTAGGCGGTGTGCCCATTGTGCTTCGGTGAGTACTTGGGGTTCGGCGAGGTATGGGGGAAAACGGGGAGAGTGGGTTTATTGGTCAATGGGTGTGGTCTGAGACATAGTGTTTTTGGAAGGTGATTGTGAGAGGGAATCCTGTTGACTTGTTTCACAGTTTGTGTCTTCTTTTATATCCGTTCAGGATTCCGGAAGCATTCCATAGATTTGCTTCTTCTTCCCATGAGTTTTTGGCCGATGGGTAGTCCTTCCATTTGACTAAATATAGGTATCCTCTTCGGTTCTTTTTGTTACGTAGAATTGCTTCTACTTTGTATTCTTCTTGGTCATTGATTATCTCCGCTGGTGGTCTGATATAGTTTTCTCCGTGGGCTTTGGTTTGTTTGTACGGGGTTAGAAGGGCAGCGTGGAATACGGGATGGATTTTCCATGCGTCTGGGAGTTTTAGTCCGTACTTAACCAGTGATATTTTGTCAAGGATGATAAAGGGTCCTTCTTGCTTCCAATTGAACTTTCTGTAGGGTGTTCCTTTCTTCTTTAGGTTAGTTGCTTCTGGCCAAACCTTTTGTCCATTTGTAAACGTGGGTAACGGGTGTTGTGAGTATTTTTGCATACGTGCTCTTGCTAGTTCGTGAGCTTGCAAGGCTATAGTTCTTGCTTCTAGTAAACTAGATAGTCTTTTGCTTACGGCCGGTATGTTGGTTGTTATTGGTGTTGAGGGGAGATCCCTAGGATGGTATCCCATCATGAGGTAAAATGGGGATTTGTTCCGTGCCGAATGTGGTCTATGATTGTGGCAGAATTCTGCCATTGTGAGATATTCTGTCCAGGAGTGTGGTAAATTGTTGCAGAAGATCCGTAAATATGTTTCTATCTCTTGGTTTACCCTTTTGTTTCTCCATCGGATTGGGGGTGGTATGCCATCGATAGATTAACTCCGGTCTTGAGTAATCTGGCTAGTTCCTTGGTAACTTCTGCAGCGAACTGTGGTCCTCTATCGGATATGAGTTTGTCGTGTAGTCCAAATCTTTTGAACACGTGTTGGTGAAATAGTTTAGCCGTTCCTAATGCGTCAATAGTTTTCCTGCATGGTGATAGTATTACCCCCTTTGTAAGGCCGTGGTCCACCATGACCATGAGGCTGTCATATCCGTTGCTTTCTGGCAGATCTGTGATGAAATCAACGCAAAGGTTTTTGAATGGTTCGGTCGTTTTTGGGCCCAAAATCGGTTGGATGGGTATTTTGATTGGATTGGTAATCGCCTTGCTTTGTTGGCATGTGGCACATCCTGTGACGTAGTTTTTGATCATTTGTGTCATACCTGGCCAGTAGTAATATCTGGTTACTAATTGGGTTGTCTTCAGTTGTCCAGGATGTCCGGCTGTTACCGAATCGTGCTGTTGTTGAATACATGCTCTTCTCTTGGTTCCGATGGGAATATAACGGCGGTTTTTGTAGAACACATCGTCATCTTTTTTTTTGATGGTCCAATCTTTGGGATCCGAGTGCATCGGTAATTTGTTCCCTTCGCGTAAACTGTTTTGTATGTTGGTGAAAAATGGATCTGTGGTTACTACTGCGGCGAAGATGGTTTTTGGGAGTAGTGGTGTGTCTTGTTCTCCTTCTTCTGTGTACAGGTCCGGTCTTCTGGATAGATTGTCCGGGATTGTCATTTGTGTTCCTGGTATGTGTTTCAGGGTATAATTGTACTGTGAGAGTAGAAGTTGCCAGCGTCTTTGTTGTGATGTCAATTTTCTGGCTTCTTGCCAGTAGGTGAGATTTTTGTGGTCGGTTAGTATCTCCGTTATGTGGGCACTGCCTAGGATATAATGTTTCCATTCTTCTAATCCTCTGATGACAGCAAGCAGTTCCTTATTGTATATTTGGTAGTTCTTTTTGGCTGGGGACAACATTTTGGAGAAGAAGGCACATGGATGCCATACTCCATTGTCATCTGGCTGGTTTAATACCGCCACAGTTGCGTGTTTAGATGTGTCTGCCACAATTTGGGATGGTTTGTTCGGATCGGGTATCTGAGTGACCGGTGATCTGCTAAAGCGGTATTTCAGCAGCGCAAATGTGTCTTCTTCAGATTTTGTCCAGTTCCAAGTTTTTCCTTTTTCCAGTAAAGCATTGAGTGGTCTAGTGAGTTCTGAGTAGTGGCCAATGAATTTGCGGTAGAAGTTGCCAAATCCGAGAAACTTTCGCACTTCGTGGATGTTGGTCAGTGTAGGCCAATTTTGGATTCCAGCTAGCTTTACTGGGTCCATTTGCACCTGGTTGTGACGGACGATCATGCCGAGATATTCAATTTCGGCTACATTAAACGTGCATTTTTCTAGTTTCAGGTATAGGTTGTTTTCACTCAGGCATTGCAATACTCTTTTTGTCCGTAGGCAGTGTTCTTCTGGTTCTTTGCTAAATATGAGCATATTGTCCATGTATATGATAAGCCATCCTTCGTCTATCATGTCTGCAAAGAGGTCATTCATCATGCGTTGGAAAGTGGCCGGGGAGTTGCACATGCCGAAGAACATTACTGTGGGTTCGAAGAGTCCTTTTCGGGTTTTGAATGCCGCCTTCCATTCATCTCCTTCTTTTATCCTGACGTTGTTATACCCCCAACGTAGATCTAATTTTGTGAAGTGGGATGTTCCACGGAGTCGGTCTATGGGGTCGGGGATCATGGGTAGTGGGTAGGGATCCCGGATTGTTTGTTTGTTAAGTTGTCGGTAGTCTTGGCATGGTTGCAGAGATCCGTCCTTTTTGTCTATGTAAAAGAAGGGGGACGCCATTGGAGATTTGCTTGGTCTGATATATCCTTTCCGAAGGTTGTTGTCAAGGAACTCTTCGAGTGCGGTGTTTGCTTTTGGTGATAACGGGTAGATTTTACAATCCTTCAGTTTAAACTCCGGTTTTAGGTTTATGGCGTGATCGTAGATCCTTCTCTTGGGTAATCTTTCCAAAGCCTTTTTGCTAAAGACCCGTGCAAATTCTTTGTATGTTTCGGGTAATTCCGTTATCTTTTTCCCAACGTTGTTCTGGATAGCTAATTCCATTGCAGTGTTGGTTTTCACAAAGATCCGTGTTTCGTGTACGTAGTTGATTAATAGTTCTGGTTGATTGATTGTGATGGTGCAAATCATGGATCGGTCAGAGTGTGATTGGATGGTGCGGATGGCGTGTTGGGTATCCACACTTTTTGACGTCCAGTCTATTGTGGGGTTAACCTTGTGAAGCCACGGGCACCCTAGGAGAATGTCTTCTCCTCCTAATCCGGTGATGAGGAATTTGCATATGGCATTCCTTCCTCCTGCTTCGATTCGTTGATATGTGTAATGGGTGATTTTTCCTCCATTGCTGATGGTTCCATCTACGTTTTTGCATGTGATGGGTGTTTCTAGCTTGTTGAGTGGTAGGCGATGTTTGATTGCAAATTCCGCGTCCATGAAGTCGTCTGTTG
Organism: Serpula lacrymans var. lacrymans S7.9; assembly: GCF_000218685.1. Taxonomy (NCBI): domain Eukaryota; kingdom Fungi; phylum Basidiomycota; class Agaricomycetes; order Boletales; family Serpulaceae; genus Serpula; species Serpula lacrymans. The sequence goes on along the minus strand of NW_006763293.1, from coordinate 2,271,913 downwards.
CTCCTGAGTCTATTAATGCTTTTGTTCCAATGGTTTTTTGTCGTAACGTGGTATCAATTTGTAATGAGTTTGAATTGATGGTGGCTATTGTCACAATGGCTATTTTGGATGGTACCAACATTGGTATGGGTTGTCCTTTCAAAAACCCTCCTTTTCCAATTCGTCAATGGTGCTGGCTTGATCTGCTTCATCAAGTTCTCTCCACATTTTGAGGATGTGAGAAATTCCTTTACTGTCTTCCACTACCATTTTGGCTCCATCTTTTTCAACTTCTGCCATTTGGATCCTGCGATCTGGTTGTTTTCCTTTCTTCTTCTCCGGACAGAACCATGAGATGTGTCTCTGTTCTTTGCATATAAAACATCACCCTTCCTTTTTGAGCGAGTCTTCTTCGTCTTTGGTTAAACATTTTGCCAAGGATGATTGGCTTCTTCCCCCTTTCTCCTCTTTCTTCTTTCTCCTTTCTTCCCCCATTTTCCTTCGCTGATGTTGTTTGAGTTTGTCCAGTTGGCGTCTAGACCAGCAACTGTGCTCATCCATCCTGCGATATTTTTGGGTTGTGTAGAGGAGTTGAGTACATTTCAAAGAAGGTATGGGTGTATGGAGCTTTTGTACACCATAATTAGTCCTTCATCGTTTAAGCCGCTCTTTCCTGCGTCTACCATGAAACGGGAGTTGAACTTTACCGCCGTTTCTCCTGTTTCCATTTTCATCGTCATGAGGGCCGCACTGGCCGCCCCTTTTACATCCGCGGTAATGAATGTTCCATTAAAGTCTGTTTCGAAGTCTGCCCATTTTGGGTATCTGCCCGATCCTGTATATTCCGTTGATTTGGTTTCTTTCCATGCCAGGGCTGCTCCTTCTTCCATGTGGGAAAGTGCTTCAAAGACCTTCTTTTTGTCTGAGTCATAGATGGCGTTGTTTACGTCAAAATATGCTTTAGCTGATAACATCCATCCATTTGCTTGGTTGGGCATTCCATTAAATTCGTCTATTTGTCCGAATTTAGTGGGTTTGGATGCCGTAGTGTTAGACATGGTGTGTGTAGGCGGGAGTGGGGGTGGATTGGGTGCAGTGGGAAGGATCTGTGGTGTAGGCGGTGGTATTGGGTCGCCGCTTGCTGCAAACTCTTTAAAGTCGTTTTCGTTGTAGAGGTTTTCTACGGTTACTGGGGGATTGTGTTGTGTGGTGGGCAGTAGCTGTGGGTGGCTTTCTGCGTAGTACTGTAACCAACATGTTCTGGCTTCATAGAAAACATCTGCTTGTTCTCTGGTGTGGAGTCGGGTTACATCTGGTTGGGGAAAGGGAGGTGGTGCTGCTATCCTTTCTTGTCAGGATGACGTCGGTGGTGTTGCTGTCTGTGTTGGTCCTGCTTTGGTTTGTGCCCTGGTGGTGGGTCTTCTTCCTTGCAATATTTTGTTGTCTTTTTCATCCCTTCGCTGTAAAGCGTGGGATGTGGATGGAATACAATTGTTTTTTTACACTTGGAATGTGCAAGCCTGGTAACACTGGGTTTCTGATGTATAAATGGTTTCTGATAAGCCTGTCGTAGATGAGTTTGAGACGTATTCTGATGATGAGGGTTTCAACTGATGAATACCAAGTTACACTGTTGAAGCGTACAATCATATTGGAGATAGTAACTATGATACAGGTCTGTATATATAGTGACTACTTTAGGGTAGGTGTTTGTGTTGAACAAACGAGGACGGGTGATACCGAAATAGGCAATGTGTGTGGGAAGGTATATGTAGGTAGCGGAATGTAGCTACTTGTGAAGAGAAATAAAGTCTATGGTTAAGTACAGTTCGTAACAGTACAGGATAAGATCATCAAAATAAGGGGAAAAAAAGAGATAGAACAATGAATGCTGTGAGTAATGTCACAGGTTTGTACAGCCATAAAGTAAAGTCCAATAGCAGAAAGAGAGCAAGAAAATCATGATGTCATGGGAAGATGCAGTAAAAAAGGGCAAAGCAAAAAAAATATCAGTATCAACACAGTTCCTTTATTGTCAGTCAGGCATTCTAAAAAAATATGTGTCCATAAAAATGATTCAAAAATCAAAAATAATCGCACTGTAAATGAATGTTCTGCTGAAGAAAAAGGAACTGGAGCCACCGGTCCACCACCTAGTCCAAATCCGACAGTTCCATGGCCTTACCAATGGACTGGTTGTACTGGACCACGTGGTTCAACGAGGGAGGGTATAACGACTGAGTTGCACTACTGGAAGAAACCAGGCAACTCAACGTCAATCTCTAGCAAGTAGTTGAACAGGTGTATAAAGACGAAATCAAAAGCTAAGGTATGTACATCGTTGAGTGTCTACTTATATATGTAAGAACTCATGTCAGCCATGAGGCGCTGACTGATAGACATGAGGATGTATCGTGTTTAGCTTGGTAAGATGATTTGTAAGTGATCATGTGACTTAGGGTCACATGATGAGATAAGAAGATAGGATAAAGAGGCTACGTGATAAGATAAGGAGAAATGAGTGTTTCTACGTCAGAGTTGGATATGAAGGGTGAAATATTAGGTGTAGGAGGAGAGGATCGTGACATTACCCCCCCTTTAGGACTTTCGTCCCGAAAGGTTGGTTCGAGTTTGCCATTTTCCCAGTTAAATATCCTATGTTTATGGGAAAATTCTGTGAGGTTTTCGAACGGTTGATAATGAAGTAAGAAATTGATTCGGCGTGGAGCGGATGGGAAGTGATCATGGAAGTCTTTGACTAGTTCTGGCGAATTTTTGACATTTCGCTCAGGTTCCCATGTTCGTTCTTCCTTTCCATATCCTTTCCAATGTACCAGATATTCTAACTTGCCACGTTTCAATCGTGAGTCAAGTATTTGTTCTACTTCGTATTCTCTTTGTCCGTCAACTTCAGCGGGGGGTGGAGGTTTTGGTTTTCTTTGACCAGGAAAGGTTGGTTCTTTATAGGGGTGGAGGATTTTTTCGTTGAATACTGGATATACGTTTTTCCATTTTCCGGGTAGTTTTAATTTGTAAGCGGCCGGTCCGGTTTTCTTTTCGACTACAAATGGTCCGTGTCGTTTATCATCCAGTTTCTTTGATGGTCGATCAGTTGTGATGTGTTCGGCTTCTACATAAACCTTGTCTCCTGGTTCATATTCAAGACTTTCCTTTTTTGTTTTGTCATATGATCTCTTCATAATCTCGGCTGCCTTTGCCAGAGATTTTTCTGCTTCTTCCCTCGTTTCTTTCATTCTTTCTACAAACTCTTCCGCACTCTCACTCTTTACTCCTTTCCTAATTCCTTCTACTATTTTTGGGTGTTGCCCATTGTTTAAATAAAAAGGACTGAAGCCGGTAGCTGAATGTTCTTTATTGTTATAGGAGAATTCTGCTAATGGTAACCAATCTGCCCAATCGTCTTGTTTATGGTTAACAAAGATTCGGAGATATTGTTCTATCTCTTGATTAATCCTCTCTGTTTGACCATCGGTTTGTGGGTGATAAGCAGTTGATGGGTTTCCCTTTATACCTAGCATTGTGTAGAGATCCTTCATAAAATTAGAGACAAATTGGACTCCTCGATCTGAGATGATTTTATCGGGTAATCCATGAAGTTTAAATATATTGTCTCTGAATAGTCTCGCTACTCCTTCTGAGTTTAGCTCAGCATGTGTTGGCATAATCCTGATCATTTTTGAAAAGCGATCAACAACTACCATGATAGTGTTGTAACCCTTTGATTCTGGTAATGGTCCTATGAGATCCGTTGATATGATTTGCCAGGGGCGGCTTGGAATCTCATTCGGATGTAACGGTGCGGCCTTTTTTTGATGATCTGTTTTTGTTCTTTGACAGGTTTCGCATCCGGTTACGTATTCTTGGACGTCTTTGTCCATATATGGCCACCAGTACCATCGGGTAATCAATTCCTTTGTTTTATACTGGCCTGGGTGGCCAGCTATCGGGGAATCGTGATTGTCTCTTATGATCGCTTCTCTGAGTTTTCGGTCTTTTGGGACATACATGCGACCTTTGAAGTAGATGAGTCCTTCATCGGTCCACCAGCCGTCTTGGCGGTTGTCTATTTTGTCCTTAACCTTTTGAACGAGTTCGTCAACGTTCTTCATCCTTTTATGAATCCATCTTGTGATCTCTATATTTTTGGCATCGTCAATTGCTATCTGTTGCCTTTTTTCGTGTGATAGAGTCATATTAATGGAGAATAGTTCTGGTTTCAATAAAGTAACATTTTCGTTATCATTCTTTCCCTCGTCGTGATCTGATCATCTGGATAGTAGATCGGCTTTGATGTGAGTAGCGCCTGGCTTATGATGTAATGTGAAATGATAATTGGCCAGTTCGCTAACCCATCTTGCTTGTCATCTATTGAGCTTCTGAGGTTGTTTAAAATATGTTAGGTTCTGATGATCAGTCCAGATCTCGAACTCTTTCGCGACGTCCATTAGGTAATGGCGCCATTCCTCTAACGCCGTCATAATGGCCAATAGTTCTTTATCATATATCTCGTAGTTTCTTTCAGTTGGATTGAGAGATTTAGATAAATAAGCTATTGGTTTCCAGACTTCATTCTGTTCTTGAGAGAGTACTGCTCCTAGAGCATAGTCGCTACTATCCGCTTCTACTCGGTATTGACCGTCATTGGTCGGGAGTGCTAATACGGGGGTCGTGCTTATCCTTCTTTTTATCTCTTCGAAGGCTTCTTTTTGTTCTTTTCCCCATATAAACTCTTCTTTACCGGTCAGTTTAGTAAGCGGTTTCGCTATTGATCCGAATCCTTCGATAAACCTTCTATAGAAGTTAACAAATCCTAAAAAGGCTTGCACATGTTTCTTTGTTTTGCATTCTGGCCAGTCTAGGATTCCCTTCACCTTAATCGGGTCCATGCGGATTTCGTTTTCCGAGATGATTAATCCCAGATATTCTGTTTCTGTTTCTTCGAAATCGCATTTTTCCGGTTTTAGGTATAGATGGTGTTTTCGTAAGATCTGAAGTACACGTCGCGTCATTGCTCGGTGTTCCTCTATCGTCTTTGTGAAGATCATAATATCGTCCAAATAGATCACTACTTTTCCTTCATCAATTAGGTCTTTGAATATAGAATTCATCATAGTTTGGAATGTAGCTGGTGAATTTGTTAATCCAAAGAACATTACTAACGGTTCGAACAAGCCGCGATTGGTTCTAAATGCAGCCTTGTGTTCATCTCCTTCCTTGATCCGAATGTTATTATATCCCCATCTTATGTCAAGTTTTGTGAAATACTTGGCGCCTCTGAGCTTGTCTACAAGTTCATTAATCAAAGGTAATGGATATCGGTTTTTGATGGTGATTTCATTTAATTTTCGGTAATCTTGTACAGGTCGGAGTTTGCTGTCTTTCTTTTTGATGAAGAAGAATGGTGAAGCAATCGGAGATTTACTAGGTCTGATGCGTCCTGAGTCTAAGTTCTCTTTTAGGAATGCATCTAACTGTTCTTGTTCTCCTAGTGCTAATGGATAAACCTTACAGTCTATCGTGTGATCGCCTGGTATTAGTTCGATTGCATGGTCCCATTGTCTTCTCTCAGGGAGGGTGTCAAATTCTTTTTTGTCAAAGACATCTTTGAATTCATGAAGGTATTTTGGTACAATGCCTTCGAATCCACCTGTTTTCTGGTCTTTTCCTGCTGCTTCGGCAAGCTGTTGTGCAGTCGTGCCGTGAGCGCGGATGTGGTGCATGACGTCAGGAATGGATGTGTCTTCAACATTTAAGAAATTGAATTGGATAATTCTATCCCCCTCTTCAAGATTGACCTCAGGGCAATACGTTTCTAGATCTTCTTCGGGATCAAAGAATCTTACCATCATGTTGCAGTCTGATGGACATCTATTGAAGTCTAATTTTGACATGTTCCAGTCTATCGTGGGATTGTGTTTCTTTAACCATTCATGGCCTAGGAACATCCTGCCAGTTCCAAGATTGGTAACGGCTAGCTGGAGTCTTTCGGCGTGGTCGTTGATCTCCACTAATATCTCTACGAATTCTTTAATACTGCCGTCTCGGTTTAGAGTGCCGTCAGCATTGTATACTGGAATTGGTCTAGGGATTCTATGCCTTTCATATCCCTGTTCTTCAACAAATTTGTTATCTATGCAACTTCCGGTACAGCCACTGTCTAATAATGCCTCAATCGTCGTTGATTGATGGGATGCAAGGTTTGTCAGTCTGCAGGTGATGTTCATCTGGTTTCCCTGAGTGCCTCTAATGAATTGCTTAGGCTTCTTCAGTTCTTCCAGTGCTAATACCGTTTCGTGAATTGGTAAAGCATTCAGTTCTTTTATCAAGTCTGCATTGACTTCCAATCCTCTTTTTCTGTGGGTCCAACTACTGAGAATACCAATAGATCTTTCTTCCTTTTGGTCTCATAGTCTTTCCGCTATCCAGGCAGCTGTCCATGGTGTTTTTTGATTCTTTTTATCTAGGTTTTTATTAGAGGTGTTCCTGACCTCTTTGGAGCTGGTCGAAGCATCAGTTTCGGTTACGCTACCCAATTGAGTCGTAACATTCTGTGTTTCAGTTGTCTCCTTCGTAGTTGCTGCGCTTTTCGTGGCCCTTTCCCCTTTAGGTACCTCGTGCGCCGCATCCTGTGCTGCGCTTTTCTCTTTCGAGTGCGCCGCATCTTGTGCTGCGCTTTTCTCTTTCGAGTGCGCCGCATCTTGTGCTGCGCTTTTCTCTTTCGAGTGCGCCGCATCCTGTTTGGGAATCTTTTCAACCCGTTTCCCTTTCAGGTTCTCCTCTTTCATAGATTGTTCCTTTCGTTTCAAATCTTGTGCATCTTTAAATAAAGCAATATCATTTTCATCGTTACTGGTACATGTGGCATCAAGATTTTCAACAGGTAGGAAAGCATATCTATTTACAAAGTTCTTTGGCACAGTCTGACGAGGAGTCGCAGCTGGCCTTCTTAAAAACCCTGGAGCAAGTTAGCTCGTTCTTCTTCCGGCATTGCTTCTAACATTGCTCGGAGATCGAATTTTGGTTTTTGTGGTGTTTGTCCGTTCAGATGGTCTCTGGCTCTATGGCCCTTTTCTCCGCACTTGAAGCAGCGTCCTTCAGTTCGGAACTTCTGCTTGTCTACTTCCATCTCTTTTCCGGCCCCGGTATATAATGTACCCGTGCCGTCTTTCTTCGCTTCCACCGTCTCGGTCTTCCTCTCCGAAGCACCCTTCTCTTGGTATCTTCCATTGGGTCCCCGGTTCCCTGTACCGGAGCTGCCGTTGGTTGATCCTTTCAACATCCGCTCATTCTCTACTTGGTCTCGCCACAATTGGTCGTTTGTGACGATCCTTGTCTTCCACTCTGTATATGATTTCATATCTCGCTCTTTCTTCCTCGTGTGTGTCAGCGAAATGGTCTTTGAGGGTCCTTTCAAAGTGAGCCCAGCTCTCTAAGAGGGTGATTTCCCCTGCATCTGACCTTTCCTCTGCGATCTTCCTCCTTTCTACCCACTCTGTTCTCAGGGCCGCTGCTGCCCCTATACTCATATAGGATAAGGTGAAGCTTATCCGGTTCCTTTCTCGGGAGAAGTATGCGGAGTTTGCATTAAAATGGAGTTCTAATGACTCCGAGAAGCTTCGAAACTTCTTCTTGTCTCCGTCATAAGGTTCCGGCTTTGCTAATGCCGTTTTCCTAAATTCTGCTTCTTGTGCACGTGGCAGGCCCATTCCTGAAGGCTGCCTCCTTTCGCTCTCTGCGAGCCTTCTGCGCAAGTCTCTTACTTCTTCGTCTTTCGATGAGAATCTCTCTTCCCATAATTCGTTGTTGTCTGCGATCGCGTTGTTGACCGCCGCTAGGATGATGTTCTGCAGGTTCTGCATTTGCTGCTGGTTGGTTGCCGGCGATGGTGCGTGCGGCTGAATATGCGGTAATGCGTCCCGCAAATCTGACATGTCGGTGCTCTCGGCCATGTCTGGGTTCTCTCGATATGTGTCGTAAGACATTCAGGGATGATGTGGGGGATGGTGATAGGAATGATAGGGTTGGAGTGATTCGTTCTTGTTTTATGATTGGCCCGGGAAAGGGTAGAATCGGGATCTGGTAGGAATATAGTGGTGCAAAGGGCATTCAAAAAAGGTTCCCCAGATGACAAATCTGGATCAACACTTCTTTAATGAAGATCCCTTTCTCTGTCTTTCCTTCTGCTTATGGGTTCCTCTTCTGTCCCCACTAAGCGTGTACGTAAACTATCTATTTATAGTACCAGTGTTCTAATAGTATCGTAATCGAGGTCCGAACGGTTGTCTCGATGATGGCCCGCGTTAACCGCTGTCAGCCCTCTTCCTACTGGCGGAGGCAAGTGCCCGGCCCGGTAAGAAGTATAAAGAAGTTTTTGTAGCTAATAGAACCTTAGCGACTCCACGTCACTAAGTTCTCTAAGTACGGGATTGTGGGGGCGGATGATGGGAGATAGAGGGATAGTTTCGAAAGATGAGTTAGATGGTGATGATTGGATGAAGGTGATTATAGTGGATGGGCGAGTGATAGGGGATGTGATTTGAGAGAGGGGTGTGGTGAGGCAAATGTATAGTTTGAGTAGAACGAAGAATAGGATGATAATGACGGGGGTTAGGATGATGATTAGGATAGCCTTTGTTTCTGTCATCAACTAGGTGCTCTTTACTAGCTTTTGATTATATAACGACTGAGTTGCACTACTGGAAGAAACCAGGCAACTCAACGTCAATCTCTAGCAAGTAGTTGAACAGGTGTATAAAGACGAAATCAAAAGCTAAGGTATGTACATCGTTGAGTGTCTACTTATATATGTAAGAACTCATGTCAGCCATGAGGCGCTGACTGATAGACATGAGGATGTATCGTGTTTAGCTTGGTAAGATGATTTGTAAGTGATCATGTGACTTAGGGTCACATGATGAGATAAGAAGATAGGATAAAGAGGCTACGTGATAAGATAAGGAGAAATGAGTGTTTCTACGTCAGAGTTGGATATGAAGGGTGAAATATTAGGTGTAGGAGGAGAGGATCGTGACAGAGGGAGGGGAGTAGTTCCAATTTGGAACAAGTGAGTCCCAGGCAGCGTGTGGTAGGTGTAGCTGTAGCAAAGACAATGTATAAAAGATAAGTGTACCCAAGTGAATGAGACAGCGATGTACATGGGCGACGCAAGGGGATGAACCTTCTCCAGCTCAAAAACTACCCACCCACGCTCCAACCAGGCGAGACAAGCGACCGATGTTTTGATGGTATATGATGGAAGATTGACGTCATGAAGATGGACCTTTTGCCCAATTTGTACCAGCCGCCGGGGCTTTGCTGATATCAGCAGTGGCACGTGGTGGTTGACAAATTGGCAACGGAAATGGATAGAAAGTGGTGACATCAGAAATAGTGGGGGAGCAAAGAAGATGAGGAGGAGGAGGCTGGAGATGTCAAGGAGGTGAACCAGAATAGGGATCCAGAAGTAACCGTTGGGTGAGAATAAAAAAGAGAGTAAGGGTCCCATGGTGGGACTGAGTAAAGAAAAAAAAGGTAAGGGAGGGCGATGAAAGCGAGGGCGCAATGTGTAGCCAGTGGCGACGTAAAAATTTGCCAAAATACCAAAATGCGGAAAGTACCGAATGGAAAAGCAAAGGTGAACGCGACTGGATTGCCTAATAGAGGTGGTGCTGATCAGCCACAAGTTCAAAAAAGGCAATATTAATTACTATTCCATGTGGCACTGTGCCTGTGTGGCGCAAAGGCGAGTCTTTTTGAATATTCGCTTCATTCTTGACACCTGTCCATGCTACCAATCAACTTTGGTGCATGAAAGTGTGAGATACTTGTATCTAAAAATAAAAGGAAGGCAGTGCAGCGTCAGAAGGTAGAGTTTGAACAAAAGGAAAGTGCCACCTGGCACCGTGTGTGAAAATTATAGAAGAAAGTTAGATAGGAGAATGAAAGTTTAAAGGTCCAAAAATTGTGTATCGCAACAGTAATAGAAAGCGAACTATACATGAGTATGTAGAGTTTTTATAGCTAACTGTCTATCTCTCAGACCAAAAGAGGAACAATAGAAAAGTGGTCTGAGGAGTAAATCAACCAATAAGAAAAAGAAGAACTATCATACAACTTCAAGAATTAATCAGCAGGTAGGAAGATATACTAATAATAGGTATTGTTATGCATGTTCAGGAACCGTATCCTCATGATGAGGTACAATCCTGACTGAAGTGTTAATATATCCAGGCACTGATGTGGCATGGAGCTGGTTGGCGAGATCTCTACTGCCAATGCTTACCCATTGTGCTGGCTGGCTGGGAGTGCTACCCAGTCTCTGATCTGCGATATGAAGTGGTAATGATGGTTAAGAAAGCCTGTTAAGGCTATGAGAAGCAAGATGGCAATGGATACCTCTAGCCCTAGAGCTAAAGGTGTAACAGGGAAAGTGTCTGAAAGCCAAGATATGGAAGGAAATATAAGAAAAGATAAATAGTCCTTACACGCAGGAATAGAAGATTCAGGCATAGAATGTCCGTCCCAGTATGCGTAGATGTAAGGAGAGTCTTGGTCATCAAAATGTAACCTTGACTGCCAATGACCGGAGGATGTGAAGGGGTGCACTGAGTTGATACTGGACATGGATGAGCACCTGGGGTATCTGTGAGAGTCGAATTGGTGGGTTGGAAGACATCGCAGTGAACAAAAGCGAGTCAAGCTTGAAAGTCCTGCTTTTGAAAAGTTGTCGGGTCGCTCAGCGCACGAAGTTGTGGTGGTACTAAAAGCAGATTCGTCCGTTTTATATATCAGTCAATAAATAAATATTTAGGATACATTGCTACACTCACCCGCTGATAGTTATCACCGGAAACCTCCCGTTATAATTCAATGTGTGCAGAGGGCTGTTTGAATCCCTAATCTGAGACTCACGCAAGTGAAGTGTAGTATTGACCAAGTGGATATCAGTTTGAATTCAAATGCAACCATGACTGACCCAATCTGGATTCGTAAGTCGAGTGATACATTTCAATCCAGACTTCATGCCTTGAGATATTAGAAGTGAAAGGGTGCGAGAGAAAACCTTTCGATCACCAGAACAACTCCACGGCCCATCAATTTAGTTCACCGCTGGATTACTGGACAGACTGCGAGCGTAAGCGAAATGGTATACATTCGTCCTTGAATTGCTTCCTCTGAACGATATGTATTTATAAATCCACGACCAAACAAGCAGTTAAAGAATGTTCCACAACACCATGCAGGGATGTCCGAGGGTTGAGGAAGAATCGACCGTAAATATATAACAAAAGTTCCAGCTAAGGAATAGGACATTAGACCGTGAAAGATCAAACAACTTGCTACGACATACCTTGTAGTGCTAGTTCGATACAGAAAAGACTAGCACGCTCCCTATTATACTCGATTTGGCTGAAACCTCCACCTAACCCTTCCAATCTACAAATCGCAAACCAACCACACCTTCCGGTGCACCCTCAATATTCGAAAATCCCAAACGTTCATAGAAAATTCTCGCTTGCACATTCTTTGTATCCATACCAAGCCATACGGCATGCAAACCAGCGTTACGCATATGCTGTATTGCACGGTCGATAAGCTGCCTTCCAAGCCCGCGACGTTGATACGCTGGGAGGATGTCGATATGTAAATGGGCGGTAGAATAAGAAACGCAGGCGGCTGGGGCAGCTGGGGGCGAAAGGAAGTGTCGGATGATGCGCATATCTGCTTCAGTGGGCGTGGGGTGAGCTGAATCCGTCGACGGCTCTCCAGAGTCGGGTGGGAGATACGGCGAGTACTCAGCACGCAAGGCTGGCCACCACATTTCCTCTTCCGATTTCTCGAAAGCGCGAGTGTCTATAGCACCTAGAGTGTATCCAACCACTTTCTCTCCTTCGTCATCTTGATCAACGAGAACAAATCCCCAAGTACTGGCTGCATTCACATATGGCACTGCATATACAAGTCCTAGCATTTCTGGGAGATTATGAAGGTGCTCTGCAGTCGTGCCAGCATTTCCCGTGACAAGGCAGATGTGAGAGAGCGCGGGGGCGTCGCTGGATGTCGCTGGGCGGATGGAGATGGTCATCGAGGCTAGTTTGCTTGTCAGCTCAATATTTTACTTTAGTTAAGCCTTCTTACGAGCTTTTTGCGACGTTAAGACCAAGAAACGAATACCGATATACTATAGATGGGGACGTAGGAGGTCTCATTAACGTGATCACATGCATCTAGTTCCTAGATGACACAGCCACACGAATGACCTCCCAGCAATACTATACATGATGAGTGCAGACTTTTCACAGGACGTACCAGTCGCAACGCCAAACCCGGTAACGAACAGTAATACTATAGCATAATTCATGCTACTACGAGATCACTTCCCCCCACTTTGACCTGGCTATATTCGATCTTAAGCTGAAATTGAGATATCGAGTACATATATAGTGGATACAACCAGAAGTAGGTGTGATGATTCGTTTTCGTTATGTACATTCGATAGTGGGCTGTCACGACATTTTCCACCTCAGAATGTGCAGGCCCTAGAAGTTATCGATCAATGCGTACCTTTCACTCATTTGCATCGTGGACAAAATCCATTTCAGAAATCTGTGGAGGGTGCGCGATAAGTCCGTCTTGCTCTACTAATGGATCCGATAGCCAATGCTGCCAGTTACAAGCAACGAATTGATTGCCAATAGCACCGTCGTGCGTCATACACCCTAATGCAAAGAAAAAGTAGGATCAGGATAAGTAGCTTCTAGTGGTTATGGACAGCACGTACCACAAAATTGATGTGGTTTGTTGTAATCGTACACGACGCGGTGGCGAGCTGCACCTACCTCGGTAGGGAGCCGCAGAGGGTATTCAACAAGAGTTTGAGCAGCAGGACAATTGTGAAAAGTGATCCTTTCATTGTTACTGAACCTATGGGGATATATAACCCCGCTGAAAATCTCTCAGCCTCACAATGGCTTATAAGTGATAACACAGTTACTTAGTCGCAGTCGGAGTTGGGTTTGCAGCAATGCCCATACCCATTGCTAGATTAACACTGGCCGAAGGAAACGCTGTAGCTACATAGTAGAAACATGGATTAACATTGACGACTACGAGTGAATTCAATGGAAGGCAACACACGATAAATAGTCCTGCCCCCGCTCAGGACTCGCGTAGCTGGGCAGTTGCAGGCTCGAGCGCCCACTTGAGCATAAACCTGGACAGCAAAGGAAACGATAGCCAACAACGCAAAGAAAGACCTCATACTGTGGGATGGGTTATTAGCAAGTATCCAACTTCTTAGTGATTATGTACCCTACCTGGGGCTTCACGCCACTTGTCATTGACGAGATCATAATGACAATGATACGATTTACTATAGGAGACAAAGGTACCGGTGAGAATGGGTACGCACTAGAAGCATGATGACATGGAATGTTTATATGATTGAGTTCGCGACTGAACGGCCGTAATGCAAAAATGAGAAGGAATTCCAGCTACCGTAAAAAGCGGCGTTGAGTATTTATCGGTTGACAGGGAATATGCATTCTCTCAAAGTTGATTGGTGCACTGGTGCCTGGTGGAGTGCATGGATGCAAGCAAAAGGAGACTAGTTTTCAAGATATTCCAGGCGCCAAGGTTGCTGCAGACGGGTCGTAGAGATGTGCGATGCGTCTTCCGGCCAGGGTTTTTGACAGGTCATATGACGGCGCATTCAGCTTATAACATATAATGAAGGATGGGAAGAACAACATAAGTGGAGTCCTGCCATTTATGGTTAGCGCCCTGATGAACTCCATCTTCTAATCGTCCTATTATCATTCTATCCCTGGTTTCTGTGACCAGTCTATGCGATGATTTGCCAAATGAAAATCATGCTGTGCCAATGTTTCCACGAGGCTAGACACGCTATGGAGCATTGCTGTTCCGAATAAGAAAGAACGGGTCCATTCAGCTACCGTTCACCCTGCAATAAAGTTAAGTCAGTAAGCCCCAGTTGGAAAAACCAAGTCGCATGTGCGACCGTGACCGTGGCTCCTGTATTCTGTATCCCATTAACAAGAAAAAGTACTTAAAAAAGTAGATAAAGTGCATGCAGAAGTACCGATAATCGGTATCCTATGAAGGAAAACGTCAACTTCCTGAGGAGAAGAACTATGAGGAATGACTGTTGCTTGTTTGCAACTTGTTGAACCTCGCAAGGGCGCGACTCGGGAATCGGAAGGTCGAACACGTGGCGCACACCGCTCAGGTGCCGACTTGAGCTTCCAGTTACCGGCCTTGGCTTGCATCTTTACGACTTTACATGCACCTTTGAATTGCAGGAAATAACGGTACAACAATTGCGGTATTTGCTCAGTCATTTCCATGTCTTTTCCCTGACCTTCTCAAATCTAGCTAGATTGCGTTGCTCCACCGACCAAAAAAACCACCATGAAACTCGCTCTCACGAGCTTCCTCCCTGCATTCCTCTGGGTCACCGCCACTCTCGCCACCGAGGCGGAATCTCCCAACGTCGTCCGGATTCACCATCGAGTCGCCCATCCCAACCTTCCAGTAGTTCCCTTTGTCGAACGCGGGACCATCGTCCTCCCTGACTCTAGCAACACGCGCGCTGGAAGCGTACCATCATCTATATCCCTCGTACCATCAGAGTCTATACAAGATGACCTAGCCAGTTTCTCAGAGGATATACCGCCCAATCTAGAAGGTGCAATGTACCAGATCGCCCTGGAGCACCCAGGGGATGAGGATGAGAGCCAGTGGGCAGTGTCCATTGTAAAAACGGTAAAGTGTCCCCTCCATCTATGCGTAGCAGCGTGTGTGTTGTCTGCATATGTGATAATCTAACTCTTTTATGTCCCCTTTTTGCAGTGCCTTCTCCCAGAGAGTACGTCTGATACTCTAGTCCTACACTTCTCCGCCTCAGGAAAGCCGTTCACGCTCGACTATTTCGTCTCGCCTGTCCCACACGATGGCGCGTGCCCCCAGTCTAAGAGTAATGATAGTACGCCTATCTACCCTACGCTCAAAGATACCCAGGTTATCCTTCGCCCAGCGAGATTGCCTCCACTGTACGTTCCATCTCGAAACCATTCAAAGGCACGCTAGCTAACGCACAAGGTTAGGCCTGAACTCCGGACTCCTCCACCCCTCACTCCCCAAGGCGAGCCCGTACAGCCCATTGCAGAAAAGAGCTTTATCCAAAAATACTGGATATACGTCGTCATTCTCCTCGGTGCAATCTGTAAGCCTTGCGCCGTCTTTGCAGCACTGCCAAGTACTTAATTTGTCTCTAGTGATGTCAGGGCCACAAGAAGAGCCTCAAAAGGGTGGTGGAGGTGGAGCAAAGACGGATTGATAATCTGCTTCCTGACCTTGGGCACACAATATAGGACGTAGCTGGCTTTGCAGCCGTGCTCAATATATTTTTGGTTGTAATGGGAGAATATGACATTCGTTTGGGCGGCATACTTGACACCTTGTGGTGTCCAAGTTGACATGTTTCATCAATCCCGATGTGAACGGGCGCAGCACATGTGCTTCAAGTGCCTGTTGCATATATGCAGGTAACGCAAGGGATGAAGGCCAGAAACCATGTTGGTACAGTCTGTACTCAGCGTCGTTTGCATGTTCCACGAGGCTGTCACGTGAAACTGCTTCTTCAAGTTGTTGAGCAAAAAATGAATATCATTGTTGACGTCAATGCCCATGTGTACTGATTTACAGGATAAAATAATGCTTAAATACTAAAACTACAAGTTGCTACATTATTCGTATGCATCTACTGGAAAATAATAACGACGGATACAAGTTTACTGCAAAAGACAACGGCAACTCACATCACTCGGACGTTGACTCTCCCTGAACCCATGATGTTAACGTTCGCCGTTCCCGACATCCCACATGCATTGGCATTTCTAACCATTTTTGTTACCCTTTCGCAGCTCTCCATCCTCGCCTGCATCATTTTTTCAAAGAGCTCCAGAATCTGCACACCTGAATCACGCTGCTGCTTGCGCTGCACCATCGAGCCATTGGCTCTATCCTTGCTCACTCTTCCCCCCACGACACGCGTGAAGGAGAGCCCTTCGAGCTTGAGCCGGTAGCTCTTTTTACGCTGCATCCACTTGGACTGACCGGGCGAGTTCATGGACGGACTATGAGGCTCCTGTTTGACGCCCATATCCATGTGGTGAGTGTCATCCTCGTCTGCTGCGATCGTGGTCGTGGTTGATGACAACGATTCTGATATAGGTCCTGTGCTGGATGAACTCGAAGGGGAGGCAGAGATGGTTGGATCCGTGGAAGAGGAGGCGACGATATCGTCGGAGGTACCGAGGTCAGGTATGAACGATTTGCCTTGGACCATGAGCTCCAATGACGCGCGAGTGCGATAGACCCACATGCGCTCTTCGTGATAAAATGCGGTGAGTGACTCGAGGAGACTGATCGTGGACTCGACGTGGTAGGGTGCGTAGGGCGAGGAGGGGGGTGTTGGTAGTGCGGCTCCCGAGATGTTCTGTGGTGGGAAGTGGTGGTGTTGGTGGTGGTGGGGATGGGAGAGGGGATAGTGGGCAGCTGCGGTGAGACTCATGATGGGTGGAGAGTGACGGCTGGGGAAAGGGCAGCATTGCGGAAAGATATATAAGCCGCGCTAATGGACAAAGTCTCGACCGACCGCGCTCTTTCGGTTGGTGGGTCTAAAACCAGTCGATTCCGATGCCAGCAAAAAGCGTCGACGCTCGAGACCTCCTATTGGCCGGTCCAGACGTTGCCTATTTAGGTAAGTATGTTCATGCTACTGACGTAACCCTTCCCCAGCCAATCGCCACCCTCGGCTCTGCAGTGTTGATCAAGGCACATATCTCCACTCTCCCTCATCGCAAACAAGACTCCATCTATCCTCCTCGTTACCCCAATCATATGCACGGCTTCTCCTTTGCTACATCATCCCATAATACCAGTGCTCGCACAATGATCTCCGTCACAAAACTCACAAAAAAGACGCTCTTGATAACGATATCTCCCACAGACATCGTGGAGATAGGTCGCATGACACTGCCAGTGTCCAATAAAAGATTGCCATCTTAGCAATATCAATGGCTCGCTGAGAATATTCTTCGGGTAGTCTGTCATCCCCGCGAACTCGATCGATACGCGACTAGACACCTGTCGCCATCCCCGCATCCTCTCAGCACAAGATGACTCGTCCAACGACAACACGATCGAGTACAACTAGCAGAATTCGAAACTGGCAATCCATCTAACCCAACACGTAACGCCAACCCCCCAAGGGCTTATAACTTCCCGCTACAGTGCCGCTGCAGTCTGGTTCTCATTAATGACGCCTGGGCGTGACGTTGTAAAAATCTGGGCCATTATACCCGCGGAGCAGACATCCTCACCGATTAAAACCTACAGAGGAACCGGTCACAAGCCACGACTCGTTTACGACCACATCAACTGGGATCCAGGCCTTTTGAATAGAACCCTTGTAGCTGATGCGGCGGCATGGTGGGAATGTGGAGGATGTAATCTGGCTGAAAACGTGAAGAAAAGGAGGTATGAGAACTTGGATGACCAGAGTTTATGCTCAGCGAGGCCTCGAGATCAATGCTTCCCTGGGAGTGACAGCCTCAATCTCACACGCACCTTTTGCAACTCCTAAGATATTATTCTTCGAGCAGGGTCAACAGGCTCTGATCATCGAGGACGAAGGTATGATATCATATGAAAGAATACAGTCATATCACGATCGTTATCTGTGTAAGAAGATGCTTCGAGGTCGGATATAATGTTACTCCCGAGCCAAAATCAAAAAAACACAAGCTTGTCCATACCGCGTTAGAAAGCAACAAGCAGCGTGATAACATACCTGCATCAAACAAAAGTTGCACCCCGAAAAGGCGATATTGGCCAGAATAGAAGCTGATACCACACAGTCCCCGCCCATAAGTTAAAAGAAAATCTTGAAAGAATCGAAGGTACTGCGGTCTATGAGCGTATTTCGCCGGCTGCTGGTAGGTCGGCCGTGGAAAGCATCACCGCAAGAGCATGCCGCAGTTCTTTCTCCTTTGTGCGAGGCATTGAATTCGCACTAGTACAATAAGAGTTGGCAATAATATGATCGCCCAACCCTGCAGGCCGTGGAGTGCGCAAAAGAGCTTAGGTTAAAGGGGAGACATGGCAGGGCCTGGACGTCGAACGTGCTAGATTTTTTTTGATTTTTGATTTTTTTCGGTGCAGAGGTCTAGAGCAAGTTAGGAGGCGGATGTTGTTGATGAGTGGTGAGAAAGATGAGTTTGTTGTCTTATGTTTTTTTAAACAAGTTTCAGGGTAACCTAGTTACACTCGCTACGAGCGCTCCACAACGCTCTTGCGCGGGGTCTAAGAAAGAGACCGGAAATGCGGCAGACAGTCGCTGACATGTCGCTCCCAATGCCGCTCCGCCCCAACTCCGACCTGAACTTGACCGACCAATAGTCGATATTATTTGCTCAATACAAGCAACATTGCACATATATATAATCGAGAACGACGACAACGGATACCGCTCCTGCATGTGATCGTCGGTCCACCACGAGCCACGGCGGCCAAGCTGCGGTCATGTCTATGTCGGTGACTGGGCTCAAGGTAGACTAATCACACCTCCCGCCGACCTTCATCTTGCCAATATTAAATCTACAAAATTCTTACGATGATTGAATTGAGTGTGATCATGACATAGTTCTGACGACCTGATCTGTGAGTCCTGTAATGATGTCGATAAACGTTCCTCGTGATTCACGGTCATGCCCCTTCATCAACCCAGTCCAATCAAGCGATCTAGTCAGTCCCCTGCTCCCGAGAACTCACGAATGGCTGATTTTTACTGCTTTATACATAGACATAGCGAATCAGACATCATGAACTCAACGTGCTCGTGCTCGTGCTATATCTGGTGTTACTTCCCGCGTGATATCCACTCCTAGTAATACCAATGCAAGCCACCATCTCCGCCTGTTTCCTCTCTACGAAGCAAATCCAGATTAGCAACCCTCCATCCTTCGTGGTCACGGTGTTGATGACCTGGACCACATGTTGCTCCATATCGGTCACGGGAAGGAAGCTCCAGGAGGGGCGGATGGCTGCGGCGAGGCGAGGAGTGAACTCGTATTTCCAAGCTGGGATAGCGGGAAAACCGATTTCATGGTGATAGAAGTCGGCGAGGGCTTCATTCGATTCGTTGGCATGCGTTGGACTCCACTTATCAGAACTCGAATCGATGGCTATCTTGACCGTACGGGGTATCTGTTGGTTCCTCTTTCGTCGGTGCTGATTCTGATGAAACCACTGAAAGTAGATAACCTGAAAGTTCGCGTGCTTTCAAAGAGCGATTCAAACTTTGATTCCAGGGTATAAGGGCCACTGTGTCGAGAGATCATCTAGCATAATCGCGATCAAGTCAACTCTCATCATCACCCCTTTTAACACTCTTGGTGAGTAGCAGTTCGACTGGATGGATGAGTGGATGGTGAACGTCTCAGCCAATACCTACTGATCAAACTGTGTTGACCTTGCAGCAATTCGAATATGCCTACCCCAGGGAAGCCAATGACCCCCTCTGATGCGGCTAGAATCCAATCAGCCAATGTGAGCATCACAGCTTTCATTGTATAGCTTGGCGCATCTTTGCTAATGTATTGGCCAAGGCCAAAGCAAACCAGCCTACTGGGAAAAACAGCTTCCCGGCTCGCGCACAGGCTGCTGCTGCCAATAATGTTAATGCAGCTACCACTGCCGCTACCAATGCTGCTAGTGGCGCAACCGGGAAATTCACTGGAAAGTCCAAGAAGTAAAGGTGACGAAATGTGGAACGTGGTAGCAGCTGCCCATATGTAGTAGTTGTACCTTCAGTTGTATGAGCGAGCCTGGTTGGTTGTATCGTGAATTGTGTTGTATCTTAAACTGCGCTGTACGATTTGAAATGAGTGCACAGATGCGTGTATTCTTGCGAAAATGTGCCGTTGAATGACTGCAGCCTCGATATCTATAGATCAGTGCGATAGCAAGAGCGTTTACGACGTACTACTTGTACTAATCTCGAGCTATTCTTTTGACCAATAGCAGTTTGTCTGAGAGTCAGATTGTGAGCAGCATTACATCGAAGAGGCTCCCTACAGAAGGTGGAGTAACGCCTTTTTTGGAAGGAAGCGGTGGACAGTAAGATATATCGTAGCCTTTCTGGTAAGGAGGATCTTTATATTTCGTGGACGGGATATAGAAAACGGCAAAAGCTGTGCCATTGTAGGAAACACGACAGGTTCAATGCGTATTTGCTATGCGCAGATAGCTGTAATATAGGTATCGTTGATACAGGGAGGTCAAGCTGGACAGGCTATTGGAAGTACCACGATCCGTTGGATCTATATCGGTTGATGCAGTGCCATGCTGCACATCCTGTTCTTAACGCAGCGCAATGCAGCGAACATTCAGTAACCATAATCAGAACAGAGATGTGATTAGCTGACATTCTTTGTACTTTCTCCTCGGATACTGAGAATAAACCACGGCAAATTGAAGAAGGTATCGGCAAGCTCCCAGGCTGGGATCGAGGGTGGCAAGGAGGGGGACCTACAGCTACCAACAAGCGAATGGTGTAGTCCGAGGTTGGCCCCCTGATTGCGAGGTGTGTATGTACGCAGGACGAAGACGTTTTGATGGAGAAGGACGATAAAAATGAGTGAGTGGTAGTATTTACTTACATGCCTGTGAATCTGGGAGCAACAAGAAGAGGAGATGGTCTGAATATGGCAGGTGTTATGAAACTTGGCGGCAACGGCACAACAAGGCCAAGCAAACATGTGGCTGTCCGCTTCGCTTCTCCATCTGCTGATACGACCACTGATTCATCCCTTTTGTCTGCACCAGTGTTCCTCTGATACTCCCACCTTCCCTTTGCCAGTCTCTGTTCAATCTCTACGCCCACCAGCGAGGCGTTGGCTGCTACGTTCATTCATGTCTAACCGCTATGCTCCACTGCCCAACCCACGCACAGACCCGGAGAACACCGAGCTAGAGGCTGCCTTTGACGAGTCTGACGAGGAGGAGGAGGAGGAGGAGGAGGAGAGAGGGAGAGAGACCAGCAGCGCTCTCCCGCATTCGCCCGAGTCACATCCCCTCTACACATCCTCGCCGTCGCCGTCCTCATCCCGGCCAGCCCGGGTCCCTGGTGCGTACGACTTCGAGAACGTGGACTACGATTATCCACCCCCCGGCTCTCCCCCGGCACCCTCTGCCGTCGCCCTCCCCAATAACCACGGAAACTCAAACGGCGTCATCCCCGTATTCACCGTCGACAACGCCCCACAGCCTCCCCAGTCATCCCGCAGCTGGTTTTCGCGCACGGCCGCATCCGTCCTTCCAAGTCACTATGTCCAGCGCTGGGGTTTCGTCCCTCACCGACCTCTCACTGGCCTCGTAGGCGGTGGGACGAACAACGACGGTGTCTTTGCAAATGTTACTGCCAAGCCTTCTACGGGTGTAGTAATACAGGATGGTCAGTCTTTCTTTTCTGCTCTGCTATCATGTCGTAGCCCCTTTTGTTCTTCATTCTCCTATGCTCACCTCCAAAATTTCAGGTGACGAACGTTATCTTGTCCCAGAGGAGACTCAGTCAGAGGCACCTCCCTCTTATGCCTCTGCTCAGGCAGATGCAGTTCCACCTTATTGGGAGACAACGGTTCTCGCTCCCTTCTCTCCTTCAACACCTGGCGACGTCGTCGTCGACTCGCTCCCTACTGGCTCTCTTTTCTCCTTCCTCTGGAACGCTCTCATCTCCGTTTCCTTCCAGTTCATCGGTTTCTTGCTCACCTATCTTCTGCACACTACCCATGCCGCTCGTTTCGGCAGTCGTGCTGGCCTTGGAGTCACACTCATCCAGTATGGCTTTGGCTTGCGTGCACGCTTGGACGATAGCAATATGATCATGGCTGATGGTGTTGTTGCCAATGGTCAAGGTACAAATGACCCCTGGCGTTGGACTTCTGCTACTACGGCAGCACCCACTTTTTCGTCAAAAGCCGAAGCAGACGAGTACTACGCAAATTACTTGAATTCTACTTCCGCAGGCGGTGTTCAGATGGACGCCAATGCGATGGTATCCGACGCTACCACCGAATGGCTCGCTTTCTTCCTAATGACGGTCGGGTGGTTCGTTCTGCTCACATCTGCGTTGGGCTATTGGAGGGTGAAGAGATGGGAGAGAAGCATTCTTTCAAGCTCTGCCCCTTCGCCACCGTCGAGCGAGGGTAGCGAGCGGAGAGGTGCTCTTTCCTCGTTCGAAAATGCGTTTGGAATCAGTCTGCTATCACGACGTCGGTCCGGCCGTAATACCACTGCTGACGCGCCTCCTTCTGCTCCCCCGTCTGCTCATTCGAATCCGCAGAGGGCCGATGAAGACGACGAATCGGATGGCGAAGCAGACGAGATGCGTCCCATGTTGACTATTACCCCAGAGGAAATGCATGCAGATCCAGAGCGTACGAGGAGGTTAATACTTGCTCTTGAGTCTGAGAGACGTTTGCAGAACGATCTTAGGGCAGCTGGATTAATTTAGTGTCGTGGTCGAGGATAGTGCTTGTCCCTTACTGTGATTTATATATTTACGGCGTTTTTTTTTTGCACCTGGTCATTTATTATCTTCGTCATTTGCATCTGAAAAATGCTGAGTATTTTCTTTTTTTGTTTAAATAACGATTATTCCTTGTATTAATGAAATCAAACCTATTTGTCGCCGTTGCACAATTCTGCGAGCTCGTTGGTCACGATGGAGAGTAACACGTATAAGGAGTTCTTTTATGTTATCTGAATGTCCTAGATAGATATTGCCGGCATCGTACATTGCCAAAGCAGACATAGGCGCTCCCGATGCTGATTTACCTTTCGAAGCACCCACAACAATACATTGCTTCGAGTTTGATGGTCCTAACGATAAGTCAGATTGTATACTAACCACCTGATGAACACTTCGGATGGGTTTCTTTACGGTAGCCTACTGTTTTGATCTAACGCCCAACGTTGATATTTGGCTAGCAGTATAATTGTGTAACACCATGTCTGAATCATGGCCCATCTTGTTTGTTTCCTTCAATCAACCCGAGCAATACCAAGTCTACGTACTTCACGAATCCAATCCTACAAACACCACGACAAACCCAAGACTCCTGAGCGCGCGCAAGTACAGATACTAACACATCTTATATCTGATACAGTTTAATTACTTCTGCTTTCCTAAATATGACTCCCTAGTCGTCTCCTTCCAATTTTCTTCTCAATTTGCATCCCTTGCATCTTTCTCTACTTCGTGAAAGGCTCGAGATTAAACTCGAGCGCTGAGCAAGGGTATGTGATCTCGAATTTCTCGAGCACGCTTGGATGGAGAACGCCCAATGTGCCGATCTCCAGGTCTCGGGATGGGCTGTTGATGTGTAAAGCAGATTCGATGCTGTGTGTTAAGCCTTTCAAATCCTCCTCGAGAGACTTCAGGGCCGAACTGGGGCGTGACTTGGGCTGGGGCTGACGGTAAAAGATGGTGGCCGCGCGTCCAGGGAAGTAAGCGGGATCTGCGATAGGAGAATCATGTTAGTCAAATACAATGAACAAGTCATGCGCCAAAATGATGACCACAGACATACCATTACCCTCCTTGATATAGTACCCGGTTCCTGCCTTTGCGTCACCGCTTGCAATGCGTGGAACCTCCAGCATCTTCATGGCGCGATCAAGCAATCCATGCACGACTTCAAAGCCAGCTGTCTTGTTGCACCACACTCCTGCTGCATGTCGTTCATTCCGTGCTTGACGCTCGGTTGAGGGGTCCTTGAATACCACGTCGGATGTTTCGAAGAGCTTGATAGGGAGAGCATGCGAGCGATTCTCGCGGATGGTTTTGAGCAGGCCAGGCAGCAAAGATGTGCGGACTACTTGGAACTCGAGCGTCTTGGGGTTTCCAATTTTGACGGCTAGCGTCCCTGGGTCAGGACGGTTAAGGAAGGCAAAATTTTCTTCGTGGGAGCACTATCACGCATTCAGTGGGTCAAAGCTACGTTAGGTTGAAATCGGGGGACATACGAGGATTAGCGGTAAGGCTTCTACCCATCCTGCCAATGCCCACTCGATACGAATAACATCGCTTAGTCGGCTGATCTCCAGGGGCTGAGCCACCGTGCTTGTAGCAGGGAAGGTGTGCGGAAGGTTATTGAATCCATAAGCGATCGCAGCATCCTCCATAATATCACACTCGTGTAAGATATCTGGCCGCGTGGGCGGTATATCTACTAGAATCTCATCCACCGTATCGGGTGGAGAAGGCGAGATGTGTAGAGACATGCGCCGAAGGAGATCGCTGACAGCAGGCCTAGAGAGGGATAGCCCTGTGCACGAATTGATATATGAAGCGTGAGCAGTGAAGCGATGTGTTGAGATATCCGGGGAGATGCGTATAGACTTATCAGGGAAGATGATTTTGCAGGGCTCAATACTGCGGCGTCACGCATTAGCAATGCGGCAGGTGGGATATCCAGCATGACCTACTTACGTATAAGGATTTTGGCAGTATTCGGAGAACATAGTTGCAACCATGTTGACGACAATATCAAGTTTGGTCTGGTCAGTTGCAGTACAATCAATGAAAACGTTCTTCGTGTTCAAAGTGATTTTGCTGTGCTCCGAATTGATGATCGGAGGCATTGACAATACATGGTCCTCAGAGTCATATATGATAGGGTATACTGGCGAATCCCGGATGATGTGAAGATATCTCGACAAGTGTTTGTCAGACTACCAGTAGAATAATCAGTTGGTGATAACGAAACGATCATATCCACGTCAATATTACAAACCTCGTATATCGTCATCAGCTCCTCTGCCGTGTGTGACTCCGCCTTGTTGAGTGCTACAAACTTGATTTTTTTGGGATCTCTAGCCTCGTATCTGAAAGGTGGGGTCAACGTATCCAAATCGTGAGTACCGATCGCAACAAATTGACGGCGCCGGGCGATGTTTTGATGTAGCTTGTCTTGAAGATCTATGAAGGAAGCATACGATAGAGGTGTGAAATGCACATTGCGGAGTATCGCGCAGGCGAAGAATGGTCGGACTTGTTGGGTCTTTGGGCTCGAGTTTATTACATAGAAAGCTGCTGGAGCGAGTGAAGCACGTACCTCTGGGTGAACTGTTACTGTAAGTAAATCTTTCTCCCCGCCAGGAGGGTATACTAGCTTATAGCTAGGAGCTTCAGCTTTTCCCAGGAATACTCGTAGTGCACGCGAAATGCCTTCGATACACAGCAGATCATATCTGAGATAGTAACGAGTAAGCAGAAATATTGACTGTCTTCATGGTGTGCGTACCTATTCGCTGGTATCTCGATTTTGAGTTGCTAGATCACCAAAACATTAGCTGTGGGTTTGTCTGTGTGTAACGCCCTCGTACCGGTCGTTCTGCAGGGAGGCCTTTCTTGATCGCTTCTTCTACTTCCTCCGTTGTCTTTGGAAAGGTTAATACAGTAATTCTGGACATGAGCTCGCGAAAAAATACGTACATCCTCGTCTAATTCTAAGCCATAGTCAAAGCAAAGCTTGTCAAATTCCTCCGATGCTGATTAACCGAGATAAATATCAGATCCATGTCTACTAAAGCACCAAGATCTTACTGTATCTATGCCCGAGTCTTTGGAAGAGATCCTCTTTATCCACTGGAACGGTGGGCATCGTGAAGGGAGCAGTACTGAAAACTTGAAGGCTGAGTGTAATCGCTGACTTTTGCCAAAGCGGTCGAGTCAAAGGGACCCCAGGCACACTATGTACGGATATGCAATTCAGATTAGATCATTTCGGGGTCTATTATGGGACCCCTTGCTTAATTTCTTCACTCATGAAGTACGTTGCCTTGCTCAGCGGTGGAAAGGATAGCTGCTATAATCTTTTGCATTGTCACAAGAATGGACACGAACTTGTAGCTGCAGCATCTTTGTCACCGGAAACAGGAAAAGGTCCGGCAGCAGTCATTAGTTTTGGGACACTGCTTGAATGCTACCTATCGAATAGAAGAAATAGATTCATACTTGTACCAAACTGTGGGACAGGATGCCATCGAGTTTGTCGCACGAGCCCTTGAAGTACCACTCTATAGGAAAATTATCACTGGAGCTGCCATTGAGCAAGGATCAGAATATGGAGGGCGTAGTGCTAAGGATGGGGGAGGCATAGAAGGAGATGAAACCGAAGATCTGTATAATTTGCTCTCTGATGTCAAAGTATGTGTATGTTTTAGTCAATTATATTCTAACTCGTTTTTAAATATCTGGGGGGTAGTCGCATCATCCGGATGTACTAGGTGTTTCTGTTGGCGCAATTCTTTCAAATTACCAACGGGTCAGAGTAGAACATGTGTAAGTGCTTCCACATTTCTGCTTGGGCTTACTTAGAGATGTCTGGAACAGATGTCGTCGCCTCTCGTTAACTCCACTGTGTTATCTTTGGCAAAGAGACCAAGCAGAACTCCTCACTGAGATGATCGAAGCGGGAATGGAGGCCATCCTCATCAAGGTTGCAGGTATAGGACTTACCCCGATGCACCTGGGAAAAACTCTTGCAGAAATGCAGCCAACATTAGTGAAATTGGTATGTCTACATACCCTGACCGAATTTATTTTTTTATCCAAAATAATGATAGAATACATTATATGGTTCTCATATATGTGGGGAAGGGGGGGAATATGAGACCCTGACTCTTGACTGTCCCCTTTTCAAACATCGTATTGTGTTGTGAGTGGATAGTTGTCCGTTTGGTTTTATTTATTCAATACTATGCTTTCCAGAACTGAAACAGAAACCGTCACCCATTCTGATAGTGGTTTTGCCACAGTAGCATTTCTCCGTATCAAAGGTACTACTTTGGAAAGAAAGGAGGAGAATATATCATTCGACCTTCAAGTGCCTTCTCTGTTGACCCACAAATTCGAGGTCATTAGCGTCCCTAATCGCACATCCCAAGCTAACAGTACACATACTATGGATGGATTGAACGATTTCCCTTTGCCTTCCTACTCTTCTGGTGCAGAAAGCAGATCACTGGGATCATGGGTCGCGGTGACCAATGTGCATAGGAAACTCATAGATATAATGGGTGAATTATCTATTGAAGATGAAGTTTCGGAATGCTTTCATCAGTTGCAAGGTAAAGCCATTATCGCGTATTCAAGTTATGATTCACTAACAGTGTACCCTTCAAAGACTGCTTAGCAGCTCACTCCCTTACTCTTTCTCATAGTGCCAATATCAACATATTTCTGTCGTCTATGGATTTATTCCCTCGCGTGAATGTTGTATATGCCAAGTTCTTTGGAAGCAGTCCACCGTCCCGCGCGTGTGTTGCTGTAGATCTCCCAGCTCCACTCCGTGTCAAACTCGATTGTTTAGCATATGCAGAACGCGTGCCATCCGACCGTCAAGCTTTACATGTACAAAGCATGAGCTACTGGGCACCTGCTAATATTGGACCCTACTCACAAGCTATAATGGTATGTTCAAATGCTAACATCACACTGTACTTCTCTTATCAATTCCACTGTGTAGGCCAATGAGCGTATATTTATATCCGGGCAGATCGGGCTTATACCAAGCAGCCTCGCTCTACCATCCCCTCCTACGATAGATCTCGAAATTGCACTATGTTTTCAACATGCCGAACGTGTGGCAACTGCTTTCAAAGCTACAACTGGTGGATGGGACGGATCTACTCAAGCTGCTTTATTCTGGTTGGCCAATTCGAACGACGTTGAGCTTGTAAAGCGAGCCTACAAAACTTATTACAAGGTTCGGTGTCATTTTTTCTCTAGTCTGCAGGGATAGTGGAAGGAACTCAAGGAATTCACAGCACTGTCGTGTGCCTGCACTATTCTTAGTAGTGAAATCGTTACCCAAGGGTGCATTAGTAGAAAAGCAAGATTTACTACACAGTGGTCGCTGTCTAGTAGAGGATGAAGACGGCGAGCAGACAATGGAAGCACAGACCCCTCTTGTAGAATCAGGTTCGAGACCCATCCTCTGACATTGATGCACCAATCTGAATCTGATTTGATATAGGTGACATGCATGATCAAGAAAATATGATTCACTGGGAGGTCTCACGTTTCGAGAACACAAAATCAGGAGGATCATGCGGTATTATTTTCGTAAAGGGTAAATGCCACAGGATATTTGAGTCACTGTGGTCTGATGTATCATTATAGGTGACCATACTTCGATGTCATCGCAGCTCAAGATGATTCCTTCTCTCGGTCATTTGTGGTCACGCACGTTATCGATTCGATTATTCTATAGCTCCTCAGGTGGCAATTCATGTACGTCTGATGACGTTTTACAGAATGCAAATTCTGATACGTTCACAGGGTTATCGATGGTCCAGAATATCTTTGGTTCAGATGTCGTACCGCCTATCAGTCCTATACCGTGCCGACTGATATGCAGCCAAGACACGAACAATTGGGATTATGCACTATGTATTTTCCATGATTAGAACTAGAGGGAAGACTATAAGAACTGGACAACGATATACTGGCCCCATAAAGAATAGAAAAGTGTGTTACAAAAGCTTCCAGTCCATCCAAGTGATTCCATATGATGACACACGAATAACCGTGAAGATTATTATGGGGCAGACTCTGCTTTTAATTCTTTCAGTATGACAAGCTGTCTTCTCATTCCTTTCTCCGTTCTCGTCAGTGGTACCATACGAGAAATCAATGCACCAATCTAATCTATAGCTTCAATAAACCCATACCAGGACAATAGGGAAAATAGTCTTACCAGCGTACAGAAGCCACCAAATCGAAGAACCCACGCTACGCCATTTCTGCCGAGGTACGTGTCGTGATTGGTGGGATCTTGACTAGACTCATCAACGATACGGAAAATTACGCTGGATACCACGGCCACCTGTGATGATCATGAAAAAAAAATCAACCCTCTGATTGATAGCACTCACAACGAACTGCGGCATCACTATGGCCAAATTATGAATACCTAGTATAGTGCCTCCAGCTGTGGGGGTGGACTCGACTTCCGCTTCGGTGTTTTGACTATCATACCCATCAACGGAGCGTTGAATCAAAGGGTCAGTCTCAGAAACAGAAGGAGCTGATGTAGAGATCGCCCGAACTTGAGAATTAGGAGAAGTAATTTCATCAGGAGGTGTACTGTCTAGTTCTTTCAAAAACTAGGCGAAAGTTGTTACAATGAGAGCAGACATCGCCGCAAGAAACACTTACCTCCATAATAATCGCGAAGGGTACCCAGCAAGCTACAGCCCAGCAGATACCGATGAGACTTATTGCGGCGGTGGCCTAAAATACATATGTCAGTCCTTTTCGAGGCGAGTTGATCAAACATTCGCACCTGAGGGACAGTGCTGATGAAGAAAGTAGAAAATGTGATAACAGTGAATAGGATCAAGGCACCAGTCCATATGTCACGCAAAAAAATAGGCGACCTAGGCAGCCTGAAGGTTTTGCCATGTCGTGTTGCCTCTTCTTGCCAGTGGCGTATATGGGCTCTAAGTCGGGTGAAATCCTCTTCTTCGTTATCACCTTCCCGGGGTAGTAATCGGCGATCACGACGAGCTAGGTGTGGTAGTAGTGTTCCGGCAGCGACAGCAACTAGAAAGAAAAAAAATCAGAATGTGGGTGAATTTTTTAAAAAAAAATGCATCTGATCCACCTAAACTGTATAACAACAGTGCAAATTCGCCTCGTCTGGTCGCGACATCCTTATCAGGTTCTACTCCATTTTGGTATGCCATTATTTGACCTATGTATGTTGTCCTAGATATAAAGGTGAATTATACAAGATAAAATACGAGTGGATAAACTTGCGCGTAAAAAAGGAAGGGAAACCTACAACGCAGTGAGCATGCATGTCCATGATAATCGTAGTGTACATACCATCCCATGAAAGCGAAGACCTGTACAAAACATACACGACGGATAGGTTTGGGAAGCTTGACCACAGCATTGTATATGTTTTGGAGGACGTCGTACAGTTTGCTTTGGCTATTTGGACTTAGATCGACGCCTCTTTGGAAAACAAGATGGCAGACATTACTCACCTCCCTTTTTTAAGATCCCGAGACTCTTTCTCCTCATGACAGAAGCATGTTATCCATACGGTGACGGTCAGAACAATCATGGTCACCACACAGAATTTCCGAAATTGATCACCACCCAACAAGCGAAGCAGGGGTAGCTGTGCCAGAGGAAGATATCCTTAAGTTTGACAAACCTGTTAACGTACGCCACGAAGTGCGAACTCCCATACACACCAAAACCATAGCCAATTATGTTTCCAGCATGGGCCATTCTTCCATGCCATGCATTACCAGCATTGAGCTGGTCGGGAGGGGTAATATCAAGCAGAAGGTTGCGGAGAGAAGCTTGCAATGCGTTGAGAGCAAAGTCTAGCAAATAGAAGAAGAAAATAGCCAAGCCAATGGCTGTGTTTGCTGCCTAGTACAAGGTGAATGGAAGTGCCACTAGGGCGGATGCACGAGTTACCTGCTTTGCCCTTTGAGGGTCCCAGTCACCCGCTCCTACAGCAAATAGATCCACGAAAAAAGCGGCAATACTTTGACAGTATGCCAGCCCTAATGTCGAGACGCCTAAGACAATAGTAGACAGTATAACCCAATACCTCCGCCGATATTTGGAGGTCGAAGAATCAGAGATAGCACCTTGGGAATGTGCATATGCATGGTGTTTGTCATGTTGCCACTATCTGCGACGTACCTATTAGAGGCTGAGCAATGAGCCCACTCAACGGGCCAGCCAACCACACAAGACTTGTTAGCTGTTCTGATATACCGAGAGAAAGCAAGAAGGGAGTTCCGTATCTTTGAAAATGAGTAAGCACTATATTGACGATCAAGTTTAAGACTATACCCCAATTCTACGGTCCACGCAACCTGAGCTCCCGCCATTGATATACTCAGCGTGATAAGGTTCCAAGTGGTAAGCCGTGTCTTCCCTAGCTCTGTGCTCGACTGAGCCTGCTTCGAAACATAGACTGTATCCTGAGAGTGCTGATCTGCATCGACATCGTCCAAAGTACTGTCATGTAGGCCTTGAGGTTGTCCAGAGCCCGTACGTTGCCTATGTCTTGTGGAAGGCCATGTCATCTGGGTTGTCGGGTCAGGGTCTGCATCTGTATTTACAGGAAATGTCATAGTAAACGGGAGACAAGATTACAGGTTTGAACGGCGTGGTCGTCTATCAACCAAGTACAGGAGGGCAAGCAGCCTTATGTAGTTCGAAGCTGAATACAGAATCCGAATAGCGAAACTCGGCATCCTCCGCCCTGATCACCGCACGCGGGATGACTCAACATTCAACGCCGATCACCTCACCCACACAGTCAAGACAAAAGTCAGGATAGTTGATAGCGTAGCAAACAACAGAGCAGGGTTATATACAAACATGGGTAGTACAAGATGGTCAACGTTCGTTGTACAACAACACTACTTGGTCGTATCAATCACAATTACTCGTACTTCACACATCAGGAAAATGGTGAGGTGCTGATATTACCAGGCGGAGTTTATAATCCGTCCCAAGTCTTGCATCCGACTGTCAGGTCATATCTATGATTATAATATGGGAGTCAGATTGATGTAGTTGTATCAGCTTGTATACACTACTGGCACTGTTGGGTAGTCGGATAAAATAGTATAATTACCATGCGAGCTTATCTAGCCTTCTAATATACAACCAGTTTGCTAGTCTGCCTCTGTGATTATCGGTGTGATATATGTGTGCATTGATCCCACCGGCAGATACTTGCAATTTAACAGACAAAGATGTCATAGCATAAAAAACTCGTAAGTCAACATTATTTCCTAATCAAAATTCCCGTCACTCTCATCATTGAGGCCGTAGACCTGCAATCCATCATCTTGATCTCCCTCTTCTGAAGGCAAGTCGGAGGAGGTTGATTGAGAATCTTCACTCACTGATGAGGCTCGGCCCTCATATTCATGGTTTTCTGCATCCGAACCAAGCAAACCCGGGGCTTCAGGTGCATGATTGGAAACTTCATCTGCAGGATCTGTGACTGTTGCTGCGGCGATTTCATCTGGTATTCCACAGGGCGGCTCAGTATTTCCTCGTGAGTGTTTAGCGTACAAGTGGCCAGGAGCATAGCCATAATAATAGCGCATCATGATGTCACGGTCAACAAACCTGTAGATTATTATTGTTAGATGTTTAGCCTTGCATAGTGAATCAAAAAATGTTGCTCACCTATTCACATAGTATGTCTTCCAGTCTGCCAAGTCTTTCGCAGAGAGTGATGTACCAATCCTATGTGGATGCAAAGGCCCTTCTGAAAATCGGGGGATAACATGACAGCTACAAAGTATATCAGCTGGATCTACAAAGCCAAATGCATCTTGGTGGTCAGTGGGCAGGAACTGAAATGGATCAAGCTGATGACGATGCCAGCCAGTATTGCAGTCACTGTCTCTGAGAGGCTCATACCATCTAACCCAGAGAAACTCCATGCAGTGAGCTTGGTAGTCGTAACTTCCAGGTCCAGCATAAATAACATTTGCATGGTATATTCCTAGGACCCTTGCATATAAGAATAGATGGCCAGATTCTATAGTTTGGTCAGAGAGCATCATAATACTGTTGTGTGATGTGTTTATGTTCACTACGTCCTGCGCCCGTCGAATGTCATAGGTTGTATAGTTGAGGCGGATGATGTTGTGGTGGTAGATACAATTATTATGGAAAATGATGTAGCTTCCATCTAATGTGTTATCTCCCGCAAAAGTGCCCGTTTCACTGCTTGTAGCGGCAGGCTTGTTTTGGTCTGTGAGGAGAGCTACCTTCAGTCGTGGAAGAAGGTGCGCTCGGAGTTTAGTCAAAAACTCCTGCACATTGGTGTCACATGTGGTAGATATAGACATAATATATGTATTTACCTTGATAGCGGGGTTGCCTATTCGTTTCTGTAAGAATCCCTGGATGTCAATAGAATGGTTCTGTGCCTTTCCGATATGGTGATGGGTTTCAGGTGAAGCGGGGATGTTCTCATCTAGATGCTGTCTACTCAGCAATTTAAGATGGATTTTTTGGAGCCGAGCCTGACATCGTTCAATCTTTGTAATTTGCTTGATAAATGTAAGGACCATTTCATTATTTTCCTATCTTCGTTATGTCTTGGTTCTCGAACGCTTTTCCTATTACGCCTCTGGCTCTAGGGCTAGAGGTATCGTTTGCTGTTCTACTTCTCATAGCCCTCACAGGCTTTCTTAACCATCGTTACCATTTTATATCACAGATCAGAGACTGGGTATCGCTCCCAGCCAGCCAGCACACTGGGTAGGGACTGGTAGTAGGCATCTCGCCAACCAGCTCCAAGCCCTAGTAAAGCCTGGTAATACTAATAACGCCTTATCTAGGATCGTACCTCATCATGAGGATACGGTTCCTGACCACGCGTGACAACCCTCTATTATTAGTACAAATCTCTCACCTGCTGATTAATCAAGTCAGAAGTTGTACGATAGTTACTCTCCCTTTTTCTTACTGGTTGATTAATTCCTCAGACCACTTTTGTATATTCTCCTTTCGGTCTGAGGAACGAACAGTTCCCTATATAAAGCCGTACCTATTCATGTATGGCTCCTTAGTTTTCTATTACTGAATTTACCCGCTTTACTCCTCAACAAGAACCTTTGAAGCTTACCTCTCAAAGTCCTCTACTCGCTATATTTACTAGCGTCTG
Source organism: Serpula lacrymans var. lacrymans S7.9 (assembly GCF_000218685.1). Classification (NCBI taxonomy): domain Eukaryota; kingdom Fungi; phylum Basidiomycota; class Agaricomycetes; order Boletales; family Serpulaceae; genus Serpula; species Serpula lacrymans. The sequence goes on along the minus strand of NW_006763293.1, from coordinate 2,238,089 downwards.
TCGACCTCAAGCTCATTGAACCCTTACTCCCTGCAAGTGCAGAAGGAGACAGGTTTAGTTTTTGTTATAGTTTATCGTTGCCTCACAATAAACACCTTTTTGCTTGTACAGGAATAAGGTGCTTTTGGTGTGCGGTGTTCAAGTTCACCCTACCCAATATTTGTGAACTTGCAGTATTTGCAGTATTATAATAGGAAACATTTGACTCACAATTTGTGTGGAATATGAATCTGCCGTGCCTAGTCTTCTAATGGTGGCAGCATAGTCACCAAGGGCATGAACTTTGTATGTGTTGAGATTCAATGCTTTTGGTTGTTGAGCGTTGTTATTTGACAGTGGTGCACGTGCATTACTACTACTTGATTGCTGCTTGGCCTGGCGTCGGTTTTGGTCATCAATTTCACGTTGAAGCTCCTTGGTGTTGAAAGCGGGACATGTTTCCTGCTGAAATTTGCAAAGTTGGTGTCCGAGCAATGTTGTAGCTTGATCAAGGAATTCCAAAGTTTCATCGCTGTGCATTTGCAGCTTCGCAAGGCCATGCCACTGTGCCATAATAAATAGCAGGTTGAGTATGTTTTTATTATGCGGCTCAGGTAGGAGGCCCTCAAAAGCTGGTATAGCACACTGGAGCGCCATAAGTAATGCTTTGAAAAGAGAAAGTACAAATGTCTATACCCGTAAGAGGTCTTCATAATCATTGGCTGCCATCTTCTTCATTTTGGACGAGTTTGTTTGTTGAGAACCTTCGGATTGTGTCTTGTCCGAATGGTGGTATGTTTCGGTACCTAGCATTATATATACCAGCACATTAGCTTCTGAAAAGTCAAATAGAATAACTGGCATGCCTTTGATCCAGTTCATGAACCGATCCTTCACCATGTGACTCCAAAATGCGAACGAGATGAATGAATATTGCTTTCCAGACACCCAGTTCGACTTCATGCAGAATATCAACGACAAAAAGAGAGTAAATGTTGACTCCAAGGGGTGTAAGCACAGCCGAAAATGCATTCTAGAATGAAAATACCATTTGAGTGAAGTCTAATAAAACTAAGTGAAACTCAGCCGCTGCCCGAGAGGCTATAGAAACGACTATATAATTTACCTAAGTGAAACTACAATAGATGTTAGTTTAAGGTGATCTCTAACAAATGTAATGTAACATACCTCAGCCGCTGCCCGAGAGGCTATAGAAACGACTGAGGTATTCCTATACTAAACCCCCTACTACTTATAGTCGGAGGTGCTACTCGCTACAGTATAATGACTCCTAGGAGTACAATTGTGCTCCTAGGAGAACAATGGTGACTCCATGGAGTGGTGGCTATGCTCCATGGAGAACAATGGCTGCTTTGGCAGAGACCGGGTTTATCCGGTTTTGTCAACTACCTGTTGTGATGACCTAGTTATCAATAATTAAAACAGCCCTAAGTCCTTCCAAACAAAGGCCAGCCTGTGTGAGTAAGTACCCGGGCCACTACCTAGTCAGTTTTGGCAACTCTGAGTGCAGTCACTGCAGCCTACATACACTTGTATTCAAGTTCTCTCGGTCACGAGCTACCAGGTGTAACCAGTCATATCAGCACTGACATTGATTGTATATCTTGCCGTGATAGAGTCTACGCTATAATTCTATAAATCTGATCGAAGGTAACAATACTAAACAGACATATAAGGTCTTGGATATATTATTGATCTTATTGAGGAGGCCGACTTCACAATGTATATCAGCCATATATATATTGTGCCGTTTGTATTAGAGCTAACCAGACATACAAGCTCTTGTAAACGGGACCAAAACTATTGTAGTTCTTGTGTTAATTACAATTCTTATAATGGCTTACAATCATAGATCAGATTTTCACCAATTTCCTGATGCAGTACTTATCGTATTGACGTTGCAGATGAGCCTCGTCTATGACTTCCAGGTGGAGGATCTGTATTAGGCGCGGGCTTCGAGAGAATATTGAAGGGTAATCGACGACCTATCGACGTCGTAGCAGTGCTGACAGAGTTTCCCGGTTTAACAGGTGGCTCTGGAAACTGAGCATATCGGCTCGGAGGGCCTGTAAAGTTTTCTGGCTCCTCAATAAGTCTTTCCCCGTATCGAGGCGAGTCAAACGAGGAGGTTCGGCTGACAATGGGTGTAGGTGAGAGTGAGGGTTGGATAGGACGAGCGGTTGTAGGATTGGTGCCAGAGCGATTCCGTAATGCCTCCGGATGGAGTGAATCTGCTGTGACTATGGCTGGAGGAGGGGTGCTTCTTAACTGAGCTGCAGAGAATGAAGGCCGCAGACGCCGGCGAGGAGTTGTCGATCCCGTTATTGCGATTGACGTCAAGGCAGTGATGTCATCCCCGTTTGCTGATGGACCTGCAGATGCAAAGTTCAAACCATTCTGCGACTTGTTATCCGTCGATGATGTTCCCGCGCTTCCACTCCGATTCCGTCTCATATATTTCTCCATAGCATCAGCATCTCGCTCGCGCATCCGGTTAACGATAGGCGATAGTGAAGACAAGCCTGCCCCTGGCGTGACAGCACTAGCGGGCGTTGTTTGTGATGGCCCGGGTGAAGGTACGGAAAATGTACCTGTACTACTTGCCGATGAAATATTATCAGATCTTCCGGAAGGTTGGGGATGACTGTAAGAGTTGGAAGGGGTAGGTCGTGCCTGTGAAGTCGATGACGACGCCGATAATGACGAACTAGTCGCTTGCCCGGGACCTAAACCCACACTGTCCATGTCCCCACTATCCGACGTGGCAGTAGTTCTACTACCCCCTGAGCCACTCCGCACCCGGACTGCACTTCGTCCCATGTCGCGTGCTTTCAGGACTAAAGGGGGTGGCACATCCATCGAGGATGCCTTTCCCCATTCATTTCCTCTTGCTGCGGCCTGAGCAAATACTAATCGACGACTCTTCTTATTATTCTCGAATTGCGACCGTGCACTGTCTTGCAATGTGTCCTTCGTACTCATCCTTGAGTGCGGCCGCTATGAGCTATGGAAGGGCAATCTGAAGAATGTTTTCACTTACGAATATGCATAATCGGATGCAGTAAAACCCTCGTTGTTTCGTGCAGAAAATTGGCAGCCCCTTTCTATTAAGAGTTGCACCACCTATACCATGCCATAATGAGTGACGTCTAGACAGTCTGGCAGTATACCTACTGGTATGTGTCCCCACGAGCTCGCACTGCCCATCCATCAGTTGGTAATACTGTCCGCACATGACTTTAAGATACTTACTAATGTAGTGGTGTGTTTCCCTTATTATCAGACAAATCATAGTCGGCGCCCAAGTCACACAGCATCTAAAGAAGCAAGGATAAAATAAGCCAAGACTCGAGACAGGCCTAGAAGTATGACATACGCGAACGAGCTCCTCGTTGCCCTTCAATGCCGCCATGTGTAAAGCGGTTTTCCCGTGTACATTCGACCAATCGAGTATCCATGTGTAACGGTCGTAATAGAGCCTAGCCATTCGTAGTGCTGCACTCATCAGGTCTGCCTCGGATGGTCCAGGAGCGTAAGGGTTGTGAGGAGGTGGTTTGAAGTCGGACAAGAGCATGAGAATGGTATTATTGTCAGAGTCCTAAGGAAAAAGCGAATTAGAGCGCGTGTTGTCTCGAAACTTGAGCATCAGATGGAGGCAAGTACCCGACTAAGCTCCTCGTCATCATGTCCGGCAGTTAAGAGAAACTCGAATGTCTCTTCATGACCTAGTACAGCCGCCCAAGCTAGTGAAGTAAACCGTCTTGGAGCAGGGTCGGGGTTCCGCATGTCAGTTCTTTGAATCAGCCTCTTCACGAGAAAGAGGTTGTTTTCTGCATAAAGAACGTGAGGCCACACTTGAAGAACAGCCAGAAAGCCATACCTTTAACTGCTCTTCGCAGTCTTGCGGTAGCATCTTTTTCTGCCATAGAAAAAGATGACGAGGCCAAATGAAAGGAAGAACCGGGATAGCGCGGAGGACAAGTATTTAAAGTAGTTGAGCAGGTCACCAGGAGAACAATTACTGGGTAAATCAATCACGTGGTGGAGATTGTATTCTCTCAGCCAATCGCAGCCCTCATTCACTTTTCATTTACAACTCCCAAGTGCGGCAATTCTATAGTAAGCATTCTCAGCTTGCTTTAATCGTTTCCGGTGTTTCACAAAGGGGCTTTCTTTCTCAAGGGTCGCATTTCACCATCAAGATATCCCATTTGTAACATTGTATCACTATGCCAAAGGTCGTTTCACGTTCAGCGGTCTCCTCATCCACTGACGGTGAGTTGTCGGCTTTGATTTCCCGCCGACTTCGTTAATACCTGACATCCCCAATCACAATATTTTTGCTGTGTCGTAGCCCAGCCAACCGAATCCTCCGCTGCTGCCCTCAAAGTCTACTGTGAGTCTATAATCTTCCACTATTCGCTTTATCCGGGTCTTTCCCTCACATTCCCTCAGATTGTCTCTGCGGAGAGTTCATCGTACGACTTTTTGGCCCGCAGTCGAGAAACACCGTTCTAATTCTGGCTTTGCCCCCATAGCTGGTCATAGATAAGAGTCTTGCAACCCTTCCTAGGCGCAAGACAGATGGAGCAATCATCATACGGTCTCAGGATAGTGACGCCGGCAAAGCGATAGTTTTTAAATTGAATGCCAATCCCATTGATCCTGTGCTCTTGGAAAGGTACGCTGCCGCTCACACCTTTGATCTAGCCATTTTGCATGACAGCTCGAGCATTTCAGAAAAGGAGGACACGAGCGACAGTACAGGTTTTCGTGCCCGCGCTGTCAACTATTGGTCGGGTATCAGTCTACACCACCACCTGTCAAAACAGGACCCTATCTATATATTTACAGTGGGGCCCTTACACAAACGCAAGGTCAAGTACCTCATGATGCTTTTGACGGCGAGAATGCATAATCTTCCTAAAACACATAGCATTGCACATCTTCATATCTTACATCTGCCATATCACCGATTGGATCTCAATAAACAAGGGACATTGATGCATAACTGAAATATAATTTTAAAGGCTGTACAAAAGACATAAATGCAGTACAAGCTAAGGATCCCATCACAACCCGTAGAAAATACAAAAACCTGGCAATTGCGGTCATGTCAGCTAAGTTTTGAGAAACGAGTTGAATAGACACGGAAAAGGTACGGCTCAGCTACCGTTGTAGAAAGAACTCTCCGCACAAGTGTTGAAACACAAGTGCTCATACAGTGTGAATAAATCAAGTCATCACCACCGCACCAAAGAAAGATTGATAAAGTAAAACCCAAAAACTCACCATAACTCGACCATCGAGGTAGTTTTCCGAGCAATCCTGCATGAAGTAGAGAGACGCGTATGTGTCTGCCTACAGCGCGTGAAGAAAATTTATACGAGCTAAGATTTGTACTTGTTTGATTCACAAGTGAATACCAAAGCTCACCAAACAAAACCGCGAAAAAAGAGCCAGCCACAGCTCATATTTGCATTTGTTAGTTTCGCAAGCCCTTGCCAAATGTTGTTGGTGTCCATATCGGGCCTCTCATTACTCTCATTGTTCGCCAAACAACGCCCGCTTGAGGGCCTCGAGAACCAGATTGCGTTACTCCAAAATTACCTGTTATGGTATGTTTCCATGGCTCTCGCTTGGTAACCAGGCGACAGCCCACGACGACGCCGATTTGTGCAGGTTCTTGTGGGTCCCGGTAGGTGTTCACGACAATACCTACTAAATAAGGGTATTTTGAGTGGATAGCACTTGCCTCGTTTTCCTCGATTGGGTTGTCGTCCTGTCACCAACCTGCCTGCTGGCGTAGTACTTAAGCAACGCGAATTTCGACATGAAGTCCATCACCAACAGCAGCCCTATCAAGCCTTGCACACTTCGAGAACTACTATCTCATCTCATCACTTGCACTCTCAACGCTACTACCCTTCACCTCACACAAACCACTAGCAATGTCTTTCACCACCATCGACACCACCTTCACCCTCTTCCCCACCTCCCCAGCTTCACCCAACGCATTCGCACTCTTCGGGCAGTCACCCCGTGAGCAGCATATCATGTACGAGGACCTTCGTCAAGTCCTCGGTTCTACTAACGGTCGCACTGGCAATGCCCAGAAAAAGCGCACTCGTGCCTCTGGCTCACTCAAGTCGGGCTTGAAGAAATTTTTGGGAGCTTAGAGGGGTTAAGCAGACGCAGAAAGATGCCTTACAGGCTCTTTCGTTACCAATCATGCTGCATTCTGGGGGATAACTATAGAGGCGAAGCATAAGGGAGCTAGGATGATGGGATATTATATCATCGGCAGCTCAAACCATACACCCTATCTATCACTCAACTCTTGAGTCAGCATCACCTCTACCCTGCTCTTGCATCGCTACTCGAGCCAGTCGGAACGTACACATACCACTTCCCCGACTGCGGCCTTTGCGCCATTACCTCAAACCCTGGGCACGTCGCCAAAAGGGCCTAGTACACCCTGCCGCTGCCAAACGCTTTAGTTTCATCCAGCCATAAATCCAACGCACTGGATTGAGCGCCAACCCAACACCGTTTTGTCAAGGGGGGGTCCGTGAAAGGGATGGGAAAGAAGTATAGAAGGACTGGAAAGTTTCTTGCTTTCATAGAAGGAGTACTACGTTACTTTTATTACTTAGTCAGGATGGTACGAGGACTGGCGCCTGCGTATTACAAAAATTTTATGCGTTTTTTTTCGCTATCTGTTTTCGTTCGATGAGCGCCTGATCTCCAGAGGTTTTTCGTAAAAATGTGACCAATCGATAATACCAAATCCTGCTCGCAACCGAGTCCCAGTTTGTCCGAGTCGCAAGTGAAGAGAGGGTGGAGGGATCTCGATCGAGGCATAGCCGAGAGAGCCATGCTAAGCCGGCAAGTTACAAAGTGCCGTCATATCATTCTCAGGTTTCGCTTGGTAGAGGAAACAGATTGCATTGCGGTGTGATCTCCAACTTGGTGTATAACAACATGTTATCCTACCCACGCGCCCAAACGGCAGGAGCAATACAAGGGAACCCGTATGGGAAGCAAATAGCTATTCATGATTCAAAAACATCCAAACGACGCCCATCGACAAGAGCACGAGCTGTGCATCATGATAAACCCAACCCAACCCAACCTGTTATCAAATCACACCACGCCCATAGCCGTCCTCACGGTATTTACCAAATCCCACTGGGACGTATCGCCATGCACATCAAACAGGTTGACTCCGCCCATCCCCATGTCCTTCACCCACTTTGCTTTGATCGCCAACGACTGGGGATCGTCGTAAGGGATAGTCTGGGCTGCTGAAGCAGAAGTGAGGAAAGGTGTCGCGGAACAAGCGTCCCATTGGCGGGTGAAGCCACTACTGGGGTTCACCGCGAAAGAGCCATCTGCGTTTCGTGTGAGGATGTTCTCAGAAACGAGGCTGCGGAACTGGATCTGGCCACTGTCATCTGCAGGCGTAGCCGCAAAACGGCGAGAAAGTTGGTGGAGAGAGCGTACGGGCTGAGATTCTGATCGTTCGCGAAGCGCTGTGGCAGAAGACGAGATCACGTATCCATAAGAGGGGAGACCAAGGACCAGTTGGTCGGCGGGAAACCCAGCATTCGTCCAAGCATTGTAAGCGGCCACAGCATTTGCCTTTGGTTGCCTCGAGCTTTTGCAGCTGTCGTACAGAGGCGCGTTTGGACCAGGGGGTGAAGCAGCTAACGCAATTGGTAGCGTGTTATTCGACGACACCATAGATAACGATGAACATGGTCTTACTTTCATAAGTATCGTAATTCATTATAAGTACCCAGTTCAACACTTTGGCAAAGTCGGATACGTTGGTCAGGGGCTTGCCATCAGGGCCCGCCAAAACCTCAGTTTGAACTGCAGCTGTGATGAGGGCCAATGGAGGTAGGGCCTGCCGAAGCAACTGCAAGAATTGAAGCATGTCTTGACTGTCCGCGGGACTTACTGCATTGGAACCTTCGCCTTGTTGGCCGGGATATTCCCAATCGATGTCGATGCCGTCGAGGTCATATTGCTTGTAAGTTTGGAGAATGTTGTTGACGAATATCTGTCTGTTTGCTGCAGTCGAGACGGCTGTAGAGAAGTGTCTGCGTAACGTGTATCAGTCATTCTGAAGAAGTATATGACGCGTCAAAGACTAGCCCGCTTCCTGTCCATCCGCCTATACTGAGTTTCGCCTTCTTGCCTGCAGCATGTGCAGCCTTGACTACTCTTGCAAGTAAACCCGGAGCGCCGGTGGTGTCCCAGTCGAGCCCATAGTTGGCATTAGGCAAAGCAAAAGCAAAATCGACGACGTCGAATTTGGAGTAATCGACCTGTTCGGGAGACATCACGTCGCTCGCCCAATCGGGATAATAGGTCATAACAAGTGGCAGTTTGATAGCAGTTCCTGCAGCAGGATTTGATAATGATGGCGTGGTGCTAGTAGAAGGTGGTATGAGGGTGTCAACTAGGTCACGTTGGGACAGACTTTCGCGCGATGCAAGATTGGATATATTCCCAGGCGTGGATGGATGAGACAGATCAGAAGGGTCACCAGTGTTGATAGTAGTATCGTGAGGAGATCGTAAAGCCACATTGGATATTGACGTCCTAGGGTAATGACCATGTTGATGGCCATGACGGAGCTGGGATTTGAAAGGAGAGTGAACTTGGTGCGAAGGAGCGGAAAGGGTAAAGACCGGAAGGAGTGCCAGTAAGACAAAAGAAGAGCCCAACATGATGCCAAGTTCACACAGGATGATGCGAATGAAGAGTAAAGGAGGGAATGCGATACCAAAAAAAAAATATGACAACCACCAGGGTATGAGTGACTAAATTGCAAGTGCCAGCCGCCAGAAGAAAGAATTGAGTAAGCCATTGCAGAAATGGAGAAGATAAGGACAGGAGGGCTAGTTTCAAACTGATATCGCCAAAATGGAGCTAGGAGGCTGACATACGCTGTCAATGTCAAGTCAGACCACTAGACGTCCACAGCAGTTTGGGTATAGCACACGGAGACCACAGACAGTAAAGGGATGTGACATGCTGATCTAGGGCTGGAGAGAAAAATATGGATCGTCGCCATTTCAAAGGAGCATGTGGAGAGAATGAGTAGTAGTGTATGTGGGTGCTGTAGTAACGTTTTCGCAGTCGATGAGCTGACGTCTGTGGGATCTAAACAAAAAATGACCTAGCTCGCGGAGACTATAAACGAAGAGGTTACAAATGATGAAAAGACGCTGGCATTACACAATTCCGTTGAGCGCCCCACGAAGAGAAGAGCTCGAAATTCCAAGTGTGGCCAGGACTTGAAGAACCTGCGGTTCGAGGTGGGGACCGGAAGATAAGGCTACAGACCACTCGAAGCAAAAGTGGGCTAGTGTGGACAGAGGTGATGGAACTGGGACAGATGGTGACTGGCCATGCGCTGATCGTATATCCGGAACTGGGTGATTTATGAAGGATATACGTCAAAAGTTGCGTGAAAGGTACGAGCATCAAGGCGCAAAGCAACGTCCACAAGCCTTTTACGGTTACTTGAGGCAGATATTGGGGGTATGTGTAACGAATTGAGAGCAAGCTTCGAGTTCTTTTACGAATGCTGGGACGTACGTCCTCCAGTTTGATGCATGTTCCGTGAGACACCGAGTCGGAATTGAAGCTTCTTGAAGGTGGATAAGGGAATAGAAGGAGCGCAATGCATCTATATCTATCATGACCGTTCGAGTGGATGAATACTGGTATATGACATGGTGGATCCATTGGTTGCTGGCCGTGCAGGAGCATATGAGGACAGCGAAAAAAGATGTTCTCGATCATCAGCGTCAATGAGAAGGCTGAATTGACAGGTGTATAGGTGAGGATCCATCAGTGATGCACGAGCCAAAAGCAGAGTACAATAGGTCGATGAATTGGATGTTAATGTATCTCAAAACGGCGAGCAGAGAAAAAAAGGGTTAGATATCGACCAGCGATGGGAAGGGGGCGGTGACTTGAAACCAGCATACTGCTGCTCGGGTCTCGAGAGTTAAGGGATGGATTATCTGCGCATGGCAGTGTGATATGTTACTTATGGGCACACGTATATCTCCGAGTCTGTTTTGTTTCATCCCGAATATGTCACGCCTCATGTCCCCAGCGAGAAAAAATATTTAAATATCGTATGTCGGCCCCCTACTGATATGGGTGGACTGTAGGATGGCAACTGGTGGGCTGACTGACGCTGGGTGAAGCGCACGAGACAGGCTGAACGCGCTCAGAGAAGAGAGGCAATGCCCGGTGTACCAGTCAGTGGCACCGCCACATAGCCATCGGGCAGAAGAGACCATATAAGGCAACCGCAAACGCTAAATGTTGCATAACGCGTTTAATGTAACTTTGACTTATTTTCACCCATTTAGGAACAATAACGAACATGCAACCGGTGTCCTTTAGCTTGTCAAATCCTTCACCCGCATCCCTCGGCCCCTCGTGTGTCATTTTACACCTATAAATCATCCCCCCTTGACTCCAACAATGCATTTTACTTTCCCCCTCCTCCATAACTTCTCATGTCCTTTGCTCGTCCTCACTCCCCTCCTCCCCCAATGCCGTCCCCAAAGCTCACTCCAACCCCCCTGCCATCGCCACCTCCCTTCACCCCCAAACAGTCACGCTCCCGTCTCATTGTCCCCGCTCAGCATTCCCCACCAATCCCTCCCAGCCTCATTGGCTCACCGCTCCTGAAGAAGACCCTTAACTATTCTCGCTCACACGACAGTCTTCACGGCAGAGCAAGGACGAGTCCGTTCGACGAGGACGATGAGTTTGGCGCGCGCAAGACACGGACTGCGAGAAGGACTGCATCCACTTCCTCATTTTCCCTACCCCCACCAGCGCGCTCCGTACACATCGTGAAACGGAACGGTACAAACTCCCCGTACCGCTCCCCTCCTCCTAGCCCCGCAATCGCATCACCCCCTCCTCCTGTTCCCCCTATTCCGTCCTTCGTTCTCAGCTCTGCAGAGAATTATAAGAAACCAGTCCTCCATCCTCAGCCAAAGCGTTCCACAAACTCGAGCATCCTCGAGCTCTACATCAACCGCTCAGCCGACGTTCACTCGCCTATGTCTAGGAAGCGATGTGTGTCATCTCCCCGTGATGGCGGTGCTATGACTTGTATGCAATTCTTTACCATCCATAACTCGCCCCAAAAGAGCTGTCAAGTATGATTGTGGACGTTGTTGCGCTGGTGACGCTGTTTGGCGAGCGAGCGCCCTGGCTGTGCGGACAGCAGTAATCACTCCTTACGACATATGCGTTCAGACATAGGCGGCATCGGGGTTTTTCAAGTTGCGACCTACTGCGGTCGAATCGTCGATTCTTTTGTGCCATTACTGTATTCTGCACATAATCCTTCTTACCGGACTTTCCCAACGACAAACACTTTATTTATGACTTTCTGTCATGCCTCTTCGCTTCGCCCGATTCCTCGGCCCATTCACTTTCATATTCATTGTCGTTCGGCTTTCTTTCGCTGTGTTAAAATATACGCATGTATAATCATATCACTCGCATTCACATGCCCGAACGTTCTACCAGACATGTTTACTTTACCCATCTTCCTTCCCTCTAATCACCTTTCACTAGCTTACTTACAGCATTGTTGCTCATCACCTAGTAGTCATCTTCGTCCTCTTTCAGCCCCATTTGTACTCAGTAGGTACAAGTAGCAATTGCAAAGCCAAACGTAGAAACGCGTCGGGTAAATCTGCATTTTAAACTTTTCGAGGCATGAAACGCGTTGGAAGAAGTTCCTAGAAGTACCCGGCGAAGAAGCCCTCATGCAGGCGACGAGAAGCTCAAAGTTCTGTCAATAGCAGCAATCACATTCCATCACGAGCCTGTTCAAGCTGTAAGAACGGTGGATCATATGATCGTCACTGCTACACGTAGCGTTAGACATCTTTGAACGAAAACATCATAGTATGATCTGAGCAGGAACTGAGTTATTGTTTGTCAACAATTCTTAGTACAGTGAGCCGTTTCATCTACTTTTGGCTAGGTTGGACCGGCACTGGCGGACGTGCAGAGCCTCGTATGTCGTGCTAGCGATAGCTCCTTAGTCCTTCGCCATACGATAGAGCAACTTGAAGGTCATATGAGTATACGAGTAATCACGCAACCTCTAGCGCGCTGGCTGATAAGGCGTGTGCGGAATTATGCCAAATAAGTGAGACTCGCGTCTGTGGCGGGTTCCGTTGGACACTAGTACTTGTTCGTACTGAGTGCAGCATGCAGCATAAAGGCAGCCAATGCGGACATTGTCACATACTGTATCAAGTTGTTTTGTAATCGCCGTCGCGCCCCAATTGATCGTGACTGACCGGTGAAAAAGTAAAAGAGCGAAATGAGGGTTTTTTGACATGTCCCGAATAAGTTGGTAAGTGTGAACGAGGGGACGGCCGTGCTGCTGTGCGCGCTGCCAGCCGGAATTAATGTTGCAGTACTGATCGATGATCTCTTGGATGCCGAATAATGTTCATCTATTACATGCGGAAGCCGTCAAAGTTCGTGAATGATGAATAGCCATACCTAGAGCTACAGCGGTAAAAACATCAACCTGATACGTGACAAGCACAGTGCAGACTTGGAGATACACAATAATTATGAATACGGATTGGGTTCATAGCAATACGACAACGATCATAGACGTAAGAATACAAGCTGTGGTGGCACAGAAACAGAGACACAAACAGTTAGCTAGCGATACAATTGGGACAAAGTTCAACGAATAACCGTACCGGGTACATTAAAAATAACCTGGAAATTTTGTCTTTTTGTTGAAAACCACATGTAATGATCACAGATAACTTCAATACTCAAAGTCCCATTCTCTCCGCTAACGTCCGATCACCGTTCCCATATGAATGACCATTGAAGCCTCGTCCTCTGCGACCACCTCCGCCACCTGCGTTACGTCGTGAAAAGCGATCGCGATCTCTGTCTCTGTCTCTGTCTCGTTCTCTATCGCGCTCCCTTGCGTGGTCTTTATCACGTTCGCGCTCACGCTCACGCTCCCTATCGACAGGAGAACGTGGCCTCGTACGCGCATCTTCATCGATCTCCATCTTTACATTGTGGCTGGATTTTGCACGTCCTTCTGAAGACATTACTCGTGGAGAGCGAGAACGTTCAGGCTCTCTCGAGACGCTTTGTCGTGACGAGTGTGGGACGTGAGGTTTCGATGTGGGGAGCGACACGTTGGAACGTGCAGGCGAGATTTGAGGCTCTGATAGTCGTGGCTTCTTGTGTGCTCTGGGTCCTGTGGGAGGTAGCCTCTGTGCACCATTGCCTATTGACGGTGCACGTGTTGATCCTTGGTATGATTTACGAGAGGCTGGGGCATAGGAATTAGATATATTGGCATTGTTCTGGCGAATTGAGGTTTGGAAGCTTTCATAGGATTTATCTAGCTCAGAGCTATAGATAAGTTGTTAGATATGTGTTACACTTCGGGTTGCACAGGTGACGTACGAAAGCGAAACGATGACTTGATGCGATTCTGAGTTATTTGGAATGCGTCAAATGGAAAAACGGAAAACGATAGCGTGCCCTGAATGACATACCTCGCAAAGCTCCTTCAAGCCTATCGACTACCCGCCGAAGACCACGAACTTCCTCCTTCAGCTTACCCGTCTCTCCGTGTTTTAGAAGCTCGTAAAGCTCATCGTTCTCTTCCTGAAGAAGACGTACTCGCTGTGTAAGCGCCGTGTTCACCGTACCCGAACTCGACGGTGCATTCCCACTGCTAGAAGCGGCCCTGTTGATGTGCGGTAGTAAGACAGATACCAGGGCAGGCGGGAGCGTGACTGGGTTCGCTGTTGGCGGATCAGGTTGAACAGACAAATACCGACGTAGACGTGCTACCTCGTCCTTACCGTACCAAAGCGCCATTAGCCCCATGATGCACGACAAATCGACACTAAAACCAAGCAAAAAGCCCTTACCGTGAGTTCAGCGACCTGCGCGTCTCGTTGTCTCACAAATGTTTCGAGCTCAATTTCTCTTGATGATGGCAGGCTCATGGCTGCGAGGGCGTTGGGAGGGAGGAATCCACCAGCGGACGGTCTGTTAGGGTACCGTTGGTGGGTGTCAGCGCGCAAGACCCATCGTGCGCCTCTTCGACGCGGAGTCGAGATCACATGCCGTAACAGCGGGTGGCGTCTGCTGCGTGTCTGCCACCCTTTTCCCTGTTTCCTTGTGTTTCTCGTATCCTCTAGGAGGCTCGTGAATTTTAGATGTGCATAATGTGTTACTTTTTTCTACGGTAAGAAGGGTGCAGTAATATTTCTTCTATAATTTCTGATGTAGCATTGGTTCTAGTACGAGACACGCAGCCGGCGCTTCTTGTTACTCATCTCACCTTGATCCCTACCCAAGTAACTCGTAATTCTTCTGCTTGAATTTCTCGCAGAGAATGCACTCACAGATGGAACAGTCACTGGTTCTGGACGGTAGTACGGGTGACTATGCCGTCTGCGAATGCAAAAAAAAATTTGGAAGGACGGTGGAAGAACAATGTTCCGCGAAGATGACCTCTGATGTGAAAAAAATCACGGCAGTGACAACCAGGTCGTGAAGCAAAGGGACATGCGTATTTGTATAGGGCACTTACAGATTTTTGGTTTGCTTCAGAAGTCCAGCGAGTTCCGACTATCGCTCTTGTACAGCATGGCTCGAAACGAGGCTCGTTACAGAAAGCGGCCACTATCATACAAGACAAACTCACGTAGATATCAGCACAAACTAATTATGCTATCCAAGCGCAGTTTTACAATGCAAGGCGGTACGAGTTCGTGGTTCGAAAATGGCCTGCAATCCTCGACCGGCCGCTCGCCGAACATCGATAATTTCAAGATCCGGTACAGGGATGGCTCATAATCCCAGCCTCACCAACCAGGAGGCAAAAGCGAGGCAGCAATATACTCATCGTCGACGTGCCGGGCAGCAAGTGACTCGTGACTGGTGGTGCTGGCGCCGTATTTTCCAAGGCAGCGCATATAGCCATTCAAATCATCCTTTCTGTGCGACTTCGCGTCTTGTACCTGATCGATCTTGGGAGGTAATGTTCAGGAGATATCGCTCGTATGCTTGGAAATTAATATGCTATTTGTGGGCCTCGAAGGCACTTGCGGACTAGCTTCACTGGGTAATCTAACCTCCGGAGGCTAATAGTTAGTTTATTATTCCTCATGACCCGAAAATTGCTCACCTGACTCGGAACTGAAGGCCATGAAAATATATAGCATTTTAGGACGGGAAGTCAAGCTTGCACGTCATCGTTGGGACCATGGTCGGCCCAGCAGACCGAGGCTTCGAGGAACTCCGATCCACAACGAACACAGTATACCGAGACTGGTCATCTGTCTATAGTATAAATCTGGAATCGAGATTAGCTCAGAGCTCAGTTCATTGAGCACTTCGGCTTTTTTTTGTGGCTCGGATACGAACCTTTTGTGCCGTTCATCCATCCATCGCAATGTGGACATGGCGACGGAATCGTATCTGCTTGCTTTCTCCGCGTGCGGGAAGACTTCCACCAACTGAAGCAAAGAAAACAAAGTTCGAAACGGGGTTGCCTCGTCGTTTCATGCTGATTTCTGATTGTCAACACACATCGTCACCAGGCAGCGCATCGAAGGGTGGTTGCTGTCACCTGGTTTACAGCAGTTCCAGGCCCCAGGCTGCGTATTTTTATTTCGTCCAAATCCGTATGCATAGTGGTCACCCTGCAGTTGTACCTGCATCAATATTAAGGATCCACGGCCGTTAACTATGGGGGAAATTTGCAATACGGAAATATATTTACGAGACGACATGGCCAAACCGGGTTCAAAAAAAAAACAAGTATAAGTAGCGCAGAACACAGGGTCACTTACTCTGTGTACTTTTCGTGGCAAGTAGTTTTCATGCACAACGAACTACCAGCCGCAGAGTGACAATTATGTTGACTTCAGTTATCATCATGCAGGCTTGCCAGTAAAATAATAACGTTTTCCTGTCCTGGTGTATTCACGCTAGAGGTGGCGTTTTCAGAAAGTTATGTGCTGTAACTGCAACATGGAATATTTAAGCTTACTTGTTTTGCCTTTAGTCTACCCAAAGGACAACCCACATTCGAGTTGACGCAATCGGCCACAACTGGGGTAGACAACTCGAGTTTTCGCACATTCACACGGGCGCTCGGGCTCCTACGAATCACAGCACTCTCCAAAGGCACGACCAGAATTTCTCCGACAACTACACACGGTAATTCATGCCTTCCCTCCGAGGTTGTGCCTGTCACTGCTGATTAAACGTTTTGTGCTGATAGAGTGCGAGCAGCGACAGATTGCGTCTAATATTCCCATCCACGACGTCGACGCCCCTTACAACCATCAGCATAGTCCTTTCAAGCCTTGTGGCATTTTTTATGCCCGAAGTATCGATCAAGGCGTTCTGGTGGGGAGCCAAGAGTCTTCCGCTGCCCTCGCAGACACTTTCGCGTACCTAGTGCATTCTTTGCATGGACCCACGTTGGTAGTTCCTGGAATGGATCTGGTATTCTGGATCCCTGTTTCTCAATACTGTCGTGTCATTATTATCGTGGTGCTTTGGGTACTCGGTCATTCAATAGGACTTCTCAGGCGTGTCAGAAGGGGTAGAAAAGTAGCGATAAATAGCGATGAGAGAGGGCAAAAAGTGCGTAGGCCAGTGACTAGTTGAGTGCATCAAGTCATTGATTGTTATTCTGCAGGTTGTGAATTACTTAGACAAGCGGTGGGGGAACAGTATGGCATCATGCTAAGGGACGCGTACCCCGCTACCGGCGGGGCCACATACCCCAAGCTGTACCTGATCGGCTTGATATGGTCTGCCCAAGACCCGACGTTCGTATATGCGGGGATAATTCCCCGCTACAATCATGAGCTTTAGGCTATGCGCCCATCGCAAATTTGACCAATATGGTTCTTGGAAGTGATCAAGATAATCTTCAAGCTGAATAATATTGTATTATATTGAACGATATAGCGATAAAAAAAAAGAAGTCAAGCTTCGCATCAGACGGGAGGGCCATGTAGTACGTAGCCGCTTTTTGATCGAGACTAACATGGGGTAAGTCAGTCATGGGCCACTCAGTCAAGTATGGGCCTGTGTCAGCTGATCGACGCCTGACTTTATCCCCAGCGTTATCGTTATCAGACATCGATCTACCGGATGTCGAGTATGAACTGTATCTGGCGCTAAGGTCCGAATTTAGCTTGGTCGTGTTAGTGTTAGTGCGACGCTCACCCTCATATCCCGCTAACTAGCCCACACTGTCGTACTGAAATTATCCTTAAATTAGCCAGATAGACCAGTATGCTAACGAATACAGCACTTTGGAGTATCTCGACGACTTTGCGATTGCGATATGCCGCGGCAGCGCACGGCATTGATGCTATTGTTTATTGTTTGGCAAAAGCTTTGAGAGCAAATAGTGATCAATATCACGTCATGCGTTCACGTGAGCTGCCTTGTGTTCTGCTAACATTTTGTGCTTGTCGGCCTCCGGACAGCAGAGCCTCGAGTGTCTGTTCCCGTGCTAGTAAGTGACCTCAGTTTCGTATGCATATCTTGTGCCAGCGATGGATAATCCTTCTTTTCCAGGTCCTATCACTTTTTGATCCCATATTGACTTCAAGGTACCGTTGGCAGTACGTCTGGGTACACGTTCCCACAATTATGGGTAACGTACACGCGACTGCACACAACCATAATCGTCCTTTCTATGTTGAGCCTGTGCTCTACCTTGCATATGATTTTTTCACCGTGCTATTTTTGACAAGCTTGGCCCCTATTGGTTTGTCGGTGACAGACGCAAAACGGTGTGACCTCCCTCGGAGGTCAGCTGCCCTCCGGACCGACACGTTGCGTCATTTAGCCATCTGGAATTTCTCGAAAGAATCTAGCATCATTGTCATGTCTGGCAGTAATCTGTGCAATTATGGTCATGAATCGCCTGGAGCTGAGCAATATGTGCGTGTTTTAGGACATTCCCTACGCCCAAATAT
Organism: Serpula lacrymans var. lacrymans S7.9; assembly: GCF_000218685.1. Taxonomy (NCBI): domain Eukaryota; kingdom Fungi; phylum Basidiomycota; class Agaricomycetes; order Boletales; family Serpulaceae; genus Serpula; species Serpula lacrymans. The sequence continues at coordinate 2,220,012 of NW_006763293.1, read as the reverse complement.
AGCGTTCGACAGATCAGCCACGATACTAATATGTCATCATCACGGGTTTAGGCCTTCAGCATACCATGCCAGTTCACTAGATGGGCGTACGATGACCACAACCGATCTCGTAATCATTCCTTCGTACCGCACTTCACAGCAGGTTCTTGGCCTGAACCGAGCCTTGTGGATTTAAAATCATTCCTCTGGAGTCACGAGTTGGTAGGCCTCCCGAGACACCAGCCGTTAATTCGAGGGAATTTAGATGCGGCTACGCCTGGGACATGTGCTTGTCACGTTGGCGGTACCCGCATGCTCAGAATCATACATGCAGTGTGATACAACGTCCTCAAGAGAATGTGCAACTTCCCCCCACAGGTATTGTTCTTATTATGTCATATCTTGACGTGATCTGTGCATCTCGAGGGTATAAAGCACCAATATTTCAGCGTCTCTTTCTCTCCAAAAACGCACCATGGGTTTACTCAATCTGTTTTCTTTTGCCTCACTGGCGCTCTCGATTTCTACTGGCGTACAAGCTGTCTCATGGACAGCTACCCCATTTAACCCTGCTTCCGTTCCCCTTGCTGTCCGTTCACCTTATGTGTCTGCTTGGCTTCCTCAGGGTGCGGGGACCGCCCTGAACGCAGCTTGGCCGACATTCTGGACTGGTACCGTGTGTAAATCCGTCAATCATAGCGACAGCTTTACTGATTCAGGGGTGATTGTTACAGAACGTTGGATGGGCCGGATATGTCCGCATTGATGGCACAACCTACAATTTCCTTGGCTTGCCAATAGTGGCTGGCGCTACGGCGGCCACACAGAAGAGCCTTGACGTTAGTAGAGCCAATCTACGTTCGTGATATCGTAAGGACTTAACTTTGCCTTACAGATCACGTCCACTCAAAGTACATTTGTTATGACTGCGGGCCCAATTGATTTGACGGCCAACTTCTTCAGCCCTGTTGAGGTGAGTTTGCATTCTCATAGTATCCTTCAGTAGTGATCTCATCTGCGGTAATTATAGCCAACTGATCTCGTAAAACAATCGACTCCTTTCTCCTACCTGACACTATCGGCCGTTTCGAATGATGGTAACTCTCACACCGTGAGCGTTTACACAGATATCAGCGCCGAATGGGTCGCGAGTGACGACACCCTTACCGTCAACTGGACTAGCACAACTACTGGCAATGTTCTCACCCACCAAGTCCAACTTGAGAATCAACAACTCTATACCGAAGTCTCGGACCGTATTCAACGTGAGTCCAGATACCTTCTGATATTCCCTTTTAGGTTAATCGTCGTCATACACAGAGGGTTCTGTCTACTACTCCACGGATAATGTAAACTATTCTTGTCACGTTTACACTCACGTGACTAATCACCTCTTTTTGTAGACTGCTTCGGCGACCTACCAAACTGGTCAAGATGCCGTTGTTCGTGCGCAATTTATCAATAACGGCGTGCTTGCCAACACTCTCGACACAAATTTCCGCGCCATCAACGACGACTGGCCTGTATTTGCCTTCGCTCACGATCTGGGAACTGTCGGAACTACCGCAAGTACCCCCGTAGTCTTCTCCGTTGGTCAAGCCAGGGACCCTGCTGTTGAATATATTATCGCGAACAACCAGCTTCAAGCCAGGAGTCTCTACTTCTGGAGTAATTACGCCAGTGTCGCCGATGCAGTGCGTTTTCTTACCTTTACTCATAAGTTCTGTATGCTGACAAGTAACTTTATAGATCGCATTCTTCCATTCGGACTACACTGCTGCTTTGGGAAGAGCTCAAGCCTTCGACTCTCAGCTCCAGAGTGATGCATCTGCTATCTCAACTGATTATGCTGGCCTGGTTGCAATGTCTGTCAGGCAAGCATTTGGCGCAACCGAGATCACTATATCCAAGAACAGCGACGGCTCCTGGAACACTGCTGACGTCTTGATGTTCCTCAAAGGTCAGACCTTGCTTTATTCCTTCTCCAATAAATCTAAAACACGATTACAGAAATATCTAGCGATGGAGTGAGCTACTTATATGAATTTTTGCATAGTCACTCTGCTAACTCTTAACAGAACGTCAACACCGTCGACGTTATCTTCCCTGCTTGGCCCATCTTATTATACACCAACCCAGCTCTGGGCAAGTATCTCATACTCGGCCTTTTCGAGTACCAGGCAACCGGACAATACCCTAACAAATGGGCCTGCCATGACCTTGGTGAGCACAGTTTTATCAGCTAACTAACGTTTCTGACGCATCATCGTTAGGATCCGCCTACCCCCAGGCCCTCGGTCACAATGACGGAAAGGATGAGACTATGCCTCTTGAAGGTTTGTCCATCGGTTTAAGGTTTTGATAGTTGCTAATCTATCCACAGAGAGCGGCAACATGCTTATCATGGCCTTGAGCTATACTCAGAAGTCCAACGATACCTCGCTCATCACTACCTACGTTAGCTCAAATTCATATTTTCTTTGGGCCGAGTTCTTAGATGAATTGCTTTTCACAGTCTAGTCTCCTCGACCAATGGACTCAATATCTCATTGCTGAAGCACTTATCCCCGCGAATCAGATCAGCACGGATGACTTTGCTGGCTCGCTTGCCAATCAGACTAACCTTGCTATCAAGGGTATTGTCGGTATCAAAGCAATGTCCGTCATTGCTGGCATGCTCGGAGACACTCAGAAAGAATCCAACTACAGTGTACGTCCATCTAGGTCGCAATGTCCAGTGTGACCTAACTTGATACTCCTTTTAGTCTATTGCAGCCAGTTATGTGACTCAGTGGCAAACTTTCGCTACGGCCAGTGATGGATCACATTTGACTTTGTCGTATGGCGACGATTCTAGCTGGGGTCTCTCATACAACTTGTACGCAGACAAGTTATTGGGAACCAATGTTTTCCCTCAGTCGGTTTATGACATGCGTAAGATAAATGTTATCTTAACCATCTCTCTCTCCCTGACCCGTGATATACAGAGACTGCATGGTACAAGACCGTTACCAGTGAGTAAATTGGCCTTTTGATTCAAGGATAACTTGGCTAAAATCAACGTAGACACATACGGTGTGCCATTAGACACCCGACACACTTACACGAAGAGTGATTGGCAGTCGTGGACTGCCGCTATCGTGACTGATGATACCATGCGGGACACGTTCATCTCATCTGTCGTCAAGTACATTGGTAACGGCGAGAACAGTGTTCCCTTGAGCGACTGGTACGACAGTGTCTCTGGAGATATCAGTGGTGGTTTCCAGAATCGCCCTGTCGTTGGCGGTCATCTAGCTTTGGTAAGTTTTTCTTCTGCTTGACTCGTCCTGATTCTAACTGGGCGATTTCACAGTTGGCCCTTTGAGATAAAAACGGGTCATTATGAGGTGACGTCATCTGGTTTCGATCGAAACTCCTCGATCGAAACCGAATGCTACGAATTTTGGAACAATTATTTAAAACCCGATGTACTGTAACGACATTCTGTAGAATCTTGCATGTTTCTTTCCTTTACCACCATGTCTAAGAGAGCCCGCAGTTCGAGTCCTATAGTAATCGCCAAGAAAAGCAGAACAAATTACGCTTTCATACCTAAGAAAGTCGCCTCTATTGGAGATGCCAATGCTGTTCAGGCCGACCCGCCTCTCCCAAGACTCTTGAGGGCGAATAAAGATGCTATCGAGGACCCACCAAAGGGAAATTGCATTGTTTACTGGATGAGAATGAATGACCTTAGAAGTACGTATCCCTATTCTTTATGGCATACGTGAAAGTGCGATACTGAGACTACTGTATCCAGTAATTGACAACAGAGCTCTTGCGCAAGCATCAGCTCGAGCAGTTTCAGATAGTGTTCCTCTCATCGTCTTATTTGTACTTAGCCCTCAGGATTACGTGGCGCATGATCGTAGTAAACGTAGGATCGATTTTACCCTTCGAAATCTTCGTATTATCAAAGTAAGTAAAGTCCTCATTGAAACTTACGTTCCCACTTACACGGATATAGTCCTCTCTAACCCTACTCGACATACCACTTTATACAATAATGCATACCACAAGGCGTACCCTTCCTGAGCGAGTTCTTTCTATTCTGCAGTCACTTCAAACCACTCAACTTTTCGCAAACATTGAGTACGAACTTGATGAACTTCGTCGTGACATCAGGATATGCCAGCTTGCAAAAGAATACAAGATCAGACCAAATTTTGTCCACGACAAGTGTATCATAGAGCCTGGAGTTTTAGAGACCAAGAATGGCAAAGCATATACAGTAAACATCAAATCTTACTAGTAAAGTGAACGTGCTGACGCTACGTTAATACCATAGGTCTATTCGCCATATCAGCGCAATTGGATCGCGACTTTGAATAGCAATATATCTACTTACCTTGATTCATCTCCCATACCTCAACGCAATTCTATCATCGTTCGCCAGCATCCAATTTTTGGTCCACTTTTTGAAATCGCTGTGCCCGACTTTGTGGATGGATTCAAACTTGAGGACATAGACAAAGAGACAATGCAGAAAGTATGGCCAGCTGGAGCTGACGCTGCAAAAGAGGTATCCTACCTATCTTCTTTACATCTTAAATATGCTCAGAAGTACGTCATATCTCATTTGAGTAGGTTCTCTCTCGGTTTCTCCATACCAAATCTCGTGTCAGCCAGATTGGTGCGGCAGATCCTTTAGCATCTGAAGCGGAGGTTTCAGAGAAACGGAGCCGAGTCATCGCGTACAAAGATGTGCGCGACAGGGCAGATCGCGATACAACCTCCAGGATCAGTCCCTACCTTTCAGCAGGAGTCATTTCTGCGAGAGAGTGCGTTAGGGCTTCCATGGTCTTGCTAGACATCACAAAAGTTGAAGCAGGAAGAACTACTGGAGTGGGGAAATGGGTGCAAGAGATCGGTGAGTGCATCGAACAATATTGGCCATGCTTTGGAAAGAACCCTGATGAGACTCGTCCACAGCTTGGCGGGACTTTTACAACAATGTTCTTGCGTCGTATCCACGCGTATCGATGGGGCGTCCGTTCCAAGAGAAGATGGCAGACGTCAAGTGGGAGGTGAATGAGGAACACCTAAACGCCTGGAAACAGGGAAAGACTGGTATCCCTATTGTCGATGCAGCTATGAGGCAAGTGAATACAATGGGTTAGGAATTTTTTTATGTCCTGGAATACACCATGCTCACTATCACGAGATTTAGGTTGGATGCACAATCGCATGCGTATGATAGTTGCGATGTTCCTTTCCAAAGACCTCATGCTTGACTGGCGCTTAGGTGAACGGGTAAGCTCTTTGCACACTGTATCATTTGTCAATCTTGACAAAAAGTTTGTTGCCCAGTACTTCATGGAACAGCTTATTGATGGGGACCTCGCGTCTAACAATGGTGGATGGCAGTGGAGTGCCTCCACAGGCGTAGACCCAGCACCGTATTTTCGCCTGTTCAATCCTTACTCACAGAGTGTCAAGGCAGACCCTACTGGGGACTACATAAGACATTTCGTGGAAGAGCTGAAGAATCTACGAGGGCCTGGTAAGCAATTGAACTCTCAAATATGAATAAGACTGACACCATGAGCAGAAGTGCACAACCCTCCAGTAAAGATAGCCGACAAGCTAGGATACCCTAGGCCCATCGTTCAGCATCAAGAAGTTAGGGAGCGTGCATTGAGAAGATATAAGACCCCGGGTCAGGAGTAAGCAAGCACTGTAGGTTGGAGAGAGTATCACGCTATAGGAGTTTCGGTTTGCAACTGGATGTATCGACCTGTTGAAGGGTCATTCACAGATCCTGGAGAAGAGTTACCTAGTGTATCTCATTCTGCTGAAGATCAGCGTATCGAAGCGTTGTACGTGATAGGGGCCTTACTACTTTCAGCTCGCGAGAACATTCGTGCAAATTACCATGAGTCCTCCGTATACTACATGAAATAACACTGACCAAGGAAGATACCGCAACAATTGAAAAGCCTTTCCATGATGAAAATTGTAAGCTCAATCATCCAAATCAAATTCTTCGTCGTCCTGCGCACCACTGCCACGTAAAGTTCGCCTGGGCATGGATAACGATGAAGATGAAGATATGTTATAAGTCACTGGCCCAAATTTATTGCCTCCCTTCTGTATTACGCCTACAACGGGATTGGTCATGAAAATATCGGTACGTGTTGCGAAGCTCACCAGATTGAGTCAATCTTAGCTCGAGAACAGCAGTGTCAAAAGCATCATTGTTCCCTAGTTCTTCGAAGCCAATCAAACTATGCAGGTGGAAAAGATGAGTGAACAGCAAATAGGCGCATATAAGGCAGAGCATACATCCCCCGACCTCGTGCTCGTGGTACACGGAAATATGAATATGTGTGCGACCACTCACCGATCTTTTGACACGCCATCGACAAAGCAAACAACACAAGGTAAAACTTTGATGACAAGTTTCTCAACTAGCCACGGTATGTTTTCTACGAAGACCCGTATGAAACGTGTGGAGAAGTATTTCGGCGCAAGTTTCTGCGAGAATTTAACTGAATATTTCCATATATAAAACGCACGAGGACTGCAACCCACAGCAAGATGTTTGTCCATAATTTCACATCTGCGGAAATTGGTGTGGTAAAAGTGAACTATACAGCGTGGCTCGTTCCTTTGTGGGATGAGAATCATCATTTTTGAATGGTCGTGACTTGGATCAACCAACTTTAACTTACGCACTTATCCGGACGACCTCCTTTTCATTAGTGATCTCCATATATCTCCCATGTGCATTATCCTGCATTTCTTTCACTTTCGCCATCCTGATGTAGTCTCGTTATAAGACTGTTGAATCAATGCTGTAGCACTCACTCTTGCTTCAGTCGATCAAGTCCCTGCTCTCTCAGTGTTGCACTATCATCATTTTCTATTTCAGCCTCCAGTTCTGCGAAGATAGCATCATCATCTTCCTCGTCCTCGAACTTCTTCGGATCGTTGTTAGGCTCGACCAGGCGTGCAGCAAGAGATGCTACTTTTGGAGGTAAACTTTGGGGATCTATGCCTCAGTTTCGTTGGTTAATATAGCGAACAAATGAACATGCCTTTCATCGTCAAAGATAGGCATGATGGACGCACCTTGCAAGGGGAGCACGTTTGGACCTCGAGCAGATTTTGGCAGAGCAAGGTGCCGCGGCTATAGATCTTCAGATCTTTGATTACCTTATCGGTATGTTTTCGGCTCCACCCAGCTTGAACCCCTACCAGAAAGTAAAAACGCCAGATTCTCTGTATTATTAGGCAACGATGAAGCTTGTGAACAAGTATGTTGACAAGTACGGAACTGTATGTTTTATTGCTCATAATCTATCAGCTTTTTGCTGAAGAGGATTACAGGGTCACGTTACGCTTCGACCTGAAGACGATGAAGATATGTGGCACCTCTACAACCTCATACAACAAGATGACCTTGTTCGTGCTCCTGCAATCCGGTGAATATTTACTGGGATCGCATATGGATTATCTCTCACCTTTTCACCTTTTCTCAGCCGTGTACAGAACGTTTCAGCAACTGGATCTACGGAATCACATCGAGTCAGGCTGAATCTTACTCTACAAGTCTCCCGTGTCGACTTTTCCTCCTCTGGAGCACCTCCCTCAACTCCAGATCAATCTGCAGCTAATGCAACCTCATCTTCCAACTCCTCTGCTTCCCCAACCACGGCTTCCCTACACATATCAGGACGTGTTACATCTGAAAATCAACACGTGAAACTTGGTGCATTCCACACCCTTGACATAGAATCAAATAGAGACGTTCGTATCGAGAAAACAGAGGGATGGGATAGTATTGCGCTTTCTCGTGTACAAGAATCCTGCATCCCCGGACGCGGCGCAGAAGTCGGCGCCGTGGTCATTGGAGAGGGCACCGCCGCATTCTGTTTGCTCTCGCAGCATCTGACGCTTGTCACACATCGTTTATCTGTTCCTATACCGCGAAAGGCTTCTGCACCTGGTACTGCACAACATGAGAAGGCGATGGTCAAATTCTATGCAGCACTATACGATGCATTCACAAGACATATACCATACGCAACCCCTGGTTTGCGTGCCATTGTTCTTGCCAGCCCTGGATGGACAAGAGACGGAGTATATGATTGGATAGTAGGTGAAGCCAGTCGGAGAGGGGATAAGTCATTGGCGAAGTCACTGCGTGAAAAGGCCGTCAAGGTCCACGTGAGCAGTGCACATGTCCATAGTTTGGTGGAGGTCTTGAAAAGCCCCGAGGTACGTGTTTTCTACCTGTTGAGCATCGTAAGGGGTTTGGTATGAACAAGCTTTGTGCAGATTGTCGCACAACTGAAAGAAACTAAATTTGCACGAGAGGGTATTGTTCTTGACAAGTAAGTAATTGACCCCTGATTATTTTGGGCCATCTTTTATAATTCGATTATCTTAGATTCTTTAGGATGCTTGGAGTAGATGAGATGCGAGCATGGTATGGCCCAGACCATGTTTCATTGGCTGCAGATCGTGGTGCTGTGGGGACTTTGTTGATTTCCGATGAGCTATTCCGGTAAGCTTACTCACCATATTGTCCATTTAATGACATGGATTCTTAAAAAATCATTCAGCGCGAGCGATCCAAAGCTGAGGAAGAAATACGTGCAGCTTGTGGAGGGTGTCCAACAGAAAGGTGCAGAGGTAGTGATATTTTCCAGCATGCATGAATCTGGCCAGCGTAAGCCCTTTCATCTATATAGTTGTATGTTTCTTATTTTGCCTGGACATAGAGCTGAATCAATTGACTGGCATCGCGGCTATCTTAACATTCCCTTTGGATGTTGAAGTGGTTGAGGCAGAAGAGAAGGAAGCCAAAGAAGAAGAGCGCATACGCCTTGAACAAGGCCTTGATGGTAGTGGAGGCGGCTAAGAGCCGCACCCATAATGTGTATCGAATAAGTAAGGGATATGGCGATGTAGCGCTAGAGAATTTTACTGTATGTTTTATTTCTCAACGATGTAAAAGCCTATACATGTGTTTTTGGATATTTATCATGCAGGTACTGAAAAACGTACCTGATTACAGATTTGAATCTATGATACTCTTCGTAGAGCAGCCAAGGATCTCGCCTTGGCACGGGCTTCAATTACTGCCACGATGAGAAATGCGACACCCAACGGTGGAAATCATATTGCTACATGGTTATGGGCTCAATGATACTCGCTCTAAGTACGCTGACCATCCCTCCTGCCGGTATCTCTCTGCTTGCTTGCGCACATTTTCGACATCCAACTGGTCGCTTTTGCCATAAATACCCCTTCCGACGATGATCACATCGCAACCTGACTCCAGGACAACCTCCCTCGGTGTTCGATACTGCTGGCCCATGGCATCGCCTTTAGAGTCAAGTCCGACACCAGGAGCGAGCACAAGGAAGTCTTCCTCGGTGACATCGTCTGCTTCGATTGCACCGATCCCGTCCATACGCTTCTGGGCAATGAAGCCTACGACGAAGTCACGGCGTGATCGAGCCATACGCACTGCATCCTCGGTATAGGACCCTGTAGTGAGAGCACCCTTGGAGCTCATCTCAGATAAGAGGATGAGCCCTCTCCCGAGAGGCAAGCCAATAGACGATAGGCCAGTTATGATCGACGGGCCAGGAACTGCATGGGCATTTGTAAGGTGAGCCCAGCTGGAAATCTTGTACACTCCGCTGGAGTATTGCAATGCAACGGTGTTTCCTACGAATGGTGGCCAGCGCATGAAGATAATGAAATGGGATGGGATATAAGCATACCGATATCAGCAAATTTTCGATCTTCAAAGATCAAAAAGTCATGCTTTACGCTGAGCTCCTGTAGATGCTCGATGACTGTTTGATCGAAATCTTCAATGATATCAATATGGGTCTTGATGTTGACGACCATGAGCATGACAGTTAAAGCACGGAAAAAGGACTGGTTGCCTTTATGAGACAAACGAATGGCCCAACGACATCAATGATTGCGAGGAAGTCCTTTTTCTTCGTTACATCGACGCTGACCGAGAGATTTGTCTTTTTTCTCTCCATCGTCTCGAGTAATTTCCTAGCAGCGGGATTTCCATGCTTCTTGGCTCTTTGTTCGTAAGTCTGCAAATGAGGAGAGGACATAATGACAAAGAAAAGAAAAGAAATGCAAGAAGAAAAAAAGAGCGGATAAGATTATGCGCAAAGAGATATCGCAATCGTGATAAAAGATTATAGTTTTATCTTATCTATGCTTTTCAGTCTCAGCTCTTTAGCTAAAATTTACTGTATGTCGTCTGCCACCACTCGGGAACGGGAACGGGAGTCAGATGGCGAACTCGACCGTCCTGCAAAACGCACAAAGGTAAACGACGTTGTTGCCAAGGATGGCGCTGGTGAAATAAATGAAGAGCAGCTCAGCGATGCCAAACGCGACGGCGAAGGCGACTCAAACCCATTGGAACCGTCAACGAGCTCAGAGGTTGGGAGCGTATTGCCTCCCAGTCATGCCCTATTGGGTATCCCCACTCCACCAATCTCTTCAGACGGATATCTACGTCAAGTGATGGAAACGGATGTAGGCATCTCCGAGTACGTAGGACGAGATGTCCCACCGATTAACGGTATCATCAAGCAGAGGTCAGTAATACATTCGATACTGTGTGCTTATTCAATGTTGATTAGATTTTGTTTTTTATTTCAGGTTTACGGATTTCTTGGTTTATGAAGTGGACCTAGATTATAAAGTCGTGCACATCAAGTCCCTCGAGATGGCAGAATCGTCTCAGAAAAAGAACGAGCCAGCAGTGCAAGAAGCTGCGGGGACAGGAAGTACGAAGGATGAAGAGCAGATCACAGTGGAAGGGGTGGAAGCGTCGAAATCTGATGAACCAGGTCAGGTCAACAAAGAGAGTGATGCACTTATGGATACTACAGGAGAGAAAGGCAAGGCCAAAGTGGAGGACCATGATGTTGGCGAAGAACAGAGCTGGGGAGAACGTCATGGTGGTTTACTTGCGCCATATATGTCTGAAGATGCTATCATTCAGCTCAAGCAGATGTATTTGGAGGGTCCAGAACCTCCAAGGACCAGTGATAACGGATGGGAGAGCAAACGAACGAAACCTACAGAAGATGACAATGCACCTGTTCCTGAAACACAGATTAGCGATAGCATTGAGAAGCAAGAAACGGAGCCAGAGCCGAGAGGGAGAGGGCGAGGAGGGGGGCGAGGCGGAAGAGGAGGAAGAGGAGGAAAAGGTGGCCGTGGCGGTCGAGCCGGTGGCGATCGAGAAGACTTCAGGAAGGTTCTCTCCAATGTCAGTTGTTCTCTATTTCAACCATTTTCTTGTGCTAAATCGCGTCGTTTCGTTTATCAATATAGCCGATAGCATCGAAAGAAACTCGAACTGCCTTGCACAAAGTTGTACGTGACCTGTTCGGTGGAAAGCTAGAAAGCGAGACGGATACAACTAGCCCTGCGAGTGATGATGGTTCTCGTATAGTTATCAAGTGGTCAAAGCGCGGAGGTGGTCGAGGAGGTGGCCGCGGTTGGTTCACAATGCCTGTAAAACATGCAAACAATGTCTGAAGGATTATTTATATCACAGGAGGACGAGGGGAGCGCGTTCCCCGAGGCACATACCCACCCTACATTCACTTCACTCTTCAAAAGACGAACCGCGACACTCAAGATGCCCTAGCGCATCTTTCTCGGACGCTCCGTGTCAACCTCAAAGATCTTGCCGTGGCCGGTACAAAGGACAAACGAGGTGTCACCGTTCAACGAGTGTCCTTGCGACGTGGCAATAAGACCGTTGAAGATGTATGGAAGGCCGCCAATGGCCTAGGCGGCCGCAAGTCTATGCAAGATATCCTCACTCAACGTGGTGAACGAGGTGTGAGGATCGCCGATTTAAATTATCGTAAAGCAAGCTTGGATCTGGGCATGCTTAAAGGAAACGCTTTCTTGATAACCTTACGGTGTGTATTTCCATAATTGTCACTCGAGAAGTACTGAGTCTTATGCCAATACAGGAATGTGCAAGTAGATTCTGTAGAGACGTTGGACCGGTCTCTAAGCATCATGAAGTATAAGGGCTTCATCAACTATTACGGTAAATAAACATTCACAATGTTGTAATGTCTTATGATGCCATTCTTCAAAGGTATGCAGCGCTTTGGAACAGCAGCAGTTCCAACCCATTCCATCGGGCTAGCTTTCCTTAAATCAGACTGGCACAAAGCTGTAGCGCTCATCCTTCAGAAGAGACCTGGAGAGCACCCTGACGTTGTTGCCGCTCGAGAGGCATGGCTCATCGACGGGGATTTAGAACGTGCCCTTGACCTGATGCCAAGGCGTGTCGTGGCGGAGAGGTGCATACTCGAAAGCTACCAAAAGCAAAAAGGTGAAACGAGGAACGCCATGGGGGCCCTTTCAACGGTGAGCTTTCCATTTGATCATCTGCCTTGTCAATATTGCTAAGTTGATTGATGTGTTCTACGCTATGCAGATTCCACGCAACTTGCGTCTGATGTACATCCATGCGTATCAATCTTATGTTTGGAATGCCATTGTCTCGGAGCGTATTCGCAGGCATGGTTCGGATAAGCCAGTACCCGGAGACTTGGTTTTTGAGAAGGACACTAATAGCAAGGTTGGTGATGGTGGAGACATGGACGTTGATGGCCCTGATGGAGAGCCAGGCACGGACGAGAAACCACTCGAAGAGGCAGGTATGTCTCTGCCAGGTTTTGCTGTGTTTCGCTCTGATTCACCACTTTCATTCAGAGAACACTGTGACGCGGTCGCGCAAAAAACCATGGGTAGCCCCACGAGTGAAAACATTGACAGAGGAAGACGCCGACCAATACTCGATCTTCGATGTCATCATGCCATTACCTGGCAAGGATGTAGCTTATCCAGGCGGTGAACTAGGGGAGCAATATCGGGAATTCCTGCGGAGGGATGGACTGGACCCTGATAATTATGTCCGCAAACAAAAGTAAGTCAATGACGTCTTATACTACATTCTCAAAGATATAACGAAAGTCCACATGATAGAGAATACATCCTTGGTGGCTCCTACCGCAAAATCCTTTTACTACCCAAAGACGTCTCGTGGTCTGTATTAAGATATACGGATCCAGACGTTGCTCTTGCTCAGGCTGACGAAGACAAGCTCCTTGGGTTCGACCCACCTGTGGTGGTGGAGGATGGCAAATTTATGGCCCTACAAATTAACCTTACTCTAGAGACCGCCGCATATGCCACGATGGCACTTCGCGAAGTGACCAAGACAGAAACTAGTTCACACTTCCAAACCGGCCTCACACAGGCTTCTGAAGATCAGAAATTTCGTGGGACTGCAGACACTGAAGTTGAGGCTGAGGGGGTTTCATAAAGGTGATAGCTCTGACACAAATACGATATTGTGGTTATAAATGTATATCGTTTGTCACGATACTATTGAAACCATGTTTCACGACAAAGCTGAATGATCTACCGTAAGGTGATTATGTGTGGTGTTATGAATGTGGTTTGGCCGCCGGTAGGGTGAGATCTGGTTCCGCTGGAGTGGATGACTAACCGATAATGAGCCGATCTCCGAGTCCGATGATTCAGAAATAGGCGTACTGCACTTTTATTCGTCCACCTTGCAGCCGGCTTGCAATATCCACATTCTACTGTACACGTCGACCCTTTCAGACTTTATTAAATATCTACATGAACCCTCGTTGACTGAAACCATCACCAGTCCATCATCACCGACCCCATCTTCAAAGAGCATAGGACAGCAGACATCCCATTCATCCCACTCATTTACCGCCTTATTACAAAATGGGAAAGGTCGAAAGAATCGTATTTTTCTCCCTCATCCTTGATTTATTTGGTATGTTCAAGTTGCCCAAAATGTAAAGCTGTACGTGACTTACAAGAATTAAAGCATTTACCATACCTTTACCTCTCTTCCCTCGAATAATTGAATGGTACACCGTGGTGAGTAAATATGACACCTCTTTTATGAGAGATGATGCGACAGTCTCCACCAGAGAGAGGCCTCTGACCCAAATGGGTTCCTGTCAAAAACTCTAAGTTCTGTATCTGCTATCCGGGAAACGCTCTATAAGCCGGCTCAAAACTCTCAGAGATGGGACATCGTGCTCCTCGGTGAGTTCTCAGTGTTGACCATGTGGCAGCTTGTAAACTGACTTGACGGAACAGGCGGACTGTTGGGTTCCGTGTTCTCGTACGTTCATTTACAGCTTTGGCATTCCATGTGACCTCACTCGTTACGATTCATTCACAGGACTCTTCAGTTTATAGTATCGCCATACATTGGGTCTTTATCTGATAAGTATGGGCGCAAACGCATCCTTCTTATAACTATGATAGGAAATATACTATCCGCCGTAGTGTGAGTAAACTGGGTGCTTCATAGGCTGCCCAAAATCTAACCCGTCGTTTTCGCATTGCAGATGGGTTCAATCCACATCATTTGCTTCCTACATGCTCTCCCGCGTCATCGGAGGGTTAAGCGAAGGCAATGTTCAATTAGCCATGTCAGTGACCCGCAAATTTCTCATAGCTTCTCAAATTTAATACGGATTTTCCAGTGCCATTCTCTCCGACATTACCACTCCAGCTAATCGCTCCAAGGCTTTGGCACATGTAGGCATCGCATTCGCTATATGCTTCTGCATTGGCCCTCCCATTGGAGCATATTTCGCATCTCAGCCCGTTCCTCCGAGTGTAAACACGTGGGGTCACGAGCTGAATGTATATGCGGTACCTGCCATTATAACACTCGTCCTCCTCGTGGCCGAAACGATATTCTTAGCGGTGGCACTTCCAGAGACCAGATCTAAAAAGCCTCTAAGCGAGTATGACGACTCAGCTGAAGATAGCAAATCTAATAAAACATCTCATCATCGGGCAAGCGTTCAAACACGGATAAGTCTGCTGAAAACTTTACGAAGGCTCCACTTCCTATTCTTGGGCTTATTCTCCGGGGTGGAATTCACACTGACCTTCTTGACTTTCGACCGTACGTCTTGGGTTTCTCTTGGCTTATGATGCTCCCATTGACTATTATATAGTTTTTGATTGGAATAACAGACAGAATGGCGCCCTTATTGGATCCATCGGCATTATTAGTGCACTTCTTCAAGGCGGGTATGTTCGCCGTGCTACTGCTAAAGTGGGAGAAGGAGTTATGGCCAGACGCGGAGTATCTAGTTGTGCCGTAGGCTTAGTCCTTCTCGCCATCCTCCCTCTCTTTGTAGAAACGCGACCCACGATTGCCACACGGCTTCTTCAAGGAGCGGCAATCTGCATGGCCTTCACTTCCGCCACGGTCGTAAACTCGCTTACATCCTACGCCTCTTTACAGTGTGACGAGGGCATCGACAAAGACACGGGTAAACCCGTCGCCGAACATCCGCAGCTCGTCAAAGGTAAAGCGTTGGGCCGATTCAGGTCTTCAGGACAACTGGGCCGTGCCCTTGGACCTTTACTTGGTAAGGTTTTCCAGAATATGCTGTGGCTTTGTATCAACGGATGTTCTGACAACGGTCACTGGTTTGCAGCTTGTGCCTCGTACTGGACTTTCGGCCCGTCTGCGACCTATGCAGTGAGCGCTCTCGCTATGTTTGCGCTGTCGACCACCATGGGATCAATCGTGCCTGGCTCATCTTGACATTCATAACATTCGCCAAACTTTCTTCTCCGACTGTATCCACCGCAGACCGTAGAGACGAGCTTTTCTGATCAGAAGTAGATATTTGTTAAGAAGTCCAGATATGTTCGCACCCTTGTTATATTTATATTAGTATTCCACTGGAGCACTAGTGCTAAGTATAGCCTTCGGCTGTGCAAAAACGATATTGCCGCGTAAACAAGTGAATATGTATACTTGCGAAGATGTAGTTGCGGCAATGCTGTAAAAATGATGGAAAGAATATGATAAGAATATACTGTCCTTTCCAAAGTATGTAAGAGAGTGAATCGTCGAAATAATGAATAGGTATATCTAACGCGTCCCATGTTTGGTCTCAATAGCGTTCACTTTACTAGAGTAGTATAGGTGTGTGTAGTAACAAGCGACCCGGCAAGGTCTAAATATTACGAATATCTGGAATCAAGATCATCATCAAGGTCAATAAGTGTACTTGATGAGGCAGTAAAGGAAGAACGATTCTCAGTAGGACAACGTAAGGGCGAATTGTTTTGTGCTTGACCTTGGCGGCGCGAGTCACCTGCGAATAGACCAGCCCGCTCAAGATCTGGAGCGTATCTCTGTTTTTCAGGTGGCAGCTGAGACGATGGAGGGAGGAATCGCCCTGCCTGTGGTGGCGGGCTTCTCTGTGATTGGGAAAGCTCCATGCCGCCAGCTTGAGCTTGAGTGAAGATGGCAGGGAGGAAGAACATGACGCCGCGCGAGCGCCGTCGACTCCTCGTGGGAACCCGTGATATCGCAACTGGCTCTCGCGTAGGCACTAAGAGTGCTGTAGCGCGACAGGCAGCGCGTTTCACGGCATCAATGAGAGAAGAACCACCTCTGTAGTAATAGCTGCTACCGCTGGGGAAAACATCCATAGAAGAAGAAACGTCGGACGGGGCGGGAGATCCTGGGCGAACATCGAAAGGAAGAGGGAGTAGTCCCATTTGCTCTTCAAGAGGAGATTGAGGAGCAGAGATGGTAGGTGACGGTGGCTGAGTGGAAGATTCAGATGCAGGTAATGATGACCAACGAAGATCAATTTGCCAACGTCCGTTTCGCTGAGACCATCGGGGAAGGAGAACGTCGTAACCTCCCATTCTCCTGAGACTGTATTTCCGCTGTCTGTTTGGCAGAGCCAGACGGTACACACCTACGATAAGAACGACCAAGCCTATCCACATGAGGCCCGTGCCCCACTGACCCAAAAAGCCTATGAACGCAGCATCGTCTGCATGCCAACTACTTCCATAATAATGGGAGAAGAATGAATGAGGAACCTCATCCATTTTGGCGTTCTTTCCATAGAGTGACTTGGGAAGAATGCGGACATCACCTCCAGGATACTCTGGCATGGCAGGGTGGGAAGAAGTCCAGAGGGCGTACTGGGCGGAGAGGAACATGGGGCCTGTGGAGAACATGACGGTTGGATAATTGAGAATCCATGAATGGTCAAAGGTGACGAGGTTGTGGATGGTCTGGGCGAGGAAGGGGTGGCCTTTCTCAGCGAACATGAGGTCGTTGGAGACACCGACGGGCACGGTTCGTGGCAAGATGACGGGGTATATCAACAACGGGTCAAGAGGACGCAGACAGCCAACATCGAGGTCTAAATAAATACCCCCATAGTGATGGAGCACGAAGTAGCGAATGGCGTCGGCACGCTGTATGGTGAAGGTATAGTCGTCAAAGGTGTCGAGAAACCAGGGATAGAACTGGGCGATGAATTCACGAGAACTTGCGTCTGTCCATAGCATGTATTCACTGTGAGTGGAATGCGATAAGTAATGTGCCTGGCGATGATGGGGATAAGAGGACGTACTAGTCAGGCATCATGTCACGACAGCCCTGGGAGATGCCCTTCCAGCGGGGCGGGAGTGTCTGAGACTTCCATGTCTGGTGGATGATACGGGGAATGCGCTCTACTTTTCCGTGTTGGGAGGAGTCCCAGCGGGTGGAGTTGTCGAGAACGGGGACTTCGAGTTCTGTGAGATACGCAGCAGAGGCAATGGCGAGATAGTAGGAGACGGAGGAAAGAACGACGACGGTGCCAAGAAGTACGAGACCAAGGGCAGCAAGAGAAAAGTAAAGAGTCCGTCGACGAGCCATGAAAGTGGAATGAGAAATGCAAACGAGCGACGAGTGTGAAAATGAGCGACGACCACTAAAAACTGAAACTACCCGCTGAATATCAATTCCCTTCCTTTTTGGGCGATCATCCCATGATGGCTCTTTTCAGCCACACTGCTCACTATATCCCCGTAGGTCGCATAGGCATACTAAACACTCGGCTCATATGGTACTCCACGCTCTCTACCGACTCCCTCATGCTCCCGTCCTCCCACTGCCCACCCACCACCCGCAGTCCTCCCATCGCCACCGACCAGTCCCGCTTCGACCAGTCCTGTCCCCGCCGTGCCCCTGCCCCTGCGTATGGCCGCGTCAGAAACACCTCCACCCGCGGACTCGTCTGCCCCACCCTCTTCTTCGACTCCAGATACTCCACGCAGTCCGCCGCCTCCCAGCTCACATAGCGTCGCCGTGCGTATCGGGGAGCGTATCGCGAAACCGCCGACATGTCGTCACCAAACCACTCCACCTCCTGTCCTCCCACCCGCACCACCAACTCCAGCAGCAGCCGCGTAAAGTGCTCAATCACCTGCAGGTGCAGCAGGTCCAGCGCATGGCTTGGCTGCAGCGCAGTAGATGCTGACCACCCCTCCTCGTCTATATCCATCCCATCATCGTCATCAGCCGCATCTTGCACCGCTTCCGGTACAACTCGACTCGATGAATCGCGATAGCTGGGCAAGTACCCGCTAAACCTCGTTAGGGGTGTTCCTTGGCCGAAGATTGCCAATCCCAGGTCTCGGCTGCTGAATGTCTCACGACCGGGGTAGATCGACGGGATGCCTAGACTGGTGGTCAACATCGTGAAAACCTGGCATGTCTCTCCTCTCACCAACACTCTCGGCCTCTACACACAATATCTTGTCCTTGCTACACAGAAACGTGCGACGTGGGCGTGCTCGATGGAAATACATACAACAGTCGAGTATCAGACTATCATTTGTACGCTCCGTACCAAAAAGCTGTCCAGTCCATCCTGTTAGCATACAGCACATGTACTTGTAATCTTGCTTGCAATTTATACATACCTCGCCCGACTCGCGTGTCTTCCAATTTCCAGATGCTTTACACGTCTCATCTATAGCCTGTCCTTTCACAGACTTTCGCTCCTTCACTTTTTTAAGCAACCACGTTGACGCACGACGCGCAAACCATGCGAGCCCATCGCGATTCTTTTGCCTTTCGAAAGTCGCATTTTAGCATTTCCGTTTCAATCATGACATGCAAGTACGTAAAAATAAAGATGATGATGACATTGGATCACGGCACTCACCCATCCAGCTCGTAGATCACTGCACCTGGAATAAGCACCAGCACAGGCAGACCCATCTCTTCGCTTTCGGCAACGAACCGCTGGATCACTTCCAGGAACTCGAGAAGGATATTCGTATCCAGCACGACGACAACCTGTTCCTCTGATAGCGGGCTCTGTCGCAAATTCAAGTTGTCGTCCACGAGGAACAACGCGGGCTGTTAGACAGATGCCAAATGCTGTATGATAGCTCATACCTGCATCTCGACATCATCGTTTGCAATCTCATCGATGCGTCTTAAAGTAGCATTCAAATATGCGTTGGGTATCGTAGCTGTCAGTGCTGTAGATCGAAATGGAGAGGTTCGGACGTTAGCGATTTTCAGTGCTGTTTGATATGAAGACGTACTGGTGCTCATCATGATGGCAGTTATGATTTAGATTCTAGATGTATCCAGTAAAGTATTTGTGCTCGAGTGTTTCACGCTGACGGCACTCAGCCATACATCAATGTCGCCTGCTTAGAAGAAAACAAATATGCGTAGTGGTTCAGCTTAGCTTGAGGTTCAGATGATATATATTCAGACAAGGACGGATGAGCTCATCAAAGACACCAACCGCAAGGTTCGCAACCCTTGCAAGGATTTCTGCCTGAAGGCAAGCTACCAAACACTGACAAGATTCCCACTTAGATAACCACAACAAGCATTCAAGTCAAACAGCACTCCTATTCATATAATGCAAGTATACGTTCAGCTAATAACATCTATCCAATAATTTTCTTGTAAATATGCCTGCAGAGTATACAAATGATGATGACCATGATAAAGATAAGTGATAATGCGAAATAATAATAAAAGAAAGAAGAAAAAAAGGCGGTAGCCCAAAGTCAGTATCTTTCATCAATCATGATAATACCGAAAGCGCCAATCTCTTCATGGGCGGTGTTGCATCATGTTCATATTGCAAAGATGCATCCGAATTAGGATCATCATTGACAGCCTTACGTTTCGTTCCAGCAAGCTTTGAATCAGGCGAAGGTGAGTGTGATATGCGCAGCGTAGATACGCCCTTTGGGGGAGTCAAGCGCAGCGACGGGCCTTCCGGCGTTCCAGATCGGCTTCGCCCTGCCACTTCGTTCCGCAGCCGCGCAGCCAAGCTGTGCACGGACGTCGACGCCTCAGCGTGACAAGTCGCGTGAAAGATCTAGCGTGGAAATACGTCAGTAAGTAACTTGATAGACGAATTGTCAATTTATGAAAAAACGAACCCTATCATCCTTCTTAACAGCGTTCTTCCACACCCAGTCTTCGTCATCCTCGAGGAATTCCGACTTAAGGGTTTCCTTACATATCGGGCACGATATAGACTTTGCTTCATCGCCCGGAGGCACGACTACAAACTGCTCTCGCAATTCAGCTTCTCGTTTCGCTGCCTCTGCAGCAGCTGCAGCCTTGACATTTAGTGGTCGTGATCCATCAGCACGACCTTTTCCTTTCATGTCGATAGATGTATCATGTATCCAGTCCTGTGTGAGAAATATGAGCAAAGTGTGAAATGAAAATAGAGGAGCATCACGTACCTCAATCCCAACAAACCAACTCCTGCTATGACCACGTCCGATATTCTGATTAGCCTTACGGTTTTGTCTGAAATGCATATCCAAATGATCTTCCATATCTTTTCTGCCCGTAGCATTATCCGCATAACGGATACCACATTGCTTACACTGCACAGGCAGACGATCAAATAGGAAGTGTACTATTGGACTGCGCATCCTATGAAAAGAGTTAGTGAGAGAACATCACAACGACGAAATCATATGCTTACTTAGTTATGTCCGATGTGGTAAGTTTTATCGAATGTTTAAGAATAGACTTGCGATATTCCCTCGATGCTTCACGCCCCATATCCATCGGCGCAACAGAACTGCCTTCAGGCTTCGCAGTGGCACCCGCGCCAGTGGGGGTGCCGGAAGCGGATACGACACCTGCTTTCAACAAGGCGCTAAACAAATTTGCTATATTGGTGGGAGGTACACCGGTTATGTTATTCGATGACGATGAAGGTGCCTCTGGAGGTTGCAGAAGAGAAGAAAGGGTGGTTTGTTCTATCTTTGGTTGATTCTGCGAGTTATAGGAGTATGCAGACGGAGCAGACGGAGAAAAGCTAGGTTGCATGCTATGTGAATAAGAAGGTTGAGACACTGGGACTGGGTAGGACTGTGTATATGACGAAGAGGGATATGGTGCAACGGTTGATGGAGGTTGGGACGGAGGACCAGAAGTTCGGCCCATAGCTCTTAATTGACCGAGTATTTGGCGTAATTCCTTTTGTGATACGCCAGCTTCGACAAGCTTTCTTAGCTAGAATTAGTATCAGCAAGCTCTACGAAATGATGAAAAACTAAATACGAACCTGCAGTAGTACATCCACATGCTTCGCTGCTGCTGTATCGTACGGATTTGAATGGAGGGCTCGCTCTTTCTGGCCAAGGGTATATTCTAACTCGCTAAGTACTTGAGCTTTCGAAATCTGACCTGAGCCGCTCAAAGTACTACTTGATGACTGATGGTGGTACAACATCAACAGACAATTAGCTAACCCATCATCAAAGGTTGACGGCACACGCACATCTGTCGCACTTGACTCGCCCCAGACACCTCTTTCGAGAGCAAGCTGAGGAACGAAGCCGAATAATTCTTTACCATTTGGAGCGCCAGTGCGCCACGTGAGGAGCATCTCTTCCATCTTGCTGCGAGTATTCTGATCAACCTGTTCATAAGACTCCAAAAACAATGGAATGACATATGCAGCAAAATGCCGCCCATATGGTTCATAGACGTTTTTCGAAATCGCGTCTAACAAATAAAACGCTGGAAGTTTCATCCAAGGCGGAACCTAATAGAGCAGAGACAACCAGAAATGGCAATGATGAGTCAGCAATTCAGAGAAAACAAAACAAAGTGACGGAGAAAATAGGGACACAAAACAATTGCACCAGAAAATTTCTCAGAGGTGCATCGTCTCCTCTCCGCTCTACTGCGGAAGCCCAACAGGGCCTTGCGAGGATGTCTTTGCTCAATGTAATGCACTAAAGACTATGTTACATGATATCCGAACAACAAGCAGCCAAAGTCCACGGTATCAGAAACTGCCCCATTTGCAACTCTCACTACTGAAGGGTAAAGCGACAAGATCCGGATTCTTATGAAGACTCACCCTACGTATATGATTCTCTAAACATTGTGCAACAACTTC
Source organism: Serpula lacrymans var. lacrymans S7.9 (assembly GCF_000218685.1). Classification (NCBI taxonomy): domain Eukaryota; kingdom Fungi; phylum Basidiomycota; class Agaricomycetes; order Boletales; family Serpulaceae; genus Serpula; species Serpula lacrymans. Next base: position 2,197,678 of record NW_006763293.1, on the reverse strand, counting down.
GGCCCATCTTGAATATTCTTGAGCAACCATTGATAGGTTTTGAATAATCGGCCTGGAATTAATTGTAAGTTCCGCCAAACGTGCAGTATAATCACGACGGAAAGAATTGGGATCCACATAATATACAGGCGCAGGCGGTGCTGGTGCGGGCGGTTGTTGGTACGGGTAAGCTGATAAACCAGGTTGGGGATATCCTAGAGCAGGATATGCGACCTGACCATATGCGTGGTTCTGAGAATACAGAGACATGATGCCTCAAACTTAACCAGCAGGAAGAGTTTGAAAAAATCAACAAGTGTCGTAGCGCTCTCACCGAGAGTTCGGGGAGAAGATTGCGAGGATACCGGATACTTTGATAAACTGAGAAAAGACGAGACAAAGTGCTTGCAAGATGCTATTTTTTTAAACTGTCTCACTCAGCTGCCCACGGATAACGAGGTGAATACGGGTGCCCAATGCAAACGATGGTGGTGGTTGTGATGTAGGAGGAATCGACTCCGCAAGACGGCTGACATTAGTTTGCCGGGTGGCATTCAGACTCCGCTTAGTAAACCCAATTCGTGTGCCACCACCGCTAGCAGTGAAGTCGCCAGCCGGTCAGCCTCAAGAAAATTCACATATTCCAAGGTGAGTATCCGTCTCGATACCCCGTTATCATGTTCCTTGGTTGCTTGGGGGTGTTATAGCCATTTTGGTGAAATTTCTGCCAACTTGGAGAAACAGGATGCGATGGATCGAAACTATGTAACCTAGATGAAGCAATTTCAGATTCTTATGTTTCTTCACTCTATAGATGCGGGACGTCCTCAAGACCGAAGAACTCGATATCCCCGAAGGTGTCACCATCGAAATTAAGTCCCGTATCATCAAAGTGACGGGTTCCCGGGGTACACTCACGAAAAATGTCCGTCATGTTGACATGGATATCCAAGTCGTGAAGAGCCCGAAAAGCAACAAAGTCACTCTGGCTGTCTGGCAAGGTGGAAGGAAGCACGTTGCCTGTCTACGGACGATCAGAAGTTTGATCAACAATATGGTCATTGGTGTCACGAAGGTCTGTCAAATTTGGTGAACTATGGCGATATGTTACTTTAACTATTGTATTCATTCAGGGCTTCCTATACAAAATGCGTGCCGTCTACGCCCATTTTCCCATCAACTGCATCATTCAAGAACAAGGACAGGCGGTAGAAATCCGGAACTTCTTGGGGGAGAAGGTGTGATTTATGATATCGGATGTGTTTGTTTGCTAACAAGTCTCTCGTAGACTGTGCGAAATGTCAAGATGTTGGATGGCGTAACTGTTTCAGAGTCGAAAGCCCAAAAAGACGAGTTGATTCTTGAGGGCAATGACGTGGAAAATGTCTCACAATCAGGTACCTATACAAAGCTGTCTGTTGATTTATTGTTAATAATCCTGCTCTAGCCGCTTCGATTCAAGGTGTTTGCCGCGTACGGAACAAGGATATTCGTAAATTCTTGGATGGTATCTACGTCTCTGACCGGGCAACGATTACGCAGGAATAAGCGGTGGTGTTGTTCCTTGCTAGGGGTTGGAGTTGTCATTATAAAACCTCCATGTCGCATATGTGTTGGCCTCATTGTACTCTATGCTTACGCATGACATGCACATTTCAATTTCTATGAGACGAAAACGAAGCACTTGGAGGATAGGCTCATAAGCAACACTTGATATTTTAAATAATCATGGAATGAAAGGTATTCTTGTAGGTACCCTTCGCTTATATTTCTCGTATTCATCTCCGAAGAACTTCACCAGAGCTTTCTCTTCAGCTGGATCAGCGATGACAGGTCAGATTTGTAAAGCATGTGATAAGAAGAACGGCACCTCTTGTTCTGTAATAGAAAAATTTCCAGAGTACGAGCGTGAATCCGACAAAGCTTACGGGATTCTGAAGCACAAGTTGGGTGCCCAGTGCCCAATAGAAGAATCCTGCATAGGATGGATGGCGAAACCATCTATACGTTAAGCGTTAATATACGTACAACATCCTAGGACAGTAAACCTACGCATATACGCCGTCAGACACAAGCTCATGAGATTCACGTTTCCGAAAGGCAACGGAATGTGAAAAATTAGTGGATGCATGGATCATAGCCACTGACCGCAGCGCTTGTCCAATTAAAACCATGGCTACGCCTGATACAAGAATTCGATGAGAATTAACAAGGTTAGTGATGAAGTTCGTACCGATAGCGGACACGTAAGGGAAGGCTTTCAAAGAAGGCTTCCAATAGAGTACGATAAGATATTCCAAAGCCGCAGTACCATTCGCAACATGGTACATTGCACCGTTATCCAAAAGAAAAGCTATGGATTCAGGGAAGGTTGGTAGCAGGTTTTGTAGAAGAGCAGTCATACGCACAGTCAACGCTACACTTCTCCATGTTCCAACCAGCGGTCACCGCAAACTCACCCCAGTGAAACAAGGACCACGCAGCGACAAAGAAACCGAGTCGATAGGTAGCCCACCAATGTGCAGGAAATCCGCCCGCGAGAAAGGTCACTAGACCGAGAGAGAACAAGCAGCCCAGTAAATACGATATCGTCGACGCTGCCAACGGTGTGTTGGGAATATTTCCATGAGGTTCCTGATGAACGGGTATTGTTTCTAATGGATTTCTCGTGATTCCTGAACGTTGTCGCAATCGTTCATCGAAGCCGTTCTGTGGATTCGTAGACATGTTATGAGTAAGCAGGAAATATATGTGATTTGCAGCTGGGACAGGTGCATAAATAAAAGGAATAAGTGTATTTCTTGTTGTCCATTTGGGCTATGAAACGAGTATAGCGTTGAAGGTATGTTTGTCTCTGTTAGATCCAGATGGCGTTCGGTGTCGGGACTGGTATACACCTCAGACATTTCTTTTTCTTTCCTTGCAGGCCATGCTCCGTAGCCTCAAGGAAATCATAAAACCTAATCTTTCGAGAACACTCCGGCCACGGCGAAACCACCGTTCTTTTGCAACCAGTAGCTCAGATGACGCGACAAAATTCAGGAATATGGCACTGGTTGCCCATATCGGTCTGTTACCCTAGTTGTTCGCTCGTTTCTTTCTTATCCTCAACGAAAGTCGCATAGACTCTGGAAAAACTACACTGACAGAGTCAATACTGCACAAATCTTCTTACCTCACTTCACCTGGCTCAGTTGATACCGGAAGTACCACAACAGACTTCTTACCAGCCGAGCGTGAAAGAGGGATAACCATCCAGTCTGCGAGTATTCCAGTGAAATGGAAAAACTGGACCTTCAACATGATTGATACTCCTGGACATGCCGATTTTGGGATGGAAGTTGAAAGTGCAAGTCGTGTTGTAGACGGCGCTGTAGTCCTCATAGACTCGGTAGAAGGGGTTGAGTCCCAGACGAAGGGTGTTTGGAGGCAACTGGATAGGTGAGCTATTTGCAGAGGTGAGAATGAATGAAGGAGATCATTCTGAGCAGCTGATATTTCTTCGTCAGATATAATGTTTCAACGCGATTAATGTTCCTCAACAAGCTCGACCGGCCTGGTGCTTCCTTCAAATCCTCATTGCTATCTCTTCTGTCACATAGGCTGCACTCGAACCCAATGGTCCTGACGCTGCCGATTGCATCCTTTAATCCTCAAGATTATACTCGAGCCGAGCCTGGAATTCAGGGATTGGTAGACCTCGTCAACTGGGTCGTTTGGAAATGGGATAGTAATGGTGTCTCTTCTCAACATCCACTTCCACGAACTGCCGAGGGTCTCACATCCATGGAGATTTTGCACAGTAATCATCCTGTTGTCCCTCATTTGGTCCCTGCCCGCGTAGCTCTTTTAGAAAATCTCGCCATGTTTTCTGAAGAATTTATGGAGTTTTTGTTGACTCTTCCATCAGGTCCTTCATCGTATTTAGGCATCGAGCCTTCCAAAATCATGCCTCATCTGCGTAACGCTACCTTACGGAATGACATTTTACCTGTGCTTTGTGGTTCAGCCATGAAAAATATTGGGACAGAACTAGTTATGAACTACGTTGGCGAACTTCTTCCCAGTCCGCTGGATGTGCAACTGGAAGGAGAGTCTGCCAACAGCCCTGTGAGATTATTGGCATGGAAGGTTAGCTGGGACAAACGGCGAGGCTGGATGACCTTTGTTCGCGTATATTCAGGTCAGTGAATCTGCTTTCGTGCGCTAGCTTAACTTCATGGAGTTCTTAGGAACACTCAAGCGTCAGAGTTCTCTCCTCAACACCTCCAGTGGTCAGAAAGAAAAGGTTTCAAAGCTACTTCTCTTGTATGCGTCAGAAGCCGAGGAGGTCGAGTCCCTCCCTTTTGGATCTGTAGGAGTTCTCCTCGGTTTAAAGTACACTCGTACAGGTGACACCTTGGTCGCTGGTCGTGGACCTGTGTCATCCACAGCGCCATCCTCTCTTCGCACCATTGTGCCCCCTCCCGCTGTCATGTCTGCTTCAATTATTCCAAGGTCCCATTCGGATCTTGAGCCAGTACAGGATGCATTGCAGAGCCTGGCCCGGACCGATCCATCCGTTCGAGTGGACGCTCAGGAAGGCCAGATTCTCGTACATGGTCTCGGTGCCCTTCATCTAGAAATCGTGGAAGGCAGGTTAAGGGATGAGTGGAACGTCCATTTCGAATTTGGTTCTCGTCGTGTGAGTTATCGTGAGGGACTTGGACCAGGAGCTTCTTCAGGTGACCACCAATGGACTACGGAGATTGCGAATAAACCTATCACCATTTCCATATGGATGTCGATAACACCCCTCGAAGAAACCGAACAGGGGGATCCAACCTGGGACGACAACTTAGTATTGGGTCCCAGTGGTAAACCTTTGACGTCTCCTGAAGCGTCTCCCGATCAGCTTGACCCGCTGACCAATATTTCCCGTGGAATCGCAAGCATGCTCTCCAATTCCCCCCATACATCGTTAGCATTATCACATATCAAAATCAAAGTTACAGGTTTCAAGTATCCGCAAGAGATATCTCCATCTATCCTCGCTGGGGCAAGCTCGTCCATCCTACAGAAGCGAATACGAGAAGCCGGGATGGGGGGAATTATGGAGCCATACATAAAGCTCAAGATATCAATTAACGAGGACAGCTTGGGAAAAGTCGTCAAAGACCTCACTGAAAATGGCGGCGAAGTGCTTGATCTTGCGTCTGATGCAATTACCGCGATAGACGAAGATAGTTTCCCATACTCAATAGATGGAGTATACGTTCCACCTCGCGAGCTTTCCCCTTCGTCTGCATCGTCTGCATCAGTAAACTCTTCCACCTCCACACCAAGACTCAAACGCACCGTTCACGCCATTGCGCCTTTGAGCAGAATGCTAGATTATTCTACCCGGCTACGTGCTTTATCTGGCGGTCACGGTCTTTTCGAGATGGAAAATGCTGGGTTCCGTGAGGTCTCCGAGCCTCGAAAGGTGGAAATTTTACGGGAGATCGGTCGTGCATAGATATCGGTAATCATGGCTAAAGCAGAATTCACTGTTATGTATCGTCATATAATATAACTATCTACGAAAATTCTCGGAACTCGTCCGCATCTCCGAATAATATTGCACCATCCATATCCTCTTCCTCATCCGCTGCAGCGGCGTGTGAATCTCCAGTGGCATTGAGCATTTGACTGAAGTTCATCAGTCCGTCGCTACTATACCCATCATCATCGCTGTCGCCAGGAGCCGATTCGTTAAAAAGTGGGACCGGTGGACGGACTTTTTCTTGCCACAAGCTCAATGGGGCAGGAGTTGCACTTCTGTCTCTATCGTCAAGATCGGGAAGAAATAGTGGTGTCCGCTCCCTCTGTAAGGCTCCACCCTGGCGCGACGGTACAAAATCTGGTGGTGCTATACTTGGCCCTCTTAATGCAGTAGCTCCCAAGCTCAGCGGGGCAATAGATGGTGCACGGGTAGCTGAGCGAATAGCGGGCCAAGGCTCCACGACAATGCAGAGGCAGTGTCCCAGAATGTTAAAACCCTGATACTTGAGCCGTAACAGAGGTTTCGGTTTTTTTTCTTCCTCCTCTACTTCGAGCTCAATCTCGGGTGCAGGGAGCTCAGTTTGTCCGACTATCTCCACATCATCAGAAGTAGGAAACTGATCTTCAGTTGATGGATTTGCCAGAGGAATATCTCTATCCTCTTGTTTGACTGTTGCTCTGGCAGAATCGACCTCCTCCATAGCGAGCAAATTTCCGTCGAGGCACGTGTCTGGATGTTTCCCTAGTGGAACATCTCCCATCGGTGGTTCCATATCAATATCTTCTTCCCCTGAATCTGGTACGTTGATAGATTGTATTTCCTGATCCTCGTCGTCTTCCTGATATCTACCGGCTACTACTTTCCTTGCTCTCTGAGAGCGTCGAGGGGCGGAAGTAAAGTGCGATACTTCATCGTCACTATGCATATCCGACATATTCAATGCCTCTTCCTCCTCTTCACTTCGCGCTCTGCTCTTGCCTTTGGTTTTCCGCTTCTTGCGCCCATTATTTGAACTTCCCGTACCATTTTCTTTGGTACTACCTTTTCTTTTCCCAGATCGGCTTTTTGGAAGGGGCGCTTGTGGCGGTATATGTTGCTGAACTGAAGATACAGGAGCGGCTACAAACGTCCGAGTCTGGATGACAATGAGTTTTATCGCCTATGGAAACAGTTTGATGTATAACCTTAATGACCACAGAATGAGGCTCCGTCTTGCGAAAGAAATACGCAAACTGATAGGACTCTATGAAAAGCGGAAGCTCGTTTCATCAGCATATCCTTATAGAGCAACTTTCTCTCTGGTGGCTTACCTCCTCGATGAACGTCCACAGTGCCCTTCTTATGGTTAGCTGATGACCCAGAACCGAATAGTACCTCTTGCTCTGCCTGTAGCTTTGGGAGGACGCTGTGTGAATGAAGATCAGAGTGTAATTCTTTTGAACAGGGAGAGAAATAAGCTGACAGGGGTCGAAGGTCTTCTAGCACATGCTGTAGAACCATGTCCGACATCCACTGGATATGCCGATCATCGAGATACAACTTCAAGGGAGCATTGAGTGAACATCTTTTGTATTATGAAAAGTGACGAGTATACTCACATACACTGGCAAAACGGTGCTCGCGGAGATGCGCAAATAATATGAATTGCGTGAGCGAAACGACATGTCCTTGTCAAATCAATGGATATGGGGAAAGGGCTTCTGATATGTCAAGCTAATAACGGCTTGAATGGATACTAGTACTGTACCTCAAATAATCACCTTCGAGTACGCTCGCGTGTGTGACTACCACGATCTTCCTTCTCTTTTGGTTTGAGGAAATACAGTAGATCGTTGAAACTTGATAGTAAATCACTATTAAGACTCGATGGAGTACAGGCTTCGGCACCCCATTCACGTCCAGTTCGAAATTGGAGAGCAGAAGTTACACTCGTGCGCCAACTTTATTAGAGATCGTGGTGTCGTTCACGTGACACGCAAAAGAAATGTACTATATACTTAGCCGCGGGTTGGTTATGTCAGAAATGAGAATCGCTATATTTGACAGATGGATGTTCGCGAATACAATAGCTGCTATCAACTTAATAGTTACGACAGTAGTCATACATACTACCCCATAATTTACTTCTTTTGCATAGCTCAATCGTTGTTTCACGCCGAGTCGAGGGGAACATCGGGGCCGGATATGATGGCTTTGATGACACCTTTACCATCGTCACTCTTTCCTTGACGAGTCGTCTTGAATGCCTGGAGAGCACTTTCGAATGGGAAGCTACAGTGTATCATTAAGACATTTGTGATTAATCGTCAGAATGGAATGTACCGATGAGTCACAAGAGGTTTGAGGTCAATCTTTCCCTGCGCCACGAGAGCAATGGCCAGCTTATAGTCACCAGGCTATATTTTTCAAATAAGTATATGATCTATACCACGATTTAACGCACGTACCCCGTATCTGAATGAACCCCTCATCTTCAGTTCTTTTGTGATCAAGACACTCATGTCAATTGTGACATCAGGGCTCCCCATCCCAACCTGCAACAATCTACACTGAGTAACGGAGGTCATGTATGGCAATACATCGCGGCCTACCTGAACAAAGGCACCCCCCGTCTTTGCGATGCGAATTCCCGTTTGGATAGACACCTCGGCACCGCTGGCATCAATGACAAGATCAATTGCTTGAGGACCTCTGTCTGCAATGCCAAGTGCCTTCTGCATCGCTGCCGCCGACCTCTTCGAGAAAGCTACGCGAGATTCATCCTTTTCTGGAGCAGGGGGCACGAACACGTCGGTCGCCGCATACGACTTCGCAAACTCGAGACGAGACGGCGCAATATCAACGGCGATTATGCGGGAGGCACCGAGAGCTTTAGCAACAGCCATGCACAGAATACCAACGGGTCCGCATCCAAAAACTGCAATGGATTGATTTGCTTGGAATTCGCCTAGCTTAGCAACTGCATGGATTCCCACGGACAGGGGCTCCATCTGTATACATCAGAATCAACATGCACGTTTCCAGTCGGTTCATAATTTAGAACAGCCCACCATAGCTCCATCTTCAAGACTAAGGTGGTCAGGTAACGGATAAGCTAGATCAGCAGGAACACGATAATAGCGACCAAGAGTGCCATCGTTTGGCGGAGTGGCGGCAAAAACGACATCTGGACAAAGCTAATAAAAATATACACTGAGTTCATAGGGAGCATTACAATTTCTGGGCTACTCACTTGGTAGCGAGCAGTCTTACAGTATTCGCACTTGCGACAAGTAGCACCTGGCTCTATGGCTACCCGGTCGCCCACTTTGAGTGTTGTAACGCCGGACCCAACTGAAAATTTGCGATACATTAGAAAAGGCGAGATAGCATGCAGTTGATAGTCATTTAATACCTTTTGCGATGACACCTGCAGACTCATGGCCTAGGACCTGCTCCGGAAATAAGACATGATATAGGAAAGCTGAGAATTCACCCACCATGGGTTTCTCAACGATGAAATCTCCAATACGGCCGTGGACATAAAAATGGACCTAGAAACCGAGGCGAGACTGTTGGAACAGAATTATAGATAAGTCAGAAAAGACTTACATCCGATCCGCAGATTCCTGATGGCAAGTGTTTTCAATCAGTAGCTTTGTCCCTATATTCACGGGAATTTCCTGCTCACCAGTCTTCTTTACCTGCACGAGGACCTCGTCTGCAGCCGCTGAGAGCAAGGCGAAGTATCAGAGGTGAAGAGTGATCAAATGGGCCAAAAGATTTAACACATACGTTCGACGATTGGTCTCTGCTCAAAGGTCACGTTATCGATACCGAGTAACACGAAAGACGGATTATCGGACATTCTGAACGATGGAGAATGTGGGGATGAAGTTGAGAAAACTTCACAGACAGATTCTCATGTTATACCGTTAGAACCTTTGAAGAGGAAATACGGTCCGGAATATTTGCGGACCGCTTTCCTAATGCCTTGCTCATATGCTCAGGTCAAGGCTAGAATTGGTGTGTGCGGGGGACCGTGAATAATATTGAGCCAATCATGGGGCTCGTTTACGGTATCTGTGCGGGGATCACGAAGGCCTGTCTGCGATCTGAGAGTAAACATCCTGAGTTATCCAGTAGCAAAGAATGGGACTGAATTTGACCTGCCAACGTATATGGTCATGATCTGATTTGAGGAAAAATGTTACTGTGACTAAAGGTAGTGTTAAAAATATGATATTGTCACTTAATTGAATAACATTTTAGGGACATTCCGAGGAATGTGGGAAGTATGCCGTGTAAAGCCGTGGAAATAGCCCCTTTTGTTAATGTCTCGGGAAGTAAAGGGGGATGTCCCGAGACAAACTAGAAGAAATATATTAATATTATTGAAGCACCGCTCCGAGATCTAGCCAAGCACGAGCAAATAGAGCGGATAACCCCTTGGTTCAATAGAGTGAACAAGATTGACTTACCCCTTTCACGATCACTTCTGACACTGAGGGGGCACTGAGGGGGCAGCGATGGCGGTATATAAGGTGAGCACTTTGGCGAAATATTCATCATCCAATCTTCTATCCATACCTTCACAGTTGATACAGGTTTATCAACTTATCACACCTCTACCTGCGATACATCCGCTTCACCAAATTTGATAACTCCTCCACTTTCCTCACCCTCCTCATCCAATCTTACAATATACCAACCATCACAAACTTATTCATCCTTTAACTATGGTCGTCATGAGCTCCAATCTTCCCGACTTCTCCGGCCAGACTATCGCGAACGGTCGTTACCAACTCATCGAGGAGTTAGGCACTGGTGCCTACGGAAGTGTGTATCGTGCCCTCGATGTCAATTCTGATCCCAACGATCCCTCATTTTATGCCATCAAGTGCTTGTCGAAGGAGGATCTCACTCCTGAGCAGGTCGCCTATCAGGCCCGAGAAATTGCCATCCACAAAATGGTCTCGGGTTTGCCCCATGTCCTCACGCTTCACGAAGTAGTCGAAGAAGAGCTATATCTTTATTTCGTGTTGGAATTGTGTATGGGCGGTGATTTGTTCAACGCCATCACAGTGCATCGTGCATATTACCGGAACAATGCCTTGGTTAAGAAGGCATTTGTTGAGTTGCTAGATGGTGTATATGCGTGCCATCAGATGGGTGTTTTCCATCGTGATCTCAAACCTGAAAACATTTTATGTTTGAAGGATGGATCTGGCATATTGTTGGCAGACTTTGGTCTGGCTACAAGAAGACGAGTCTGCAAGGACTTTGGGTGTGGTAGCTCGTTTTACATGAGCCCAGGTCAGTAACCAAAACTCAATGTTTATGTCAACGTCAAACTGATGATTATTTCAGAGTGCATCGGTCAACAATTTGACTACCCCACATATTCTGCATCCCATAGTGATATTTGGTCATTGGGTGTCATATTGACCAACATGATATCTGGTCGTAACCCCTGGAAACTAGCCACCACAGTGGATGATTGCTTTTCATCTTATCTCCACAATCCCGATTTCCTTCGCGAGATGCTACCAATTTCCAAGGGAGCCAACGAGATTTTGAAACGTATCTTCACGTTGAACCCTCTCTCCCGCATCTCTCTGCCGGAATTGAGACAAAGAATTTTGGAGTTGGACACATTTTTCATGGACGAATGCGAGCTAGAAGAAGCTTCGGACAACGTTAAAACTGCAGAGGTCTCATACGCCACTCGCATCCCTGTCACCAAACTCGTTGTACACAGGGTTGCCACAGACGATACGCTAAACGCGGAATACGACAGTGGATATTCCTCTTCGTCTTCATCGGATAGACATTATCCATACGAGAGCCCTTCGGACAACATGGCTCCTACTCCTGTCACCATCGCTACATTCTCTCGATGCAGCAGCCGCGATATAGCGCGTGTTGTTGTTCGGTCACATCGCATCGAGAACTTCATAATCGGGTCCGATTCCGGCACCGGCGAGACGAGTTCAGGCGGTGAGAGCGAAGGTCCCATCACTCCAGAAACATATCCTATCGATCCAGTCAACTCAGTTCCTGATCTACCCGAGGGAGAGAGTTTGGACGATTCCATATTTGCGGTCGAAATGCCGGCCTACTCCAAAGAGCCTATGGGGTTACCTAGCTTTCTTGCCAGCGCAGTGCAGAGGCTTAATCTTGTGTAAACGGGTGTTGCTGGCAACATTTTTTCCTTATACCCATAGAGCGGAAAAACAATATGTATCGATAAAATGCGTAGATATGTAGGAATTATTTCAAATAAAAATACGATTTTCATTTATTATGTTAACGACTGTCGTGTGAGTTAGAACATTTGATTTTATCATCGCGTGTGTGCACATCTGATATTCTGCTAAGATTTTGGCATCTGCTGTGCAGTCTATCTGTTAGCAATCAAATAAAATTATGATTTTCATTTATTATCTTACCGACTCTCGTGTGAGTTAGAGCACTTGAATTCATCATTGCGTGTGTTCACATCTGATATTCTGTTAAGATTTTGGCATTTATTGTGCGTCGATGTGAAAGAGCCTCGCCTGGATCCCATGAAGGTGGGAAGCGAACATAGAGCGAAGCGATTGGAATATTCCGATTCTCTTAGATAATAGGAGATCGATAGTACACACGTTGACTCAGGGCAGGTCTACCTTTTATCTCAAAATCACGCAAACTAAATATTCAGCCTCAGCTCCTCTCTTTCTCTCAAACCATATCAATCTATCTCAGAATGGTCCTCTCCAGCGTTCTTGGTTTCCCTCGTATCGGTATGAAAGATTACATTCTCAAAGCGAGATCTATCCTTCTAACACTATATACAAGGTGCTAACCGTGAGGTCAAAAAGGCCGTCGAGGCCTACTGGGCTGGTAAGCTTTCGGCCGAAGAGCTTACCAAGGCCGCTGCAGAAGTCAAGAAGACTAGCTGGACTTCTGTAAAAGCGAAAGGCGTTGACTTGGTTTCCAGGTATGATCAATCCTTATCAGCTGGTGTAGCAATTGATTATTATCAGTGGTGAATTCTCCCTGTACGATCATGTTCTCGATCACTCTGCCTCGTTCAACGTGATCCCCAAACGCTACGTTGGATTGGGTTTGTCTGACCTCGACGTTTATTTCGCAATGGGCCGTGGTCGTCAAGCTGATGGTGTCGACGTCCCTGCGTGTGAAATGAAGAAATGGTCAGTACCAATTTCAAACGAATATAGCGCTGTGGACAAATAGGCTATATGGCGTGATCTTATCTGCTTTATTTGTATATGTTTCTGATCATCTTTTTGACACACAGGTTCGACTCTAACTATCACTTTGTCGTTCCTGAGCTTTCGGAAGAGACTCAGTTCAAGCTTAACTTTAACAAGGCTCTCGAGGAGTACAACGAGGCCAAGGCTCACGGCATTGTCACTCGTCCCGTTGTTCTCGGCCCCGTTTCTTACCTCGTTCTCGGCAAGGCTGCCAAGGAGGCAAAGGATGACTTTGAGCCTATCTCTTTGTTGTCTAAGCTCTTGCCCGTCTACAAACAGCTTTTGACCGACCTCAAGTCGGCTGGTGTTGAATCTGTGCAAATTGAAGAGCCAATTCTCGTTCTCGACAAAGCTGCTTCCTTTGACAAGCAGTTTGCCATCGCTTATGCGGAACTCGCCCCTGTCGCTCCCAAGCTCGTGCTGACCACTTACTTCGCACGTCTCGACTCGAACATCAACTTCGTTGCTAAGCTACCTATCGCTGGCTTGCATATCGACTTGGTCCGTGCTCCGGGTCAGCTCGATGAGGTGGTCGCTGCTATCAAGCCCACCAATATTGTGCTTTCGTTGGGTGTTGTGTCTGGTCGTAACATCTGGAAGAACGACTTTGCTGCATCTATCAAGTTTGGCCAGAAGGCCATTGATGCTCTTGGTCAAGATCGTGTAATCATTGCGACTTCGTCATCACTATTGCACACTCCGGTCACACTGGCATCTGAAAAGAAGCTTACCGAACAGCAGAGGGACTGGTTCTCTTTCGCCCTCGAGAAGGCGGGAGAGGTTGCCACTATTGCAGCTGTTTTGTCGGGATCCCAAGACTCGGCGATCGCCGCTGCGCTCGAGGCCAACAAAGTCTCCATCGGGAAACGTCGCGAATTTGAGGCTACTTCCGATGATGCCGTTCGCAAGCGGGTTGCCTCTATCACCCCCGAAATGTTGAACCGCAAGAGCCCTTTCGCTGTTCGTAAGGAAGTACAGGCCAAGCACTTGGACTTGCCCAAGTTCCCCACCACTACCATTGGCTCTTTCCCAGTATGTCATATTCTATATATCTGTTGCAGCATGCTGATAGGGCACGACAGCAAACAAAGGAGATCCGTACTGCTCGTGCTAAACTTGGAAAGGGTGAAATTACCGTTGCTGAGTACGACGAGTTCATCAAGAAGGAGATCGAGACTGTTGTCCGTTTCCAGGAGAAAGTTGGTCTCGACCTTCTTGTCCACGGTGAGCCCGAGCGAAACGACATGGTTCAATACTTCGGTGAGCAGTTGAACGGCTTTGTCTTCACTCAAAACGCTTGGGTCCAGAGCTACGGTTCTCGGTAGGTTTCTTGATACAGACGAGATAAATCATACTAATTCTTGTTCCAGTTACGTTCGTCCTCCCATTATTGTTTCCGATGTCAGTCGTCCCGGTCCTATGACCGTAAAATGGAGTAGCTATGCGCAGAGTGTCACCAAGAAGCCTATGAAGGGAATGCTTTCCGGTCCTGTCACCATCTTGAACTGGTCCTTCCCTCGTGATGATGTCACCCGTAAATTACAATCCCAGCAGTTGGCTTTGGCTCTTCGTGACGAGGTGATCGATCTCGAGAAGGCTGGCATCAGTGCCATCCAGGTCGACGAGCCTGCTATTCGCGAGGGTGTGAGTAACTCCCATTGTCTACTTTATGACAGTAATTGAATATTTGCTACAGCTTCCTCTCCGCCGATCTGACTGGGACGAATATCTCGAGTGGGCAGTCGACACCTTCAAGCTTTCCACTGCGGGTGTCACCGATGCTACCCAGACGCACTCACACTTCTGTTACTCTGACTTTGACGATATCTTCCCTTCCATCCAGCGCCTTGACGCTGATGTGATTTCCATCGAGTTCTCCAAGAGTGATATGAAGTTGTTGCACACCTTCAAACAGTACGGTTACTCCAACCAGATTGGTCCTGGTGTCTACGACATCCACTCTCCTCGTGTTCCAAGTGAGGCTGAGATCAAGGACCGTCTCAAGGCTACCCTTGCTATCATCCCTGACCACTTGGTTTTCATCAACCCTGTGCGTGATTGTTTTGGATTGTGTTCATGAGCATGCACTAACATCTCTTCAAAATTTAGGACTGTGGTCTCAAGACCCGTGGCTGGAAGGAGACTGAAGCTTCGCTGGCCAACTTGGTTGCCGCTGCTCGCTGGGCTCGTCAGAACGCTTAATTCTATCGTACTTTGCGCTTCAACAGCGCCCGCGAAGTGGTTAATTTATCAGGGTTCTTCGAGGAAGCGCCTTGCACTTGACCTTGGGTAGTTGTGTGGCAATAAAATGACGACCAGCATGTCGATGCTGGATCATCTTGTAGGGCACTGTTAGATGCTGCTTTGTGGGCCCGCCGAGTGCCTTGAATGAAGGCAGGAGCTTTGCGTGTTCGTAGTCAGTAGTATTAGGATTTCAACAATCCATAATGATATCGTAATAAGCATCAATTGTTTTCTGCATAAATACTGTTTGATTTTAAATGATAAGATGCATGTATTGTTAAGCGTAGGTAGCATCCAGCTCGAAATGTAAGTGTTTGAGTACGATATTAAATCAATGAATACCCGGACAATCATGTACATGGTCCTTATTGAACTGTTCATTCAGTGAAGAGTAAGTAAGACGGTCACAATTCTGAAGCCTCTGGTATAGTTGGGATGTTCATTTGTTCGTCTATAGTGATGTTTCCTTCAGCCCTTTTCCTTCCCTCGTGTACCGACTCATCATTGGCATTTCTTTGAGTGACAATTGTGGATCCTGGAAGTGTGCCCGAGGCTTGATTGGACTCTAGTAAAGCGGGCGTGCCCAACCCCTCCATAGCAAGCACCTCGCGTAGCGTTTGCTCAACTTCTTCCGTCCGCTTCGTCCGCTGGCCTCCTTTCCATATGTAGATAGCCGAAACTATACCACACAGAAAGGATGCAGGAATTAAAATTCCAGTGCTCCAAGCGGGGCGCTGAAAACTGCGGAATATTAAAAATTAAGGGCGTAAGCAAATGTCGTGCAAGCCGCATCCTTCATTACTTACCGATTCATACCCCACATCGTGCCGCATAATATGATCTGTAAGACAATTAAAATAGGTCTGCTGGTAATAGTGAGATATATACCTGAAAAATGGAGTTACCATCAATAAACAAACAGATCAGAAGTGCAGTGCTAAAAGCAATTAAGTAATAGAAAGGGCGCGGAGGTATATGATATGGCATACTTGATTGGGAATGCCTGCAGAAGATATATATCATTTAACCAGAATTCTGGTATAAATAAATCTTACCCTATGAGTTTCTGTACCATGAGGACGGTACCAGGTTTGGCTTTCTCGAAACCTTTCTTGCTCTAGAAGGTGACATTTAGGTTATGCATTAGTAAACTGGCACATGAGAGATATGCACGCACGATAGTGCAGATCTTGTTGTTGCTTCTCAGTGAGGACATGAACATAATTTGGGTCATAGATGGGGTCCGGAAGGTCATCAGGATCATATAACTGTGGTAGGCCTGCTTTTTCCCGTAGAATCCTCGTCTTTCGCTTGTAATTCCAAATTTTGTAGACCCCTATAGCCACCTTATCAGGATCATATCTTTGAAAACATGTTTTGGACGTGACTTACTATATGTATCCAGCACACGAAACGGGATGAGACCAATTCCAGTGACCGAGAATAGTCCTGACGACCTGGACATCAGAGAAAATTCATCAGCCTGAGAGAAATCCCACCGTCTATAATCTGAGATGCCACTTCAATCCAAAATCCTTGAGTGTTGTCATTATGAAGGTTGATCCATTTCGCTAGAAGGACAACCAGGCCAGCACCCCAAAAAACTTTATTTTATGTCAGCTTTATTTAATATGTGAATGCCTTGCACTTACCAACTAAAAACCCGTATATGCCTACTAAAATCTGATTTAGATCATACGCGAGTCAAGGAAAGCGTGATGAAAGTATATATATCGCGTACTTACCCCAATGGCTGAAACAAGGACATTCAAGATATTTCAGGGGATTTGATCAATCAGTAGTTGTTGCGACTCACGAGTTTTAAGGAATGACCAAACACCTCTCATGATCCGACGAAATTTCGCTCTTCTAGTTAGGAGATCTTCTACATGACGATCCAAGGGGTCGTCAAAATCCGTCACGCTTTCCTTTCCTTTCCCTTTTTCTGTATCTGTGGTTTTCCGACGATGGTCTGGTGACGATAGCACTATGACTGGTTTTCGAGAGTAGAACTCTGAAGGTGGACTGCGATAATTATACGAGTTACGCCTTTTTCGACGAGCGAGTTCATCAGGAAAGCTCACACTAGAATTGCATTTGCTGCATTGATCAAATTCGACACCGTCGCAATTTCTGGGTCTACAACAATATTGCTTAACATTTTGAGTTCACTTCGGGTATGAGGGCCTACCTATGACATCCAAGTGTTCTACTATATCATCGTGATGGTGCTCGTCTTCACCCTCGTCTATGTCCGAAGAGCGCAAACTCAATGCACTATCAACTACGCCTGGTTCTCTGTCACCAGACGTCGGATAGGTTTGAATATCAAGCTGAGAACCCTGTATGGTGATTGGGGAGATTGAACGTCTCGTCGGTCCAGGAGAACCAGGAGTATAAAAGCTGCCCCGAGATATTAAAGCCCGTGTGCGTGACTTACTCATGACATGGTCAGCCACTCTACTACCCGATTGGCTCGAGGACCTTTGGAGGGGCGGACGACGAGAAAATGTAAAGGAGACTCCTGTGGTAGTTGGCCGACGGGTTCGAGGTCGCGATTGGTATGGCCCTGCAGGACCAAAGGTACCGGCTTTTTGCATTGGGGCATGAACCGAAGAGAAATCTGAAGTCTCAGAAAAGACATTGGCAAGACGGCGGGAAGGTGTCGGTGGTTCTGTAGAGCACTGCTCGACGCCAGAAATAGTCGAATAAGCAGATTTGCTGACCCTAACGGAAGGCATTTCTGTACAATAACTTCGTGTTGAGGGAAATGGTGGTTGGTTGTTGCAGTAAACACTGACCGTCAGCGTATTTCCGCAACTGAAGCTAGAAGCCAGTTGCAAGGCTCCACAGGAGACGCATGGGGTAAATTTTACATTTTTGCATGTAAACCACGCCTGTTCTGGGCTTTACCAGTTGCCGCTGGCCGTCGGGGTCCACGGTGGGGAGCTTCAAGTTTTTAGTTGGTGGGGTAATAATACTAGCATCTCATGCAGTGGACATGTCATGACGATTGTGGAGCAGGACCAAAAACACACTGCGGAAGGCACCGTCTCGTTTAAGTCGTTTATTAGGCGCCGTAAGATAAGATAAAATGGTGGATCAGCAAGCCCAAAATACTGAAAACGTCTACAATATCATACAGGTAGAGTGGTAGCGATCAAGGTAACATTATGCAAATGGGTATTGGCAGTGATAATAAAGATAAGTCAGCCATTTAATGTGCTCGACTATTACTATTGTTCAATACAGAACTATAGAACGATTTTTTCGTTGGCTGTCAGGCCTAATGACTGTCTTATCCGTCCGTACACTGACGTGCATGAAGAATGATCACTGGCAGCATAAATAACTTTATCATGTATGAAAACTACGATACTGGGTCACCTTTGTACCGTTGCCATGAACAGGGCGCCTGCGTCTCAATTGTCTCTTGCTCTGGTGCAACATCTACGGCTTTGGCTTCTCTTGCGTGAGGGACATTGATGTCAAGCTGCGAGGCATCTATCGATGCGATTCATTTGCTTTTTTTGACGGGCTTTTGCGCTTCCGTGGATGTGACCTGGTGAAGGGCTATTTGGGGCAAGAAGGAGCCCTCATGAAGATTGCTACACTTGATGGTCCAAGTTTGCTCATAGATAATACGAGTCCATCAATACATTCAAAGGATGCCACAGCCATGATGCCAAAGAAAATATGAAAACTGAGGGCAATGATGTCAGATCACTGGGAAGATTTATGAACATCATACAGACCTTGAAAACTTGAAGTTTTCAGCCAACTTTGAACTCCGCGAGTCTCAGCTCACTATTCGGCAACCCGGTTGACATTGGATGCCGGACTCGGATACTTTTCCTGTTGCGATCATGTCCGAGTCCATCATTGCCAGTGACCTCGTTGGATCGTGAGCCGTGTACGGCCAGGAATCCATGTTGTACTTTCCCAGTATCAAAGGTCGCTATCCTGTTGGTGCGACAACATTTCAGCTTGCGGTTCCCTCGCCAATCACTGTTGGTACATCGAAAATCCGCGCGGGTGGGCAAAACGGAGACCTGAAATCAGCGCTCGTCGTGGAGGAGATCGCATTTACGGCTTATTATCCTGCCCAAGTTCGAAATATTAAGAGAACGAGAGGTCTGGATTGGTTAATAAGGTGTGTACAGTTCAACTTCTGACATGCAAGCGCTTAGTCCATTTTATCTGGCAGACCAATTAGAGAGTCACTTAGAGGTTATGCTCATTTTGCAGGTAGGGATATGTTATCTCCATGTGTAGTTTATCCGAATTCCATTCGTTATAATAGGTATATCCACCTGGATAGTCAGGCCTCTCGTGTATCTGTATGGGTCGTTCTTAAGAGTCAGTATTTGGCTTATGGAATCCATAGTCTTTTCATTTCGGTTCAATTTATGCAGGTTCCAGTACATGAGAATGCACCTCTACTAAGCCCTGTACTAGTTTCTGAAGACGCAGAACCGCCTAAACCAAACCAGAATTCGTGGCCTCTGGTTATTTTCTCTCATGGTCTAGGCGGTAGCCGGACTACATATAGGTATCGACAATATCTGTTTCTTGAGTATTCGGGTTATTGACGGATAACCAGTCAGCTGTGTATGCGGCTGGCTTCTTCAGGCCGAGTGGTTCTTGCCATGGAGCACAGGGATGGGTCTGGGCATGTTTGTGTTCCTTCAAGGTCTCCCGCGAAGCTGTATATTAAAGAGTCCGACATTATGTGAGTAGAGATGTATGACTCTTCATACGTTGCGATTAAATCTGATGGAAACTATCAGATGGAGTCCTGATACTAAAGATGAAGAACGCACAATGCTATCCTTCCGAGGTGATCAGCTTACATTTCGACAACACGAGATATACCTTGCATATGCAGCTTTTAGCAAGCTTGTAAAATATGGATATGAAGGACCAGGTAATGGGCTTCAGTTGACTGATGCTAGCAAAATAGATTGGGACAGCTGGACGCAGAAGGATGACGTTGTGCCAATTCAGTGCGATGATAATATAGCTTTAGCAGGGCACTCATTTGGAGGAGCGACCGTTGTGGGTTGAGCTTTTGAATTCTCTCGAAAGGCACCAATAACGCATGAATCAGTTCTCTATTCTATCGACAGATCCCCCTTCATCTGAGTCTACACCAATTCCAGTCAACAAAGCTCTCATACTTGACCCTTGGATTGAGCCCATTTGTTCTCCCGGCCCTTCGCCTGTGCCAAGTCCGAGGGATCGGCCGTTGCCTCGTTTACTGGTGATAAATTCCGAAGGATTTACGCTCTGGAAAGACCACTTCGAAAGGCTTGTTGGCGTCGTTGGAGTATGGGAACCCGCAGGACGGAGGTTGTTAACTATCGGTATTGTTATTTTACTCCATGCTGTTATTAATGTACTCATTCGTATCAATATATGCCTAGTTCGTTCGAAACACATTTCATTTTCTGATTTCCCACTACTTCCGCTCACAATAAAGAAGAAAGCACATATTGTTATGGACATTATTTCAAAGCTTTCGCTCGCATTTCTAGACGGCAGCATAGACAACGCATTAGATGATATCCGTACGCGGAAAATGGAGATCAAAATCGTTGGGATTAAAAAGGACGGTCGCCCTTCACGGCAGCTTGTTGGAGATATCGGAGACGTTATAGTGCATTGAATTCATATATTCTGTGAATCTTCTTGATAATCCTTCTTACCTTTTTTTAAAGGACAGGGGTATGTTGTGTGGTGATGTTTGGCACCTGGTGTACAGATTGTATCGATGTGACTCGTTTGGTCGCATAGATAATAATGCACTTTCAGCTTTTCCCCAGAACATCACCATAAGTATTTGGCCATCAAGGAAAAGTTCTTGATATTTCTGATAACTTGCTTCCGTCTTCTTTGCACGCCTCGTTATTGATTCTGACGTACAATCGAGCCTGAGCATGGCACCGACATCAGACGCATCCGTGGACTCATTGATTCCTCTGTTCAAGTCAATCGGTTTGACGCAATCGAAAGCAGCAGAGGCATCAAAAAACCCCAAGAGTGCGGGTGTACTTCGCGATGTTATCGTGACTCATGGGCTCGCTGATGTTGGTCTCGATGAAAAGCAAGCCGTGTTATTTGCTGCTCTGGCGGGACAGCTCATCAAGGTAGAGGGCATGGGTGAATCTGAACGCGATTATGTAGTGAAAGCGATTCTAGAGGGGAAGCTCAAATCTGTCGATCAAGTTACTGGTAAGTTTGATTATTCGGATAGTCTTTACTATGCCTGTGCAGTTTAGTGCTTGCTACAAGTGTACTGATCGATGCTGTTTGTCTTATCCTGTAGCTGCCACGAAATATCTCGAATCGAATCCAGGTCCCATCGATGACAATGAATTCAACAAATACTGTGGTGTCGGTCAGTTGCATCGATATCATATCTCATCCGATTCTTCTAATACGACTGTGGCCATAGGGTTTACCATTACCGCAGAAGAACTTCTAAGCTCTGCAATACGTTACATCGAAGATAGCACAGTAGCTGGGTGGGCTAACCTAGGCCCCACTATAAGTGGGTTGAAGGCCACGCCTGAGCTACGATGGGCTAACCCACTCGAGATGAAAAATGCTGTTGAGAAGGCTTTCACTGAAAAGTTCGGCACAAGAGAAGTTGGAAAGCCGAAAGGGAAGGTTAGTTTTTCTCCCTTTTCAGCATCTGCGCATTATCCAAGCGAGTCGACGCGGTTAAATCAACGGGTCCACTTACTGACGGCAGTATTTGTTGTAGGAGCCGAAAAAGGAGGGTTCTGCAAAACCAAAGGCGGCAGCCACGGAGACAGCATCACTGGCAAGCACTAGCACCAACACTAGGAAGTCTGTCTTCGAAGAAGGTTTTCTGGGTGCTCTGCATAAACCAGGCGAGAACACCCAGATACACCCACATCTTCGCGAACAGCATCTTGCATCAACAAACGGTCTCGTCTTCACCCGCTTTCCACCAGAACCTAATGGCTTCTTACATATTGGACACTCAAAAGCCATTTTTGTCAATTTCGGTTATGCGGCGCATCATGGAGGAAAGTGCTACTTGCGCTATGATGATACGAACCCTGAGAAGGAGGAGGCACGATATTTCGAGAGTATTCTCGAAACCGTTCGTTGGTTGGGATACGAACCGTGGAAAATCACATACTCCAGCGACTATTTCGATCAACTATATGATCTAGCGGTGGAGCTTATTAAACGAGATAAAGCTTATGTGTGCCATTGTTCTCGTAAGTGTGGCGATTTTAGGATTAGGCTGAATACTGAATATAATACCTGGTCTCAGAGGAAGAAATCAAAGCAAACAGGGGCGAAAAAGTGTCAGCGCCCAAAGCTTGCGCCCATCGCGCACGACCAGTGGAGGAGTCGCTAATAGAATTTGAAAAGATGAAGAACGGTCATTATCGACCTAAAGAGGCCAATTTGAGGATGAAGCAGGACTTAACAGATGGTAATCCTCAGATGTGGGATTTGACTGCCTACCGAGTATTGGATGCCACTCATCATCGGACTGGTGACAAGTGGAAGATTTATCCTACATATGACTTCACTCATTGTTTGGTTGATAGCTTTGAGAACATTTCGTGAGTAACTTCATGTCTGGCGCTCAATGCACTGACCGATTCAAATCCTCTCGTGATGTCTTAGGCATTCCCTTTGCACAGTGGAGTTTATCGCCTCGCGTCAATCTTATGAATGGCTATGTGATGCGCTTGAAGTTTACAAACCCAGACAGTCTGAATATGGCCGACTTAATGTGCAAGGTACCGTTATGTCGAAACGAAAAATTCTTACACTCGTGAACGAGAACTATGTCAACGGTTGGGACGATCCACGACTTTATACATTAATTGCTCTTCGAAGACGTGGGATCCCCCCAGGTGCTATCAAGTCCTTCGTATCAACTCTCGGTGTCTCCACAGCGGCATCTAATATCCAAGTTGCACGATTTGAGCAGACTGTCAGGCAATACCTTGAAGGAACTGCTCCACGCCTACTCATGGTATTGCTACCACTGAAAGTTACAATCGAAAATCTTCCAGAAGATTATGTTCTCATGGTGGAGAAACCGCTTCATCCCAAGGTCCCAGAACTTGGGACTTCCACCATTCCTTTCACGCGCACAATTTATATCGATGCAGATGATTTCAGGTTAGAAGACTCCAAGGACTATTTCAGGCTTGCACCCGGAAAAACAGTAGGGTTGTTCCAGGCACCACATCCTATCACATGTACCTCGTACAAAACAGATCCGACATCTGGAGATGTCATCGAGCTTATCTGCCGACTTGAAGATTCGGGCTCTGCGAAGAAACCAAAGGCTTTTATCCAATGGGTTGCAGAGCATAAAGCTTCAGGAAGCCCTGTGCGGATCGATGAAACTCGTATATTCTATCCATTGTTCAAGAGCGACAATCCTCTTGCAGCAATTCCTGACTTCAAAGCTGATATAAATCCAGATAGCTTGGAAGTCATCAAGGGTGCCATGGTGGAAGTAGGCTTCTGGCCTCTGGCGAAGCGTTTACTGGAAAATGCTCGCGCTGAAAGCAAGGCACAGGCGGAGCATGTTTCAGGAGACGTGAAGAGTAAATCGTACACTCCAAACGGGCAGCTTGCTGGGAAGGAGTGCGTGAACTTCCAGGGCCTGCGAGTTGCATATTTCGCATTGGATAAGGACACGAAAGCAGCGGCTCTGGATACCAACAACACCCATGGACAAGAGGGTGATTTTCTTGTATTAAACCGCGTGGTTAGCTTAAAAGAAGATTCAGGGAAGTCTTAGATGGCCAGAGGCGGGGTGAAGAATGCACAGGCTTTTCAATTACTTTACATATAATTTTAGAAGAAATTTGTATTTGAGACAACGAGGTATGATATCATGCAGCTACCAAAGCGTGTAAACTATAGATCTCCTTCCTGACAGTGTAGTACACATCAGAAACGTTACCCTCCAATTCAACTCGTCCCCTGGCTGTTTTTCGGACAGATACAGTCTCCTCCAGAGTGTCAGAGGGCTGATTACGTTTCGCACCTGCACCACAGATAAGCACACCTTCTCCGATCAACTCTGCTTGAATGCCGACAGAGGCTAAGCGAGTTTTAAGTGCAGTAAGCTTTAGTTCCCCGATCATAGTTGAATGTGGGAGGGTCTGTGTTGGCCGAGAACCTAATTGGCGTCCTCTTAGGAACAGTTTCCTGTCCGAAGAGTCTGAAGGAAGGGCGGAAGATATCGCAGGCTCAAGCACGGGGATAGTAGAGCTGACGTGGCTGGCCACGCGCCCAGTCACATAGCCCACTTCATTGTCTTCGAACTAGAAAGGATGTAAGCTCCAGGGCAACAGACACCTAAACCCTGCGCGTTACTCACCCTTGACATTTTGAGCGTATTGAGCAGCTCATCACTGAGCAATATGGAAAAGGTGTTCGTTTGTTGGCCAAGCCGAATGGTCTCACCTGTCGAGGGAGCATATATATCTTTTGTCATGGCGCGGATGTTGGCGCAACTGTCGATGAGGGCGCTGGTCGCACTATCTGGAGCGTGTACAATGATCTAGGAAAATGTCCTCAATGAGAGGCAGTGTTTCCTGCGGCAAAGTGCTCACCATTTTGCGTGGATTCACTTGCGGAACTATGGTCTTAACTGCACGTCCGTCATTCAGTCCTTCCATATCAACAAATAGCAGGCGGCATGCCAGTTGTATTTCTACATCGGAAGTGACAAACTTTGAAGGAGGTTCGCGCACTATCTTCTACACATTCGGTTCAATAAGAAGGTCCTCAAGTATAATAGTCGACTGACCTTAGCTTCTTCCTCTGCTTGTTTTCTTTTAGCTTCCTTCAATTCGTCGCTCTCAGCATCCTCTTCGAGTACTTTACCCTTCCGAAGCCACATTCCAACATCAATCGTCTCACCATATTCGTCCACCCTTCGTTTCTTCTCGACGTAAGGGAACATACGAAACCGCTGAGGTTGGCCACCTACAGTCTTGAAGAATGATGTCGATTTGGAGACATTCCCCTTGATATAGATATCGAATGACAATAATTGCTTAGTCAGCCCCTCATCCACGTCCAAGCCCCAGTCTGTGCCATCTTCTCCCCTGTCTGCTTTTCGTCGACGCCGAGCGCTTATTGCTGGACTGGATATTTGTTCTCCCGTATCCATTGCATCATTCTCAAGAGTTCGATCAACCTCGTCTTCTTCTTCGATGTCTGATTCAGAGTCCTCGTCGTCACTCTCGTCTTCGTCCGCTTCAAGCATCAGTTGATTGCGAGCGAGAGCAGCTTGTTGAACAGCCTCTTTCTCCTTGGCCACACGCTCTTTTGCAAGGTATTCTTCGAGTTCAGCCCCTTGTAAGGGAATTTTGGAGTTTATCTGTAAGATCGATGGGCCTTCATAAAAAGGCAGCTGGCGAGGTCAAGCGAATTACCTTTAGTTTCATAGTACCATCCATCATAATGTTGCTACCAATTTTCCCCTTGTCCCACTTGTCGTCTGCCCTTTGAGAATCATTCCACTTGTCAAATAATATTCGCCCAAGAGTGCCTTCTTCTCCTCGACTTGTCAGAAGGACCACATTGTCCGGAACTACAGCAAAATCTGAGAAAAGTAGTCGGGAAGGACCATGCGAGAGTGAGGCAGGCACAGCTAAAATAAGCTTAGGGTCTTTAGAAGAATAAGTCTGTAAGAGAGCCTGTGGGTTTGGGAAGAACTCTAGATGCCTGAGAGCGGAACAAATATTAGCCCTTTCCTCCAGACTGAGATCTGTTGCTTACTTGAATCGCAGTGCAAATGCACCTAGAGCTTCATCTTCTCCTTCATCATCTCTTCTCCTCTTATTACCACCTGACTTCCCACTCCCGTCAACACCGACATCTTCTTTGCTTACTGTACCACCAAGCCACTCCATCATACTGCGTACAAAAGTAAGCATCTCACGGCCATTGCGAGAAAGCAGGCAGATTGGGTAACGGAAATCGGCGAACTTCCAGTGTTGGTCAAGGAGAACAAGGAGTTCGAGTACACGTGTGCTAGAGTCGCAAGGGAGGAGGAGGGATGAACGTGATGAAAGGGTGGCACTTATTGTGTCTGAGTAGAGTTGCAGGTGAAACACATAAGCCATTAACCACTGACGTACAAGGGCGTACTTACCGATCAGTGCAGCATCTCGATCTTTCCTTCTGCTCGTTGTCACATTTGCCCGTTCAGCATCCGTAATAAGAAGATCAGGTCGGGCAAGAGCCTCGACAATACCACCAGAAGCTGGTCGAACGAGAACTGTGCCGTCAAGGTGACGTTCACGCATGTGATTTATGTCAACAGCGTAAAGTATTGTTCCGGCAGATGGGGAACGTATTTTCCATATAGTTCCACCAAGGGAGTGCCCGGCATTGTAAGGAGTAATTGTTATACCCTGGCATTTTCCTGCAATGTTGGATAGTTCAGATTCGCTTTAGTAAAGTGCACAGTAACACGTACCTTGCAGATGAGTAGGTTGGGAATATCTCAGAGTGTTCATAGCATCATACGCATCGTGAACTTCAAGCACAGTTGCGATGTATTTGCCACTTGTTTTTTTGGGCTGTGACTCAGGTGATTTTTGAGACCCGCTTTCTGTTCCTTCCAAGGCACTGTTATGATGTTGGTTTTCACTATCTGTATCCACATCCTGCTCTTCCCTGATTCCCTCTACATCCTCATTGGTCGCAATACGTCCCGTGGCTTGTACAGGAAGGGTGCTATACGCAGGTGCTTTCAGGCCCCAGCGAGAGTAAGCATATGCATAAAGCCCGGTATGTGCGAGGTCTCCATGAGAGAGGAGTACAAGATCAACTGTAGGCGAGCACCTTGCAGTAATGTATTAGGATACAATATTCAGCGTAAGAACTGTATGAGCGTACTCTCGTAAGGCTTGGCAGTATTCCTCCCAGTGATATGAGTGCTGTCGTAAGTCCTCTGATTTCACTGCAGAGGAGGATGGTTCTGGACTCCAATCCGGAGACCCACAGTCGAGAAGAATACGGACGTCGTCGACTTGTAGGAGATATGCGAGTGGAACTGTCCGTGACGAGCGTGCAGCGCCAGAAAGCGGTGTGAAGGTTATCATCTTTGCTCAACAAAAATTGAAGGATTTTCAAATTTGCCTGTTAGTCGGAGGTAGACTCATAATGCCGGTGCCAGTGAGAGCTTCAGCCACAGTGTTTGTTTGTTTCAAAGGCTCTTGCCAAATAATCGGGGCTCACCGCCGCGGCGACTGTACATCATGATGTAGTACGTGTACGTTAAAATCGACAGCATGTGGTACTGCGATCCATGTGATACTATCCAGTCTTTCCGGCATCATAGCTATTTGTACATCGCATCAAATGATGCAAATACGTTCATGCAGGACGACCACATGTAACTTACTGTCCTGGGATGCTTCAGCCCTCCCACTGCACTATGAACTTTTTCTGGATCGTGATCAAGTTAGCCGCAAGGCATAGGACGGGGCTACTTTTGATGTCGTCTGCAGAATGTATACGGCTTGGAGTGAGGCAGAAACCAATACTGCATTCATGGATCGTCTTCCTTAAATAACTGTGACGTCATGTACATTGGATCGGTGAGAATGCAAATACAAACCAGCATCGTGCTTATTTGCAAATACTTATTGTGACTTGTTCCAGTCCGAAGCGTTCTGCTGGTCTCCATCCCCTAAACGCTACTGCGCTCCACCCACTGTTCTTTCGTCTTCTTTCAGGTTTGCAGCAACCGTAATGCCTGTCTCCACATTTTCAGCTGCTGCCAACATCACTCCAGGTAAGAGACTCGTAGAAATATCTATGTCGGACCCGTTTTGCTGACTCAATGTGCGGTAGTCGTCGTGAAGACGTTCTACACTCATTCAAAACGAAAGGGCAAGAAGTTGAGAGAGCATGTCAAAGAAGATGAGGCCAGGGATGACATATTCTTCGACGAGTATGTACATTTTCAATCCCATGCTATTCAATTCGTTCACAACGCGCAAGAGCGTTCAATATAGTGAAAGCATTCATTCTTATGGGGACAAAGAATACAGTAGAATCTCTTCAAGCTTTGTAAGTCACTTCTTGTTCCCGTCCTAGATTGTTTTGTGTTTATGCATCCTAGTACCAACACTCATGTGCCTGCCTCGCCATGGGCCGCTGTCTGTCCTGTCCGTATACCATTCTACTCCTGTAATCGTGCTGCCGATATCCTCATCGATTGGTTTGGTCCTGAGGATCTCAAGCTCATTGTTGGAGGTGAAAAATGGTGGCAAGTACGTGGATTAGATGGCATCGACGGCGAATGGATAGCAGAGAAGGGACAGCTGAGCGACGAGAAATTCAATATCAACAGTACACAGAAGCTAACAGATTCGCAAAAGGAGATAAAGAGAATGGAACAACTAGAAACAGTTATGGTAAGAATTGTTTTCCGAGATGATAATAAATCCTCATATATGATGATGTGTTTAGCTTTACGTTCACGGAGGTACGTTCCTAATGGTTACTCTGCTTTAATATATCTTCACTTTGACTACACAGGAGGGTATTTCTGGGGCTCAATAAGTAACTTGAATAACTATCTGTATCAACGCTATCTGAATTTACTTTTTCCCCCTGCAGATACTCATCGCTATCAGATTCTTCGTTATGGTGTGTTACATTCTCTGGCTTCCGTTCAGGTCATGATATTCTTTTCAAATTAGCCCGCAAAGCTAAGGGACGTGCATTTGCTGTCAATTATCGGTATGTGTTTTGATGATAGAACATTGACGAATCGTTGAACCATATTTTGCTAGCAAAGCTCCGCAATACCCTTGGCCTTGCCCCCTGCAAGATGTTTTGGCAGCATGTAAGGGTGTTCCTTGAGTATCATCCTTCTTGTCATCTATAACAATAAATCATTCTCAGACCTTTATCTCATTGATCCCCCGCCTAATGCTGTACACCAAGCAGTCCCAGCCTCAAAGATCGTCTTTGCAGGTGACTCAGCTGGTGGTGGTCTTGCTCTGACAGTCCTTACGATCTTACGCGACGTGGGTATGCCATTGCCTGCTGGTGCAGTTCTCATCAGTCCATGGGTAGATCTGACACACAGTTTTCCGAGTATCATGAAGAACACCGAAACTGTGAGTTTTATTTTCCGCCAGCTTTCACCAATTTCCAAACTCAAAAGGTGTTGATTAATGTTGGTAAAAAAAATAACGATAGGATATCATTCCACCGCATGGTTTTCTCAGCAAACCCTCGGTTCTTTGGCCTGTCGATGTTATTAAAGATGGAGGGCGCGTGACGAAGGCTCAAAGCAACCCTCCACCGAAACCTGGCCATGCTGATACCATGTGGCCAGAGCAGGGGCGTGTCAAGAAGATGATGAAGCGATCCCAAGGTCACACAAAGGTACCGAAGGATGTAGGAAAGGAGAAGAGTCCGCAACCTCAGGACACGATGATGTCTTTTGAACACGGAAAGGATGACATGGAAAACAATATGGGTGGGGTCGATGGAGCAAGCGCCAACACAGATAAACGCGGTACTTATAAAGTAGAAAGTTCTCTCCCTCATGGCGAGGGTCTCATTGACGGCCGTGGACCTGACTCGAGACCTAGTCTACCAGACCCTGATGACATCGACTTTTGGCAGCCCAAGCCGCCAAAAGTACTCATGAAGGATCCGCACAGTGTTCCATTGGAACTGCGCTCCCAAATCCAGCAATATGCGACTACCGAGTGAGCTCAGAGTCTGATGGTTTTTATCATATATGTTGAAACATTTATGGCAGGCAGCTTTCTCATCCACTCGTCTCGCCGATCCTTCAGGGCTCCTTGGGTAACCTCTGCCCTCTGTATATTATCACAGGAGACGGCGAAGTTTTGCGTGATGAGATTATATATCTCGCACATCGCGCTGCTCACCCAGATGAATATCCTGTTCGCGAGGGTATATTAAGGGATGGCTGGAGACAGAAGGAGAATGCTAAAAAGTTCACGAAACCCACGAAAGTGCACCTTCAGGTCTTTGATGGCAAGTAATGAACTGCTGCTATCAGTAGTGATGTCTCCACTCACTAACGTGCTGTAGGGATGTGTCATGTCTTGACTGTCTTCATTTTCACCCATAGTGTAAGCACTATATGCTTGGTGTCTTATCTGCCATTTACAATAGGTTCTGCAGGCGAAATATGCTTATCGATCTATTGCTGAATTTGTAAAGCACGTCACACAAAATTCTGATGAGCATCTCGCTCAGAACCCTTTCCCGGAGCTTCATCGTCCAGCTTCACACATTTCCTCTGATAGTCATTCTGACAAACAGAACAAAACATCGCATCAACCTAAACATAAACATAAAGAAAAGGTAGTTGACAAATCAGTACCGCTGCATCACACCACGTCAAAGAGCTCGCCATCGCAGAAGGAGAAGACTGACGTGCAGCTATATAAAGAGAACGAAGACGAGCTTGAGAAGCAAATACAAAATCACAAGGCAGAGCAGGTCCCATGTTTGGCCCACGGAGATATGCCTTCAGTACGGGTCGTTCGTGACCAAGAGGTGTTGTTGCCAATTACTTCATTATCCTGTGTGTCTCACAATTTGTCGTGTACAGCATGATATTCCAAATGTTCTCATGATTCGTGAGCGTGTCGATATCCGGGGGCACGTTCGAGCTATGGAGCCAAAGGACCAAATACCAGCGCTAGCATTGAAACCTGCTGAGGTTGGCATCATAAAAGAAGATCCGCTGTTCAAGTGGCTGCAAGGTCAGGAGGAATGGGACAAGCGTTATAGAAAGACTGCAGAGAAAGTTATAAAGAAACGTCTCGAATATACGGCAAAGGCACTGTTGATGATCAGCCACGCAAGAGAGCAGGGGTTAATACTTGAAGGGGAAGGTCGCACTGGTAGCTCACCCACCCGTCCAAAGACGGAAAGAGTGAGTTCTTCTGCGACAGGTTCTTCCTCGCGCACAACCCACGGGAAGATCCAGGAAGATAGAAGATGGGGACCCTTGGACCTCGCAGATGAGAGGCCGCCACCGTCTGCTATAGCTGCAAGGCTCGATACTGTACGTCACCCTTGCTGGCTTCGTTATCTAATGTTTAATCACAACATCGCTTAGCCTGAAGCACTTGCACTCATTAAGAAGAGTATCTACCACACTGCTCCCGCCACACATAAAACAGTGCCAAAGATGAAGACATCAGATGCTATCAGGGCAGCGTTTGACCCCAACGATGATCCATACAGGCCACCGGACCAGTCTGTCTCTGAACAGCAGGTTCGCACTAGTGTCATGCACATCCATGGACTGAGAGTATGGGAGTCGCTTGTAAGGTACGTGAGCAAAATGAGGCGATGACATGGTCAGTACTTGATTACGTATTTTAGTTACTTCATGCGCAAGAGCTCGATGAAGGCGGGTAATGGCGTACGCGCTGCTGGCAGCCTGGTGGCTGGGGCTGGGAATAAAATTGGGGTAACGTCGTCTGATTGACCGTGACGTGAAATCATGAACTATTAGCGTCCCACTGGCGCATTGCATTCGTTATGTTACATCATATAGCCTTGTTTTTAATTCGGATAGGACGCTGAACGATGTACATGTGTAGCATAGCCGTATAAGTACAATATTCATTCACCATGCAGACTTCGTGTTAGCACCTGGTGGCACGGACCAATCAGAGGAATCGCTGGGGCCAATACAATTGAGGCGTGGGAATGTATATTAAGTAAGCGACATGTGCTTGTCGCTCTTTTAACCCTTGGCCCTTTCTTTGAGCAATCACCCCATCCTCGACTTTCGTCCACTCCTGTAAGTACTTTTCTACGCGTCGTTCCGTGTCGATGGCACAATACTTATAAACTATCTTCACAATCCAGCTCCATCTTTCGAAAAAATGCGTGAAGTCATCTCCGTGCACGTTGGCCAAGCTGGTGTCCAGATTGGTAACGCCTGTTGTAAGTATAATGAATTTGCATCAAATCGAGTAGTGGATTTGGATCTGGCAAACATATTTTGAAGACGCGTCCACTCGCCTTCCTTTAGCTGTAATCGATGACTCATGAGTGGCACGATGCTGATAATCACTTGATTCTTCTAGGGGAACTGTACACCGTCGAGCACGGTCTCAGTGTAATTACCATTTTTCCTCTTTTATTCCACATTCGATGTTAATCGATAATATAAAGCCCGATGGCCGTCTTGTTGAAGGTTCGCCCTCAGCCAACGATGATGGCTTCAGCACTTTCTTCTCGGAGACGTCGTCTGGTAAACACGTGCCGCGTTCGCTCTACATTGATTTGGAGCCGAATGTGATCGACGAGGTCAGGACTGGAACATACCGGAGTTTGTTCCACCCAGAGACCCTGGTCACGGGCAAGGAAGATGCTGCTAGTAACTGTATGTAATCGCATCCTTGGTTTCTATCTTGCTCGTTTTCATCAATGTACCCTAGACGCACGTGGTCACTACACCATCGGAAAGGAGCAGATTGACGTTGTAATGGACAAGGTTCGCCGTTTGGCCGATAACTGCGCGGGTCTCCAGGGATTCTTTATCTTCCATTCATTTGGTGGTGGAACTGGTTCTGGTTTCGGTGCTCTTATCCTTGAGCGTCTTTCCACTGACTATGGGAAGAAATCCAAGTTAGAATTTAGTGTATACCCTGCACCTACAATGGCCAACTCTGTTGTTGAGCCCTATAACTCGGTGCTGACGACACATACGACTCTGAGCACTCGGATTGTTCATTCATGGTACTGTAACTATATCTTCCTTCTATCGGCGAGTCTAATTCGCCTCATTGGCTAGGTTGATAACGAGGCTATTTACGACATTTGCAAGAAGAATCTCAACATCTCTTCGCCTAGCTTCACCAACTTAAACCGATTGATTGCTCAGGTTGTTTCATCTATCACTGCTTCTCTTCGCTTCGATGGGTCTTTGAACGTGGACTTGAACGAATTCCAAACAAACTTGGTTCCGTAAGTAGTGTCGCACTTCAAGTTGTGTGTTACGCTAACAGCTAGCTCAGCTTCCCTCGAATCCACTTCCCTTTGGCCACTTTTGCTCCTATTATTTCTGCAGAAAAAGCTCACCATGAGCAGAACTCTGTAGCGGATATGACATTCTCTTGCTTCGAGACCGGTAACCAGATGGTCAAGTGTGACCCTCGCGAAGGCAAATACAGTGAGTGCCGTAGTTGTAATGTTAATGCACACACTAACATATGTATTAGTGGCATGTGCTCTGTTGTACCGTGGTGACGTCGTTCCCAAAGACGTCAATGCTGCTGTCAGCATCATCAAGACGAAGCGGACGATTCAATTTGTTGACTGGTGTCCCACCGGTTTCAAGCTTGGTATTTGCAATGAGCCCCCAGCGTATGTTCCTGGAGGTGATCTCGCCAAAGTCTCGCGTAGCATGTGCATGTTGTCGAACACGACTGCTATTTCTACTGCATGGAGTCGTCTTGACCATAAATTCGACCTTTTGTACTCGAAACGTGCCTTCGTTCACTGGTATGTGGGTGAGGGTATGGAAGAAGGCGAGTTCTCTGAGGCTCGGGAGGACCTTGCCGCTTTAGAAAAGGATTACGAGGAGGTTGGCATCGATTCGGCTGACGTCGAGGAGGCCGGAGAGTACTAGATGCTTTCTTCTTCGCTTCTTTTTTTCCCGCTAGGTCGTAGTCCGCTTATAATTCTCTTTACTATTGTCTTTGTCATGAATTTTTACGTATACCGCCATTGATATCCATTTGTCTTTACCTCGTGCATTTCTATCTTTTTTTTTACCTACGGAAACAAAATATTACGACTCCTTGTAGTGCAGGTTGTGTGATTTTAGTAACGATTATGAAGCTAGTTGAGGGCACGTACTTGAAGTTGTGCCTTGCTGTCTCTAATTAGTGCAAATGATATATCGGACAGACAAAAAATCATGACTGGCGTGCACGATGAATCTTGTCAATGGTTGATATACATTGATAAGTTAGTCTGTATGCGTACCAACAAATGTCTGAATGCCGGATTTCTGGAAATCGAATTTATGCAAAACATATTATGGGTGTCATTGAGCGGTTCTGGCTGTTGCCTAAAAGGGCATTTCGTTGCAGCGACATTTTTTGTTGACTCCCCTTGCCCTTCGAACATTTCTTGGGTGACCTTTTCCTCCGTTCCACCACCCGCCCACGACACATCCACCATTCATCAACAACGACAAGATGCGTGAAGTTATCTCTCTCCATGTTGGCCAGGCAGGTGTACAAATTGGCAACGCCTGCTGTAAGTTGTCCCTGCAGCGTTATGTTACTTGGTGGCAAACATTGTACTGATGGTGGTTGGCAGGGGAGCTGTACACTTTGGAACATGGCTTGAGCGTAAGTGTTCTCCTTTAATCGACTACTATGCATGTTAAAACTTTTTGCCTAGCCTGATGGTCGTGTCATGGATGGCTCAAACACAGATCAAGGCTTCTCGACGTTCTTTTCTGAGACTGGTGCAGGAAAACACGTCCCTCGTTCACTTTACATCGACCTTGAACCTGGTGCGATTGACGAAGTAAAGACGGGTCCCTATAGGTCTCTTTTTCACCCTGAGACCATGATAACAGGGAAGGAGGACGCGGCAAACAACTGTAAGTCGTAAAAAAACACAAACAATGTTCGATCTTGATTGCTTATCTTTTGGGATATCTTCGCAAAGATGCTCGTGGACACTACACTGTGGGCAAGGAGCTCATTGATCCCGTGATGGATAAGCTCCGCCGCCTTGCGGACAATTGCTCTGGTCTACAAGGATTTTTCGTGTTCCACTCCTTCGGTGGAGGTACTGGCTCTGGCTTCGGTGCTCTTCTTTTGGAGCGCCTGTCGACAGATTATGGCAAGAAGTCGAAACTGGAGTTTTGCGTGTACCCCGCTCCTCAGATGTCTAGTTCAGTTGTGGAACCCTACAACTCTGTCCTTACTACGCACACGACTCTGGAGCACTCTGATTGTTCATTCATGGTAAGTTGGTTGCATTAAAACCTTCGAGATGGAACTCTAACGCAGCAATCGTTTCAGGTTGACAACGAGGCTATATACGACATTTGCAAGAAAAACCTTGGAGTTTCTCAGCCCAGCTTCACCAACCTGAACCGCTTGATTGCACAGGTGGTTTCATCGGTCACCGCATCCCTGCGCTTCGATGGTTCTCTTAACGTCGATCTTAACGAATTTCAGACCAACCTGGTTCCGTAAGTCTGACTTTAATGTGAACTTGTTGTCCATGTATTGATATTTCTCCCAGTTTCCCTCGCATTCATTTCCCTTTGGCTACTTATGCACCCTTACTGTCTGCTGACAAGGCTACTCATGAACAAAACTCCGTTGCTGAGATGACTTTCTCTTGCTTCGAGCACGGTAACCAGATGGTAAAATGATAACTTTTTAATGTGTGGCAGATTTTTAACACCACTGTTCAGGTAAAATGTGATCCCAAGGAGGGCAAATACAGTACGAGATTTTGGCTCAACTTTCTTGCATTATTCTAATTTATTTTCAGTGGCGTGTTGCTTGTTGTACCGCGGTGATGTCGTTCCTAAGGTTGTGCAAGCTGCAGTTGCAAGTATCAAGACCAAGAGGACCATCCAATTTGTTGACTGGTGCCCGACTGGTTTCAAGGTGCGTTCTATGTGGTATTGTTCGTATAGCCTTCGTTGATTGGCGTGCTTAGCTGGGTATATGCAATGAACCCCCTGTGCATGTACCAGGTGGAGACCTCGCTAAAGCTAGTCGCAGCCTTTGTATGCTTTCGAAGTGAGTGTAATTGGGTTTCATATCGTCTACACTATGTTGACCGCACATTTGCAGCACCACTGCCATTTCTGCCGCCTGGGGTCGTCTTGGTGAGACCAAAGCCGCAATTTGTGAATATTATTTTGATTGCTCACACTACTTGTGCAGACTACAAGTTTGATCTGATGTACTCCAAGCGCGCATTCGTTCACTGGTATGTAGGTGAAGGTATGGAGGAAGGCGAGTTTTCCGAAGCCCGTGAAGACTTGGCAGCACTGGAAAAAGATTATGAAGAAGTTGGTACTGACTCTGCAGATGCTGAAGAGGAGGGCGAGTATTAGACACGGCGATTCTCTCTTGATGATGATGGTATAATAATTCTGGTGACCTGTTCAATTTGTTTCGAGTTCGTTTGTTTCCGTTATCTATCGCATTGCTGCTTTCGCTTGTGGTATTGATATTTCCGCATACATACTCAGGTTTTGCTTGTGTTTGCTTATTTCTTTACAAGAAAAGACCTAACATAACACTTCTTCTAGTATGGTAATATGTTTCCGAATATTGTCCATATCATGGGTCGATATTGTTATGAGGAAAAGTACATTTCATGGTTTGCCTGTGTAATGGAAAAAATCGCAAAGAAATGATTGCATCGATTTATTATTATCGACTATGACTTCTACATCTTCTATCGAATCAGGTATTGGTTCTTCTGTGCGTCAATTGTGTTTAAGAATGATAGTTGAGATCCCTCTATTGCTGATCGGAATTGATCTAATCTATGTTGATCGTCACCTCGATCCCATTGGTTGTCATCTTCATTGACACACTATCATATATATGAGCATATGGCAAGTAAAGTAGGCTTAGTTGTCCCCCACCTTGACAGATTGTTGACCAGAAAGTCGGGATTGCAACCTTCCATCTGGGCTTTAGTATGCGTGGTGATAAGACCCAAGGTCTTACACCCTGCAGCTTGGCCACTGCGGACACCAGCAGGAGCATCTTCGATTACTAGACCTGAATACGGAGGTCATTGTTGATCAACCATTGGTTTAGAGAGAAGATGATAGGCAGCTACATTTTTCAGGATCGACGCCACATTTCTGTGCCCCTAGTAGATAAGGATCAGGTCTACGGTAATGTAGTAGTAAGCAACCAGAAGATGTCATTCGTTTACTATAAGGCCTCGTACTTTGGTTTTCCCTGTTTAACGTCTTCAGCAACGACAAAGACGTCTGGAATCGCTATGCCCGCTACTCTTAAGGCTGAAGATGCATAGTTTCGCGTGGCGGAGGTACATATAGCCCAACAGGGCTTAGGGTAGTTTTTCCCCGGAAGCAACTTGGAGAAGCACGTCAGAGTAGGTTGGTGGAACTGTTGGATCCGTTAAACACATACTTCGTCCATGATGGGGCGTACGCCAGAGAGTAGGGTAATTCCTTTGCGTCCATTTTTTGTAGAGGAGTCGATGATAGCCTGTTCAAATCGCATAGCTTCTTTCTATAAGGTATTTGGCTATTATAATCATGAAGATTTCATTATTCGGCGGTGCTGACTTCAAGTTCTGCGTCATCTTGAATTCCACAGTGTTTCTTCAGATTTTCGACGGTTCTAACACCATGCGAAGCTGAGGAGGTAGCGCGTTTGAAAGTGTTATCAAAGTAAAATAATGTGTGAGTACTGACTGCTGAGGATTGCATGGATGTCTAGGCCAGGGTACGACTCCGCAAAAGTCTCCCATGCTCCGACGACACCTGCAGTTGAGTCGACTAGTGTCCCATCCATGTCGAATAATCTATACGAGTCCAACATTAGTGTAAAGTCTGATAGATTCAGTGAATTGACCCGCATACATAGCATCAACGGTGAGAATTGTGGTGGGCATCTTTTCCCTCGGCCACTACGTTGAAAGATGCGCTACAAGGTGGGAGTACAAACCGAAAGTACCCTGACCCTTTCAGCTGTTAAGGGAAAGATGGCTCGATAAAAGGCATCGGGCCGGACATCGTTCACGTTCGTTGAAGCACAAGGATGATAAACCGATATTTTCCCGAACGGGAAAGCGTTCCTATGTTTGGATCCAAGGCTGTTGCCAAACAAACGCTTCGGTAAGCAGCGGTGCATCGCAGTCTCGGTGTCATAGCAAGACTCAAATAGTCTTAGACCTAGTCATCATCATTCATCAATCATGCCGCCTCGACGTCGAACTCAGTTTACACAAGAGAGCATTGATCAACAGCTCCAGCAGATCCACCTCCTCGACCCATCTTCGTCATCTGAGAACCTCGAACAGCTTGGTCCAATAATCAAACAGATACATGCCGGCAGACAGCAAGAAATGTATCTTCGTAACCTGCAAGGGTTAATCGAATCAAAAGACAGTGAAATTGAAAGCATCTGTGCCGACAATTATCAGGAGTTTATATCTTCAGTTTCGACCCTGTTCACCGTGAAGTCATATACGACAAACCTGCGGGAGAAGATTACAAATTTGGATGCCAGCGTGTCACAGGTTGGGAGAGGGCTTGTGGAGAAGAAGAGGGCGCTTTTGCAGTCCAAAAAGACGGCTTCCAGTTTAGATGAAGCAATTGACACCATGCAGGCTTGCTTGCGGGTTCTTGACGTTGTAAATCGTGTCGGGGAAATGGTAAAGGAGGGGAAATATTGGAGTGCACTCAGGGTATGTACTGCACATTCATGCTTATTTTGAC
This sequence comes from Serpula lacrymans var. lacrymans S7.9, assembly GCF_000218685.1. Taxonomy (NCBI): domain Eukaryota; kingdom Fungi; phylum Basidiomycota; class Agaricomycetes; order Boletales; family Serpulaceae; genus Serpula; species Serpula lacrymans. The sequence goes on along the minus strand of NW_006763293.1, from coordinate 2,159,163 downwards.
GTACAAGGTACGATGATAACTTCTCAGTCATTAGAGGATATTCAACGTATGCCATCGACGTCTTTATCCCAAACACCGTTCTATCAGCATATTCTCTCATCATTGCCGTCCCTGCGAAACCAGATACAGAGTGCAGTAACAGCCTCTATGAAACAATGGTTACTGGAGATAAGGAATGTCAGCGGCCAGGTTGGCAAGTTCGCCCTCGAGTCCATGGAATCACGAACGCGTCGATGGAGAGCTCGCCGAGACAAAGATCCAATGTTGAGATTAAGCCGAGTTGGCAGTGCCGTAGAGATGGTAACCCATGAAAGAACAGACAGTGAGTGTTTTTTCCGAATTGCTCATTAAATAAGTCACAAATGAAGATCTGCAGACAATGTGCTCGACAACGAGAAATTAAAAGTAGATTTCACACCGTTACACCAATGCATACATATATATACTTCTCTCGACTCTCTCGACGAATTACGGCAATCCTATCAAGCTGATCGTAAGGTCCGTCTTTTTGTTATGCATGTATTGCTTGTAATCGATCCGTTTGAGTAGGCCCAATCCGACCTCATTCTTCCAACGCCTCTTCCACTATCATCTCTGATCTCTCTAACACAAGAGATTTGTGGCTTTTTCATCATCGAGAATCACGTTCTAAGCACGACGGGAAACTTCCGCTCTGAACGTGATGTCGAGGAGCTATGGGAAGCTCTTGTCACACGATTTTCATCTGCTATAGAGGACTCGGTAAAGGCTGAGACCGATCCCGATGCATTCCTCAAGATAAAAGAGTGTCTCATCGGGTTTATCATGACTCTTGAGGTAACGCAAATACTGTAATCAATGCGCCTTCCCTACTAACGTCCAAGTATTAGTCCTTTACGTACTCTACGCACTCACTACAGTCCTTCATACTCGTCCTCTTTGAGAAATATGCGGCATTACTGGAGAAGCAATTCAGTCATCGCTTTGACACGGTATGTGATCATTGGGCCAGGTCTCTGGAGCTTCAGCTGACTGCTTTCTCACTTACAGATTGTGCTGCAAGATGACCATCAGGCTATGTACGTTGCGAAACCCACCGACCGGGATAACGTGCTCGGAATGGTGTGGCTCAGCCCAATAGAGCAAGAGGAACTTGCCAAGTACGTTGTATTCGTGTCGCCATATATATCTATGACTGGACCCACTAAATTATCATCTCCAGGGGTGCCCTTCCTATGAACTTACCGTGGTCCCAAAGTTTTTATTTATGTTGTCAAGATGTACGCCATGTCGCCTTCATCAGCGCAGTTGTTGTTTGGTCTTAATTTGTGCTGCAGATACGCACTTTTGTTCAGAAATTTTATCAATTTGTGGAGGGCGTCTCACAACATCACGCAAATATTGATGAGCTGTTGAGCAAGGTGAGTGGGCTCCCTCCACTGTTCTCACAGAACTGACCACTACTCGCAGTCACTGGATCAGCTCCTTTCTGATCACGTTAGCGAAAGCGTAGGAAAACGCCTCGCTGGCACATCAACACTTTCCCAGATCGCCCAGATCGTCACTAATCTGGAACACTTTCAAGTAGCATGTTCAGAACTTGAACGGTCGCTTACCAATCTACGGTAAGATTCATGTGGCACTTTGCTTGCTGTCACTTGTTGACCACGTAACAAATTGGATATAGTTCGACTCAACGGGGTGGTACGATTCGTCTAACTTCTTCTGCTTCCTTCTCTGCTACATTATCTCGTGCCCTGCAACGCATTACTGGCCTTATTACGTCTAAGCTTGACGACTTTTTTGAATTGTCTGAGTATGACTGGACGCCACACACTCGCGAAGATAATCCGAGCATGTATTTGTTTGAGCTAGTTCACTGGCTCACCACTGTGGTGGACTCGCTAGTAATCGAAGAGACGTATAAGGATGAGGCTTATAAAGGAGCTGTAGCATACATTGCTGAGTGTCTCATGGTGTGTTCTGTCTCTCTTATGAAAGTCACCAACAAACCTTCTGATGATCTCCGTTTGTAATTTTAAAGGATTTTTTGACGGGGAAACATATACCGGCCATCAATGAGAATGCAATTTCTAACATCCTGGTCGATGTTGACTTTCTCGATGGAGAATTCAAGCGCATCAAAAGGCCGCATCTCATCATAGTGTTTAGCGAGCTTCGTACCGTGAGTTTACTCAGTATCATTTATAATTCTTGGTTTCACGTATCAATCGCAGATGACTGCCATCGTACTGAATGATAAAGTCCAAGATTACTTGGTCCCCCAAATCCGCCAAGCGTCATACAGCACTGTGAAGCCTAAACGGCTACAGGTGTTACTTGAGAAGCTTTCGAAGTACGGTGCTTCCTGTAGAGATAATGCATCTCGAGATAAAGGAGAAAAACGCAGGAAACAGGCAGATGCAGTGGGTAGACTGTTCCCCGGAGAAAATCGCTAGCTATTAGTATTGCCCATGTTGTTCTCATTTCTTAATTTATGTCGCTCGCAAACGCTCCTGTTCGCCCTGGATTTTCCAGGAGTTTTATAAACCTCTAAGGTCAAATTTATACACAAAATGGAAATGTCGGAAACGAGGTGAAATCCTTGTATAACGAACGGGAAGCCAGTGGAATCAATAAAAGGAAATAGAGTGGATAATGATGAGAACAAGACGAGCGAGGATTCAGTAATAAGCTGTATAGGTTTTTGACATCACATAGGATCGTAGAGTGCGGTAAGGCTAACACAAGACCCGGAAGACGTAAAAACAGTGGACCACTATCCCCGACGCTTGATGTTCGTCGCCAACCACTCGAGACCCTCATAAAGACCATCCCCAGACGTGGCACAGGCAGCCTGTTAAGAATGAGCTCAATCTGTGGATACGTACTGCAGGCAACAAAAGGCACAAACCTGAATGTACCAGGTTCTCTGTCTGAGGCCGTGTAGACCAAGCTTGTCGGTTATTTCAGCAGCGTTCATGGCATTGGGGAGATCTTGCTTGTTGGCGAAGACAAGAAGGAGAGCATCGCGCAGTTCGTCTTCGTTTAACATTCGTTGGAGTTCCTCGCGAGCCTCCGAAACACGTTCCCGATCGTTAGAGTCAACAACGAAAATGATACCCTGGGTATTTTGGAAGTCTGCATAGAGTTACTGAGTGACGACAAGGACACTGGTGGCGGTTGCTAAGACGTACAATGCCTCCAGAGAGGACGGATCTTGTCCTGTCCTCCAACATCCCATACCGTGAACGAAATGTTTTTGTATTCCACAGTCTCGACGTTGAACCCTGAAAGTCATGAGTACAAGATTGCATAGCCTCGGTGGCTGAAAAAAACCTACCGATTGTTGGGATTGTGGTGACAATCTCGCCCAGTTTCAATTTGTAAAGAATGGTAGTTTTACCAGCGGCATCAAGACCAACCTATACAGCAATCAGACTATGAAAATGATATGGCTCTAAACAAAAGATTATACCATCAGAATACCTGAATAAAGTCGCAACGTCAGTGGGCAGAACTGATTGCTGAGTAGAGCCAATCGATTTGAAACACGTACGCATTTCCTTCTTGCCAAAAAGGCCAGATAGGAGGCGAGAGACTGAGAGACCCATTGCGAATAATAGACGGGGGTGAGGAACGTAAAGGAAAGGTTCGTAGAAATCGAGGTGAAGGCTGGTGAAGACGAGTCTGGGTTGCAAGTATCGTGAGGAAAGGTCGTTTCGGACTCCGCTCGCCGGTGGCGCTAATCATCTTCGTAGCGTGACCTCTTTCACTGGCGCTCATACTGTATTATCTGCATTATGACCCACTCTGACACGTACCCCCTACCATTCGAATACGTGGAGGCTGCAATTTTACGAGGACATACAACGCCTCTCATTCACGGATTGCATGGCCAGTAAGGAAGGTGCCACGCCACGAGCTTGGTCTTGTCGGGCTCATTCGGATACGGAACAACGGCATGCCTCCCCCCAAAGCCAGCAATGGCGACTCTCTTGCCATCTCCTGAAGACCTACTATTACACGGATAAAACTTCTAGACATTTATGATTTGGGAAAGTTGGGACCATGGATCTGGTTTTGTGGTCCATCCAACACACACTTATCCGAGCATCACCTTTGCTTTCGCATGCGACCTTTCTTACCGGCGGCACCTGAACAGCGCAGCCAACGTGCTGAAGATCACTGGCATAATCAGACATTGTGTTTAGATCGTCCCTAGAGCAACCCAGCTCTCGATTGTAGCATGCACCAAACAGGATCGCTACCGCTTATCTTTTCCGCCAAGTAATCGAAGAACACTTATTTTATTCCCCAGATAGCGTGGGTCCCCCACTTTGATTGTATATGTCCGTGGTGAAAGCAGTTTTTAACTGCTTTCACCACGAACTATGCTTGATATGTATTGAAGTGAGTGTACGTCTGCCTCTAACAGAACCGCGCTTAGCTAACCACTTCATCGTGGCCTTTCGCTCGCAGTTTCACACAATTTGCATGTTCAATCGATCATTTCCCCCACATTGATGCCTCCTTGCAACATACAATTACATATCCATAAATCATGCATCCTACGCGAAAGCTGTCCCAATTGACCATACCTGTACTAGAAGCCATGTGTGGACGATAATACAAGATAGATCTCAAATTTAAGCGTACGAGCTTCGTTTACGATATCTTCCAGCTAAGTGAGAACGAAGCTTCGAATTTCTATGTCCATCTTTGATAACTTGAGCTCCGCGAAGTTGATAGTACAATACTGGAAAGTAAGCCAAGTTACTATAACTGTGCAAGCCTGTAAATTTCGCAGCATGTTGGACAGCCGTTACAGTGTGCACAGCCACAAGTTTGAGCTGTAGTAGTGAACCGCCTTCGATCTGAACTAAAACTCCATAGGCACAGGTGTCCTACGATCTCTTGTTAATCTGCATAAGAAAGCTAGATAAAACTCAGATTCAAAAACAGAGATCGAGAGGCCACAGCCCTTGATCATGATCAGACCTTGGCCAACGGAGGTTAGCTGGTTGGACAGGTTATGTCGATCATAAAACGGGAGTAGTGATCCCACTATACGACGTCATTCGAGAATCTAACATTGATACCTATTCTAATTGTGGATTAAAGGGATATCAAGGTCGCAATGAACGGTTGGGATGAAGAAAGAAATTAATGACATATGGTAGACTACATGAAAGTCTTCAAAATGTAGAGTGAAGAAAGCAAAAAGAAAGCATAACTATTTCAAAACAAAGAAAAAATACACTGAGTTCTACAAGACTAGGATTACTAGTAGGATGTTTAGAGTCATGTCACTAGCAGGATATTAACGGCTTGGCACCCTATTGAGTGCCTACTTTTCTTGCACGAATCCTGTCCGCCCAACTCTTTAGCATTCCCCTCGACAAATGAGATGTCATTAATGTGGTTGCAGGCGCCTTTGAATTTGCTGCCTCCAGTTAGTGTATACGCCGCAGGACGGACTCGGTGCATATTGACAGACTTCAAAGAGTACTAATTGCTCTTGGAAGCCTGGGTTCAGCCAAATCTGCTCGCGTGCTGAATAAAAGCCAAAAGTGAGCATTATACTAAAAGTGAGACCAAGTATACTGTACCTTGTCTGATGATGTCCAGCGCCTGAGTTGATCGAATGCGCCGTGTACACATCACTGAGCGGGAAATATTGTGAGCGAGAAACAGGAAAAAGGATTCAGGAAGCTCACGATAAGCAGCTACGACAGCGGCACTGCGGGAGAGACCTTGTACACAATGTACGAGGACTGTCCCGCCATTATGAATGGCTTTGTCAATAAAACGACAAGCCCTTGGGAGTTCTATGAGAAGATCGGCGTGATCGACGTCTTCAACGTTTATACGCAAGTGCGTGAAGCCCGAAGCGGGATCCTCCGCGGGTATCTGATCGCTGCATACTGATATAATATGGGAAATCTTACGCTCGCTTAGTGAGCGGGACGACCGAGCTGCCTGGATACTTTGGTGGTAGGGGAGGAGAAGGTGAAATTAGAAAGGGTACGGCATGATATAGAAATGATGACACATACTTTCCAAGGTACAGCTTGCCTTCGATAATTGTGTTGACGTTCTTCCAGCCCATTATATTTGGCTGAATTGCTTGGAATCCCTTGCGAGAATGCCTTGGTCATTGTCCAGACTTGACGGTTGGTTTTGTAGTAGTCTCGCGGACACTGACGACCTCCGAAGGCGGTCGGTTTCAGTAGTAGCCGTATGTGCCATGGATAGCAGGAGTGCTTGCGAAGAAATGAGTTATGGATGGCGGTGTGTAAGAATGGTAGGCTCACAGCCCAAATTGTCCGCTGGAAAGAAAGACTTCAAAGCAGTGCACCGCGGCTACGTCCATATTAGGAAGGTCAGCCGCTTTAGAGCTTACAGCCACACTCGTCGCTTGGCACCTACTCTAAAACCTCAGTTCATTACTGGAAGCCTATCCCAACCATGCGATCTTGACGTACATGTTATTCGGAGTGCCTTCCCCACCTGATCCTGTGCTCATATCAAAGTCATAGTAGCACTCCTCCAAAACGTTGTCGAAGCTTAAGCTAAATATGGTCGTCCACTCAATGAACCCAGATTTCTCCCTCGGCAACCAAGGTAACCGTACCGTTGAGTTACCGACTTCTTTGCGTATTTCGCAACACATTGCTCTGTTTTGCACCTATGTTTTCGGCGAAGACCTCGGAAAACATAATTCCCGCTCTCCAACTCTCGTACCCTCCCTAGCGCTTCCCTTTCGGAAACATAGCAGACCCCAATCCAGTACTTACAATCTAATCCACCGATGTGACAACATTCGCGGTCAACAGCAGTACGTTCGACACTGACGGAACATCGAAGCTCTACAATGACGCCCTTCTCTCTCGGCCACTCCGATTATCCAATATATGATCATTGCCGCCAACTTTCAGCGCTTCAGAAATGTTGACATCTTCCCGTCGAATAGCCCAGTATGCTGATAGCGCCTGTGGCTGGCGAACGAGTGACGATGCGCCTTTTTCCAACATGATCTCAGCCACCGCAGCTTCAGTAACGTACGTGCGAGCAGGTACACGCCGATAGCGTGTCCAGTACGAACTGTGCCGACTTATCTGCATGCGATCTGGGTGCGTATATTGTACAGCTATCTGTCAAAAGGACAGTCTGTCGGTGGAGATCCAAAAGTGGGGTGCACGTATGCCAGCAACTTGAACAGCCATCTGCGTCGTACGCACGTCTTCAACGAGGATACAAAGAGGAGGAGGCCCAGTTACCGCAAAAGTCGTGTGCGCTTGTCCCAATCCAATTGTCCGGATGACCGGCAAACTTCGGCACACCAATACTGGTGGATAATGCATGTTTGGTACGTAAGCTGTGAAAGCAGAATAATAATGTCACGGTTCGTCTCCTGTGTGAAGTAATATCTTGTCTTCCTCTTCTCTTCCGAAATCTATCTAACTAGCCTTTGCGTTGGCACAATGCTGGAAATCGAGTGGAAATCGTCCGTAAGTGGTTAATCTTCCGGCTTTGAATCATCCATAGCGAACTTATCTCCGGCGGAAAGCAATATCACTCAGATGGGAGAAAACGAAGTAGACCAAAGGCGTCAACTGTTCATGGCTGGATCGTGAAATGGCGCGCCACGTTCTCAGGGAACGAGCGCCTTCGCCGGGAAGGCATACGAGAAATGCGTGAAGCTCAGATGGTGCGAGATTGGAAGCGACAACGGCGAGCTGCTCGCAAAGCGTCTAAGGGTCATCGGAGCATTGACAAGGGTTCGAGTAACTTGGGCATTTTCTCACTGTTCTCGCGTAGTGAGAAGAAGCGTCCACGTCGACCAGCTGCCCACCCTCGGGGCTCACATCAGTCTTCTATGAAGACCGGAAGTGCCAGACGAGTAGCAACGGTGACGAAGATGCCGGTTGCAACTAGGAGGGAGAGTGAGAAGAGGCCCGCTACCGGTAGCAGACGGCCAAGTGTCCAAAGTTCAAGGAAGCCCTCATACAACTCTAGAAGGGATGCAGTGAGGAAACCGAAGAAGTGAGGGAGTCATTCCGCACAACGCGGACAGACGTCATATCTCCATCCTATTTCATTCATAACTTTATTGTTTAGAGGGACTTTCTAACTTATCGGAGGACTGTATAACGTACTAGACGGACTGTAGATATATCTCGTTTGTACTTGTAGCCGGATGACCCAAGCCAGCCAGCCAGCTATAATGGACAGACTGGAAGTTCGGAAGCGAATGGCTTCATTGACTGCTATACTTGTTGGTCCTAATAAAGAAAGTGATAGGGAAGTACTCAAATAAACCAGCGTCGTTTGGTCGCAGAAGCGGAAGGTAATCAATCGGGTATCGGCAAGAGTAATTCATTGAAGGAATGTTCCATAAACATAGAGCAAGTATGAACGTGCACGAACGAGGTTTAAGTTATGTGGCGGACGATAGATACCCGAGTCCCGAAGTAGATTGCTCACAGATCAACAAGAGACTATAGAGCAAAGGGGTACAGACGATTAGGAGTGACAGAAGTTTGAAAAAACTGTACTTACCTGCTATAATACTAATCATTACGAGCCTGACCATCTCGTTGCATTTTCTTCTTCTTGCGTCGTTTGCGTTTCTTTTTCGATTTTGATGACGGGTTATCGCCGGTCATCGAATCTTGCTGATCTGGAAGGGAGCCACGAGGATGCGGGGGAAGCGGAACTGAAGGTGATGACTGGTTGAGTGACGGAGATTGAGAGGGTCGAGACAACGTGGAGGACGAGGCATCATCTGTTGCAGAAAATCTCGAGTTTGCTTGTGACGAAGTAGCTGTTCAGGAAATTTGTAGTGATCATTCACAACAAGCGTCAATTGCTCATACCTGCAGCACCATTAGCACTATGCTTTCCGAAACTCTTGTGCGACGACATCGGTGATGAAGGTAGTTTAATCTCCGTAGGAGTCAGAGTATGCAACTGAGTGCCCAAGGTTTGACGAGATATATGAGGTGTGGATAAGGCATGGGGTGTATGGGGAGGAGGTGACGCTTGCATTTTGAGTTCTGAGTCCACTTGATCCAGGGACATCTCATTTTTTACTGTCTTCTTCTTCTTTGTATGTGGCGTTGTGTGTTCGCCTGGAACGGTAGACGATTCAGAGGGTATGCTGTGTATTTGCTCACTTGCCGCATCGACTTTCGTCTTGGAGGCAGCTGGAAGTGATCGAAGACTATGCTGGATCGACATCCCATTCACAGACTGGTCTTGACTTTTCTTCTTCTTCTTCTTTCCTGCACCTACAGCAAAAGGATCTACTTTTGTTTTTTTCCGTATCACGCCCACCTTGCTCTCCTCCTCGTCATCAGATTGGCCTCGTGCGCTCGTGGTACGTCCATCTTCCTCCCTTTCGCGTTTCTTCCCTTTACCCTGAAGCTGATATTTTAAACGGGAAGTTTCACGCAGGGAGTTGCTCGATTCAGGTATAGGTGCGCCGACCCCAAGTCTGCGGGGACGAGAGCTATTCATTAGATATTATTGAAAGACTTGGATGATACGACATACCTTGGCGGTCTACGCATTTGTTCCTCCATTAGTTTTTGTGTATCAGAGGAGCTGAATTGTAATTTAGCTCTATCTGCAGGCGTCATCCAAGAAGTGACCAGGTCATGTGTGAGCGACATGGATAAATCGATCTTGGCTTGTAAGGTGTCGAGGTCGATGTCGTCTTCTGGGACGCCATCCATAGATTGTGCTGGCATGGTGCAATGCAATGAGAAGAAAATAAATAGAAGATCAGCTATGGGTCTTGCGAGCTGGCCATTTGCTACCAATCTGAGTCTGGCAGGAGGTAGTTACGCTGGGACCCCCTGAGCAAAAAATTGCTGTATGGCTTGCGATGCAGATATAGTATTTAGTTCCCACGGGCATTGGGAAACCTCCGCCGGGTACCTTTGTCCAGACGACCGTTGACGACACTGTAGATTCAGCAAGGGCATTGTCTTCCTTCAACATGAATGGCCGCAAACGAAACTGGAAAGAAATGGACTATTCTGACGAGGATGAACCGTCTTTTGGAAAGCAGATATTACCGGTCGCCAGACTTCCAGACAGCTTTGACAAGGAACCGATGGATGGGCTAGAATACCTATTCACCGTTCGGTGCGATTCGCTCCCCGTCTATACCTTTCTTTGTTCACTGATACCTTCTCTATGCCCCAGGCGTGATGCCCGTCAACTTCCACACGTAACAAGGGTAGTCAATCCATATGAGTTTCCTGAGCCTCCTGAGGTTGCACCGCAGTCGGACCCTGGCTCTCATCCACCGACGTCTACAACAGCAGATGCATTACCATCAAATCAATGGCGGCAGGTGTTCTTACGTCGGTTCAAAAACTTTCAGAAAGTGTGTCGTGATCTCAAACATATTTGCTACATTATATTCTAATTTTGTGCTGAAGAATGTAAACCAACCCACAATCCACGTGCAACATGTCAACCCAAAAACTAAAATCATGCCTGACAAAAAAGCCAGGGACTTGTGGTGGGCATTCCTGGCAGGGAAACCCGAATCAGACTGGGATCCTCCCAAGTTACCCAAACGAACCGCCCCGAAGAAGCGCGGGACTACCAAGATGCGTGCTTTTGCTGAGTCAGATTCCGAAGAAGAACTTGAGGATACGGAAGACCGCATATCCCCTCACGAAACGTGGGCGATTAACGAGGACGGGGAGGTTGAATTAATTGCTGCAGATGATGTCGTCGATTCGCTGCCGGCGCCTTCAAGTACTCCAGGACCCGATATGGCCACAGAGCAGAAAGAAGCTGTCTCCGATCGGGTTGAGGCCCCTTCCCAAACCATTTCGCAGCATGACGTACCTCCGAGGCTCGCTCCCCGCGAACCAACCCCAACTATGCTACGGAGAATAGACCACGTAAGCGCATCGTGTGTCTGCACGCAACATCTTATAACACTTTGTCTGCAGCGAACGTCTCTTCATCTTCTGATGTACTTTACGCATTGGATAAACGTACATTTGAGCCAACCTAATTCCCCTTCATTGGCGGTGACCGAAAGCCATGCAAGCTGGATGTTTGCTTTATTATCCAAAATAGAAGAGCACATATCTGCCGATGATATGAGTCTCTTACGAAACCTCGCACGTGCCTGTCTAGGACTGCTAAAGGAATCTATGCAAAATGACAAGGCGTTAGGGGTGAGATGTACAGGAAGTACAGGAGATACAGATGTCAGTCCACAGTCCGGCCAACAATTGATGAGCGCTTCATCATGCTGGATGATTCTCACCGCTGTAATTGAAATCTGGGGGCAGAAGGATCTTTGGGTGGACGCAGAAGCTATGTTGGCAAGTGTCTAGCTTATTTGCTGTATCAGTTTACTTGCAGCCTGTCATTTCTTACAGCAATCCGGAGTATCGACATGTCATATCAGAAATGTAAATAATGTAAGTGAAATGCCATAATCCAAGACGTTTAGAGATCGACTTGGTGCCTGGGCTGCAAGTCTGATGGTAACGCCTTTGAGCTATGCTGCTCAGTGTCTATAACGTCGATTGTTCAAGGTTCCCTTGCAGCGCTTCGGCGGAGAGAATACACCTTGCAATGCAACAGATCGAGTCTTATGGCGATGCTTTCCGCGCAGCTCGCAATGAGGAGGTCTAATCCAACTATTGGAAATACGGTGGTCGACGTGTTTCAGGAACGTCCGATGATCAAGATGAGGCTGATGCTCGGTGTTGAAACTACTGAACATCAAGAAGGGATATACTTATGGGGACAACGAGCCATCTATTAAAGACCATGCCTATTTGCCATGGACGGCTCCGTCTCTCAAATAGGTCCGGACGAACTCTCAAGGACATGAGGATGACTTCTGACAGCAAAATTAGGATGAAGCTTGCAAGATAACTTAGCCAGAGACGTGCAGATAAGAGCCACCGGGCGTCAAAGGTGTCTGGACTTGGCCGGGTTGAAGGCGGCGAGGGGTAGCGCGTGGGAAATCGACGGAAGCTACTTCGCCTCGTGTCTTCGGACGCCAATTAGTCTGGTTTCTTGCTCAAAATGCCCGTCGTGCTTCTTCAACACCCCTTCATATAAAAAGGTTTAAAAGTCAGCTTTTCAGTTTTGTTTTACTCCTCTGTCCTTCGTCTTCAACCACAACGTCGTCGAGTTATAGTCCATCATGCGCACGTTCACCGCGTTGTTTCTCTCTTTCGTTGCCTTTGCCTCTGCTTACTCCGTCAGCTCTCCGAGTAGCTCACAGGGATGGACTGTGGGTGCACAAAACTATTTGGTCTGGCAGCGTGTCGACACAGACCCAGCAAACTTTACGGTCGTCTTAACTAACCAAGTACTTCTATTCTATTGTTGGCCTGGGCTGTGTGCTGACATTCACGTGTAGAACCGCGCTGTTATGCCTCTCAACGACCAAATCCTCGATGCTCTTGTCGATGGTACCCTTGGTCGCATTGTTTGTAACCCACCAAGCGGCGGGTGGCCTACTGGAGATGGCTTCCAGGTCAACCTCGCTACCGACAGCGAGCATCTTGACAGCCTCCTAGCACAATCCAACCAGTTCAGCATCACTGCGGCCTCTTCTTCAAGTGGTTCCACTACCTCGTCCAGCTCTTCGCAATCATCGACGTGAGTCTAATCACAACCTTCTTGTCATTCTATTCTCACTCGCATCATTAGCAACACCGTGACTTACCCAGTCATCACTCCGACTTCCTCCAACTCTGCTGGCACCACCACTTCCTCGGACACCAGTACCAAACCCACAGGTACCAACGGTGCAGCCCAGAATATGAACATGCAGGCTGGGTTCTTGGCATCTGTTGCCTTGCTGACCGCCCTTGTTGTTTGAAAAATATGAACGGACATTCGCGTGACGATTACGGACGTTCGTGATGGAGGATCCTTGGCTTTCATCTCATTTTTATGGTTCTATTCGGCTCCCTTCATATTGACACTCTTTGAGGTTAATTTTGGTAATTCGCCTCTCTAGTTCGACATTTGCACTTTACACTGTAGATCCCTAGATACCTACTTGCATTTCCATGCGTCAATTTAATCGTGTTTTCTGAGATTGCTGAAATGTGTGAAAGATACACGAGTTACAAGTCGACAATTCGACATCATTTTAACAGCAAAGTGGACGGTATTGCCGAACTTCGCGAGTGGGTAATCGATCACTAAATTTCCATGTTATGTACGTACACAATCAACTTGAACATGTACTAGAATGAGAACGTCTTCTGCAGCTGGATGGATGGATCTCACCAACATATTATGCTTAGTCCTTATTATGCTTTCAGTCAATCCAAATTCGTGCACATGACTCGGACTGATTACCCAGATAACAGCCTGAAAAGCTCTGAATCATCATCTCAGCTCCGAATTCCTCTCCCATCCACATCGACCCCATGTCTCCCACCCACTCCTACGAGCACCTATTACCCCCAAGCTGGAAATCCCAGATCGCAACATGGCTCGCCGAGGACACGCCCTCGTTTGACTACGGGGGGTACGTCGTGGGCGAGGCGCACCGCGAGGCGTTCCTCTTCGGCAAGGGAAAACAGACGGCTGTGCTCGCTGGACGTCCGTTCTTCGCTGAGATATTTGCGCAGGTGGGCTGCGAGTGCGTGCTCTTCCTTTTCCCTTCCTTTTCCTTTCCTTTCCTTTTGACTTGTTTTCGAGTTTATTGCATTATCGTCACCTAAGAGTGAGAGTGAAGAGCTGATCTGTCCGTTGTAGGGTCGAATGGCATATGGAGGAAGGAGAGACGTTTGAGCCGATCAAACACGTTGCTACCGTCAGGGGAAAGGCGCGACACCTACTGCTGGGCGAGAGAGTAGCGCTGAACACGCTAGCGCGATGCAGTGGGATCGCAACAAAGTGCGTGTGTTTCGTGTGCTAGTGACGGGTTTGAATCGTTTTTTGTCTTACTCTCATGTTTCGAATTTTATGATGGGGTAGGTCGAAGAGGATCAAAGATCTCGCGAGGGGGTATGGGTATGAGGGTGTTATTGCGGGAACGAGGAAGACGACGCCGGGTATGTGTTTCACTTTCTTTCTCACTTTTGGCATTTGTATGTTGGCTCACAAATACCTTTTTTACTTCTGCCTTTCTGCTTTTGCTTGCGACGCAATCCCATCGATAGGGTTCAGACTGGTTGAGAAATATGGGATGATAGTCGGCGGTATCGATCCCCACCGACACGACTTGTCGAGCATGATCATGCTCAAGGATAACCACATCTGGTCTTCAGGTACCGTCCCTCGCCCCTCCTCCCGCTCATCGCCCCCCACTAACCCAAGCCATTTCGTCCTTACTCCCAATTCCCATTATTCATTTCCGGACAGGTTCTATCACAGCCGCCATCCAACAAGCGCGCGCCGTCGGCGGGTTCACCCTCCTTCTCGACGTCGAAGTGGGCTCCGAGAGCGAGGCCGACGAGGCGATCGACGCCGGTGCCGATATCATCATGCTCGACAACATCGAAGGGGAGCAGCTTGTCGGCGTCGCGCGGAGGCTGAAGGACAAGTGGGCCGGACGGCGAAAGTTTGCGTTTGAGACGAGTGGGAATATCACGGAGGCGAATCTGCAGTCGAGAGCTATCCGTGGTGAGTCCTTTTCCCCTCCTTATTCGTCGGATGCAGCGCTGAAGGAGGTTGCCCCCCTCGTTGCCCGTTTGTTTGCAGAGATCGATATCCTGAGTACGAGCGCCGTACACCAGTCTGTGCAGCACATCGACTTTAGTCTCAAGATCCAGATGCCCAAATAGCTTCTTGCTTTCCTTTCTTTCCTTTCTCCTTTTTTCAAAGTCGTCGCGACGCGAGTTATATATTCTGTATCTTTATTGACATGTTGAAATATAAAACGGAAAAAAGATGTGTTGTACTACTCTCGCGTGTGCAAATCAGACCAACCCAAAGAGCCTCAGCGCGTTCTGCCCCCTCACAGCCTCCTTCTCGCCATCCTCCCATCCGCTCACCTGGTCGATAGCATCCAGATTGTCCACCACACTCTTCCACTGATCAGTCCTATTCAGCGGGGGGAAGAACGGGTGATCAGTGCCGAACAACAGCCTCCCACTCCCGGTACCACCAACACTCCCCTCGTCCCCGTCGCTCCCATCCTCACTTTCCCCCGTCCTTGCACCCCGACGATACGCAGGAGCACGCGCGACGACGTCCCCCACGAACCGCAGCTCCTCAGGCCCGTACGCCACCGCGTCGTAGTAGAGCCTTCCGAGGTAGTGTCGCGCGTCGTGTTGAAGCCGCGATGCGACGATGGGGTCGTGGTCGATGCAGGAGGCTAGGCGGGAGGACAGCTGGGGGAGGGCGCCGCCGGAGTGGGCGAGGAGGATGCGGAGGGAGGGGTGGCGGTCGAGGGTGCCTGCGAGGATGAGGCGCGTGATGGCCTACAACCGAATCGCGCGCGAGAGAGAGAGGAAGAAATGACGGTGTCAGTCAGTCAGTCAGTCGAAAAACAAAAAACAAAAAACATAGTAGTCAGTGTTCAAAAAAAACGGTCGAGGGTCGAGGGCCGAGGGGCGTGGTGAAGGAGAAGACGAGGGACACTCACGATCGTCGTTTCAAACGGAAACCCCAGCGCGAGCGGCAACACGGTGCCCCGTTATCCCTCTCCCCCGAACGCCCTTTTGCGTCGACGCCCGTAGTGGGGGGTGCAAGAAGACGACGAGGTTGGCGCGCCGCGAGGGGCGTCCCCAGACGGGGCTCGAGCGCGGCGTCGTCCAGCCCCGCGGCCCGACGCCCTCGCGTGCCCATGATGACGCCGCGGATGTTGGGGGGAGGGGAGGGTGAGTTGGGAGATGGCGGAGAGGAGGGAGGAGGGGGAGATGGAGGGGACGAGGGGGAGGAGGCCGAAGCCGTAGAGACGTTTGAGGGACGGTTGGGCTTCGACGGGTTGGGGGGGTGGAGGCGAGGCGGAGGGTGGGGAGACGGACATGGAGAGGGAGAGGGAGGGGGAGGAGGCGCAGTAGTCTTCGAGGTCTTCGTTGAGCTCTTTCGCGAGGGTACTGGCGCGGGAGGCGGGGAGGAAATCGAGCCATGGGTTGGCAGAGCTGTTAAACCCAAGCAAGCGTCAGTCGTCACGGTCAAAAACCAGTTTCAAGTCGTTGCAGAAAAGCGCAGTGAAAAAAACAGCGTCAAAAAAAAGCTTCGCGTATGATGCTACCCAGTGCACTGACCTGACGAAAGAGATGTCAATCCCATGCCTGTCCATAAACCGCACCTTCTCCTCTCTATCCCAGTACTATCAATTCATCCATGATTAATGATTCGTGGATACCACGAAAAAAAGGGAAAATAAGAAGAGTAAAGTAGTCGATTAACGTGGGGTGCCATTCAAGTTGATGGGCGGGAGGGACATACCTGCTTGCCCACAGGCCTCCCCTCACTCGGCTCCCCCTCCAGGATCAACAACCTCTCCTCGCTCTCGCCACTCGCACTGACGAGCGGGAGGATGCGCGGCGCGGTGGTTCGGGCGCGGAGTTCTGCGGCGTAGCGGGGGAGGTAGACGTGGGTGTGGACGTCGACGAGGGGGCTTTTCGTCGTTGTCGCTGGGTTTGCATCCGAGGAGGCGTGGACGACGTTGATGTTGGCGTGTGCGTGTCGGGCGTGCATGGCGATCCGGAGTGGACGCGTTGCCGCCAATCGATGGGAGGCGGACATGGGGTGCTCTCTGGAGCTGTATATTTAGGTATCGATGAGATGAGGAGATGTGGGAAAGGAATGACCCTATCTCGGTCTAGCGCTCAGACTTTTTGCGAACTGCCAAACTGGAGGAGAAACATGCATGATATTAATAAGTACACGCGACCCCCGAACGCGGAACGTGTCAGTTCCTCGACGTTCCTCAGGGTGGGGGACGAAGTCCCTATCGTCGGTTCCATCTCAGGCTCATACGCCTATTCCCAATCACCACGTTTCTCAAATTCGGGGCAGCCGACACATGGTACGAGGTGGCTAGTCTAGTCCAATATAACGCTGATTTGGTGGGTGCCCCCGTTCGGTGGTTTCAAGTAGAGAGAAAACCGCACGGCACACATCGGCTTATAACGGCCTATTTGGCATTGCGTAGATAGAGCAAGGACTTAGTGAAATCAGACGAAAAAATCTATACTCGTGATACATTGATACATGTATTGTAATGCTGGCATAGCAGCTATACGACCTGAACAAAACCAATGGCTTTCACAAGAACGACGAGCTCTTGTCCCAGGGATTATTGAAGGCCATCCTAATCTCCAGCATTGGTCAACAGGGCCCCGAGAATACCAGGTTGAGAGCTGGATACACTCACTAGCAAGTGTGTCCCAGCTCCTGGTCGTCCCGACAGGAGGTGGCAAAACGGCTGTCTTCTATGGCCTGCTACTGTTAATTCAAGAATTAATCACAAATCCAGTACATGGAGTTGAGGACTTACCAACAACACCAGTTATACTAATTGTAACCCCTCTCATTGCCTTGGGAAATACTCAGGTGAGTAGCTTAACCACGACAAATAATCGGGCTTACCAAACAGAACAGGCGGCTGAGATGGTCAACTTGAACATCAAGGCCATAGCTGTACACTGGGACAGTGTCCTAATAATTCTAAGTCAAACTCTATAGATGTTAGTTTAAGGTGATCTCTAATAAATGTAATGTAACATACCTCAGCCGCTGCCCGAGAGGCTATAGAAACAACTGAGGTATTCCTATACTAAACCCCCTACTACTTATAGTCAGAGGTGCTACTCGCTACAGTATAATGACTCCTAGGAGTACAATGGTTACTCCATGGAGTGGTGGCTATGCTCCATGGAGAACAATGGCTGCTTCGGCAGAGACCGGGTTTATCCGGTTTTGTCACTCCCACTCGAGTGCAACCGTAGTCCCATAGCTTTAGAGAATTTCCAGTGTTTTTCATGAGTGAGGGGTTTAGTGAGAATGTCTGCAACCATATCTCCTGTAGGAACGTATCTGATTACTGCCTCTCCCTTTGATACTAAGTCATCTCGGATAAAATGATATTTCCGTTGAATGTGTTTTGTGCAAGCACGGAACTGTGGATCTCGTGTAAGAATGATAGCTGCTTGATTGTCACAGTGCAATGTTGTAGGTCCATTTTGAGCATGTCCAATTTCTTCAAAAAATGTCCGAAGCCATGCAAGGTGTTGTCCAGCATTGCTCAATCCAATGTACTCTGACTCCGTGGAGGATAAAGCTGTGAGGCAACAATAAACTATAACAAAAAGGAAACCTGTCTCCTTCTGCACTTGCAGGGAGTAAGAGGTTTGATGAGCTTGAGGTCAACAGACGCTAGTAAACATAGCGAGTAGAGGACTTGGGATGTAAGCTCAAGGGTTTCGGTTGAGGAGTAAAGCGGGTAAATTCAGTAATAGAAAACTAAGGAACGATACATGAATAGGTAAGGCTTTATATAGTGAACTGTTCGTCCCTCAGACCGAAAGGAGAATAAACAAAAAGTGGTCTGAGGAATAAATCGTCCAATAAGAAAAAGAGAACAACTATTGTACAACTTTAGCTTGATTAATCAGCGGGTGAGAGATTTGTACTAATAATAGATGTTTGTTACACGTGTTCAGGAACCGATCCTGATCAAAGTGTTTATTAGTATATCCAGGCCTTAATGGGGCTTGGAGCTGGTTGGCGAGATGCCTACTACCAGTCCCTACCCATTGTGCTGGCTGGCTGGGAGTGATACCCAGTCTCTGATCTGTGATATAAAGTGGTAACAGTGGTTAAGAAAGCCTGTGAGGGCTATGAGAAGTAATATGGCAAATGATACCTCTAGCCCTAGAGCCAGAGGTGTAATAGGAAAAGCGTTCGAGAACCAAGACATAGAGAAGATAAGAAAATAATAAAATGGTCCTTACATTACCCCCCCCTTTTATATTCTTGTCCCAAGAATCTTAACGCTGCAGTCCGTGAAGCGGTTTGTGATCCAGTCGAAGAGGCGGGGTTTTTCGGTAGTAGTGGTGAAATTTTTGTAAGGGCGGAATTGTAAAGCGGCAGCAGCGATTACACGTGGGGCAGCAGGGTGTTTGCGATGAAAGGTGGAGATGAGCGAGGGAGAATTCCTTAGGTGATGATCAGGTTCCCATGTCCTTTCCGTGATCGGATATCCTTTCCAATGGACGAAGTAGTCAAGCTTGACCCCTTTTAGTTTAGTAGGTCGCGAAGCGATGATTTCTTCGGCTTCGCATTCGACAGCGCTATCTACTTGAATCGGCGGAGGTTTCGAGGTACAAGGTTGATTGGGAAATTCCGGCGCGTGATACGGTGACAATAGTATTTTGTTGAACACGGGATGGATCGCCTTCCATGATCTAGGGACATCAAGGAGATAGGCTGATGGGCCAATTTTTGCTTTCACCGTGAACGGGCTGAATCACTTGTCATCTAGTTTCTTCATTGGCCGATCGGTGGAGATATGCGTACTTTCTAACCACACCTTATCTCCCTTTTGATACTCTTGTGCTTCCGTGCGTTTTCGGTCGTAATACTTCTTAAGATTTTGATTAGCGAGCAGCAGTGATTGCCGAATCTGCTCATGTAGTTTTGTCATAGAAGTTGCGAACTCTTTGGCAGCTTGCGAGCGTCCGGAAGGCTTCTGACCGGTCCCTTTGTGAGGGTGAGAACCATAATTTACGAAGAAGGGGGTCTGATTGGTTGTGGAGTGAAGGTGATTGTTGTATGTAAATTCGGCAATGGCTAGCCAATCAGCCCAGTTGTCTTGTCGGTGATTGATGAACGTGCGCAGGTAGTGTTCCAGATCTTGATTGATTCGTTCAGATTGCCCATCAGTTTGGGGGTGGTAACCTGTTGATAGACCGGGTTCAATCCCAAGGGTTTGATAGAAATCCTTGGTGAAGTTTGACATGAACTGAGGTCCTCTGTCCGATATGATTTTTTCCGAAATACCGTGTAGCCGTATGACTGAATCTCGCAGTTGTTTGGCGTAGCCTAACAAATCAAGAGTGACGTGTGTTGGTACAAAGTGAGCCATTTTAGAGAATCTGTCAACAAAAACTTGGATTGCGTCGTATCTGTTCGACTCTGGCAGTGCTCCAATAAGATCCGTCGTGATTATCTGCCAAGGGCGATCAGGGATTGGGTTGGGATGGAGGGGAGCATGCAGTTTTTGGCGATGCGACTTTGTTCTCTGACATATCTCACATTCTGCAACATATTTCCTGATATCCCTCCTGAGGCTAGGCCACCAGAAGGATCGGTTTACTCCTTCGTACGTCTTTCTTTCGCCTGGATGTCCACTGAGGCTGGTGTCATGTTTTTCTTCGATAATATGTGCCCTTAACTTTGGGTCTTTGGGTACATAGATGTTGTTTTTGAATGACCCTGATGTCAATTCATCCTCTTTCTCGTTTCCTATCCAGATGATTCCGTCTCGTTTCTTCCAAATCTCTGGATCGTCTTTCAACTTCTTTATAACGTAATCATCTAGTTTGTGCTGCGAAGCTAGCAGCTCGTCCAGGTAGTGTTCTTCTAACGCATCTTCCATAGTATGAATGTTTGCTTCCGCGAGTTGAGGTAGAAGGACCTGTCCTTCATTGTCTCTCTCGCCTCTCGGATGGTCTACTCTTTGACTAAGTAGGTCCGCCTTTGTGTTTGCTGAGCCTTTTACATGCTCTAATTTGAAATTGTATCTGGCTAGCGTGTCCATCCACCTAGCCTGTCGTCTGTTTACCTTCTGGGGGTCTCGGAAGTAGGTGAGGTTCTGATGGTCAGTGAAGATGGTGAACTGGTGTTTAGCTCCCATAAGGAGATGTCGCCATTCTTCTAACGCATGCATTACCGCTAGCATCTCTTTATCCCAGATAGCATAATTTCTTTCTGCAGGGTTCATTGACTTTGATAGGAATGCGACCGGTCTCCATTTTCCTTCTTGCTGCTGGGATAATACCGCTCCTGTGGCGTAATTGGAGGCGTCGCACTCAACCTTGAATGGATCTTCATCATTAGAGATTGTGAGCGTAGGCGAGGTGGTGATTGTTCTTTTGAGAACATTGAATGCTTGTTGTTGGTCCTCGGCCCACTCCCAATCTACTTTACCGGTGAGAATTGTTAGTGGTTTTGCAATTTTTCCATAGTCTCTGATAAATCGTCTGGAAAAGTTTGAAAATCCTAGGAACGACTGTAACTCCTTCTTTGTGCGTGGTATCGGCCATTCTGCGACTGCTTGTACCTTTAACGGGTCCATGCAAATTGTATCATGAGAGATGATCATTCCCAGATATTCGACCTCTTTCTTCTCAAACTCGCATTTCTCTGGTTTGAGATATAGCTGATTGTCTGCAAGTATCTGAAGAACTTTGGATACAATCTTCCTATGTTCTTCTAGCAAATCAGTGAATATCATAATATCGTCCAGGTATACGATGACAGATCCTTCGTTGATCAGGTCTCGGAGAAGTTGATCCATCATTGTTTGAACGGTGGCTGGGGAGTTCGTAAGTCCGAAGAACATAACTAGAGGTTCGAACAATCCTCTATTAGTTCTGAAGGCGGCTTTGTGCTCATCTCCTTCTTTGATTCAAACATTATTATATCCCCAACGGACATCCAGCTTGGTGAAGAATCTAGCACCTTTGAGCCGGTTTATCAATTCTGAAATGAGGGGTAATGTATATCAGTTTTTGATCGTAAGGGCATTGAGTTTCCGGTAGTCTTGTACTGGTCTGAGAGATCCATCCTTTTTCTTGATAAAGAAGAACGGGGATGCATAAGGGGATTTTGACACTCTAATCCTCCCTGTCTCCAGGTTTTCTTTTAAGAACTCGTCAAGATGGATCTGTTCATTGCGGTTAAGTGGATATGTTTTACAGTCTAGACCTTTGGCTTCTGGCAGAAGTTCAATTGCGTGGTCCCAGACTCGTCGTGGGGGTAGTTTATCAAATGACACTTTCGTGAATACTGGCTCAAAACGATGATAAGATGGGGGAACAACGTCTCTGAACGTGAGTGTTGACTTTGCTCGTTCTGATTCTTCTGCAATCTGCTGGCTTTTGGTCTGAGATATGTTGCTTTCAACAGAAATTTTGTCAATCCTGCTCTGTAAGTCTACAGCGATGACTCTATCTCCGTCTTCAGGGTGATACTCCGTATCATCAGAAGGGTACGTGATAGTGTTTGTTTGCCAGTTGATGTCGGGATTTGTGCGTTGTAGCCAGTCGTGTCCTAATAAAATTCTGGTCTCTCTCTGTCCAGTAACCAGGAAATCCATTAATTCCGTACGACCCGCCACAGTTAGGCGAAGTGTCACATATTCTGTCAGAGGTCCAGTGCGATTTTTGGTTCCATCTGCATTTGAAACGATAACACAAGTTGGAAGTGGCCTCGTGGAAATGTTGTGTTGCCGAACAAAGGCTTCATCAATGATGGAGTCTGTGCATCCCGAATATATCAGAACTGGTATAACATGCGTTTGGTGATCGTCAATTGTGGATAATTGGCATTGTAGCGAGAGTTTGCGTTGGTGAGACGGGGGAAGGGATGAGAAATCTTTGATCACATTCAACTGCTCTACGATGTAATCTTCATCGTGCTGCTTGAGCAAATTGATTGTATCCGTCATGATATGTGGGTAACACTGGGGTGAGGCCCAGTTCCGAACCAATGCTTTGGCTCTTTCTTCTTTCTGGTCTTTAATTTGTCGAGCCAACCATTCTGCTGAGTGTGGCTTAGCGTATTTCTTGGCACGTAGGTTTTGGGAAACATGTTTCGATTTATCAGTTACAAATACATTTTCCGAACCGTGCTTACTGGTCAGAGAGTCCGTGCTTACTCCTGACCTTCGAGAAAATCCTTCGTCTTTGTCTCCTCCTGGGTTGTGGTTGCTTCTCTAGCTGCAACTTTCTTCAGAGGGCAGTTCCTTGCAATATGGCCCGGCTGGCCACATCCGTAGCATAATCTGAAACAACTTTGTCGGTCTGTATCCATAGGTACACCTTGTCCGGGGAATACACCTCGCTGAGGTTGATCCTCAAACCTTCTTGCATACTGATTCGTCTGGGGTTTTACCATCTGCTGTGGCTGCGGCTGTTGCACATGCTGGTGCGTATACGTCTGTTGTCTGTAGATGGGTTGCAACGGCTGCGTGACTTCTCTTTTTCGTCTTTCGTCTAATTGGAACTCTTCTCTCCTTGCCTCCCATGCGTAGGCTTGCGTCTTCCATTTGGCAAATGTCTTTGGTAGGTCTTTCTGGATGATGACGGAATTGCAAATTTGAGAGTGAAGATTCTTTTTGAAAATGCGGTTGATTACGTCAAAGTGAGTGGTAGCGTCATATCCAGCCTTGTCCATGAGCATCGTGAAGTGGCTAAAGAATTCGTCGCAATGCTTATTCTCCTGTTTGTATATTTCGATCTTGTTTACCGCTTGTGATCTTTCATTTGGATTCCCAAATACTTGGGCTAGATCAGTTAGGACGGTCGAGAGAGTTGGCCATACGGGGGTAGTTGCGTCAAGAGCTTTGGTAAGAACGTTCTCTTTCCAAGTTTTTATTGTCGACGTTCCTTGGTCGTTGATTTTGGACAGGAGGTTGATGAGCTTCGTCTTCTCGTCTGGAAAGTAGGATGCGTAGGCGGTTAAGTACAACTGTAGTGCTTGGCGCCATGCTATGAATCATTCCTTTTCTCCTTTGAATTCAAAGGGTTCTGCTGCGAGAGTTACTTTGCCGTGTAACTGCGTGGGATTAGACATGGATGAGGGTTTTGGAGGAATCGGAGGTGGAGGTGGGCATGTAGGTGGTAGAGGTAGGGTTTGTCTGGGCGGAGTTTCCGGTTCTATGGACGGCTTTGGGTTTTGGTATTTGGAAAACACTTTTGAAGATAGAAACAAGGTTTATTTAATTCAAATCGTAATCAAACTCGTCACTCCAATCGTTAGAAGTAAACCCAAAAATATTCTCTTCTTCTTCCAAATCTCTTTCTACCTGTGAGCTAGTGGTAGAATTACTGTCCAAGTTCGAGGTTGCTTTGTCTGGTGAGGGGGTTCTTTCAATAAAAATGTTTCCTTGGATCAACGATGAGACAGGAGGGATATAAGAGAAATTTCCTCTAGTCAGATGATACCCTGGTCTGTACTGCGAGTAGACTCTGTTATTATCTCAAATAAGTACTCCCCAGAACTCGGTGTTGATTTCGGTAACAATGAAACAATCTGTGGGGTGGCGGATGACTAAGTCAAAGACTTCTTTTGCGTAGTTTTGGTATTCTCTGAACAATTGGCAGACATTTAATCTGTCTTTGTTCTCGTTCCCAATCTCTTCCTTCAAGGATCTCGTGTCCGATCTTCAACACTAGTCTGCGAAATTGCGAGATGCAGGCTACTATCCTTTGTATTGCGTCGCAGCAGAAAGGGGTGACAACTAATACGTGGACTCCTGTTTTAAGATAGTCTCTTGGGCTAAAGGTGTCGCTCTGTTCGGGAGTGAGAGGAAGGTTAAAGAAAAATGGTATTTCCCGATAGAACTTGATGAGATCGGTTTCATAAATTCCAATTCTAGTGAAAAGAATTTTGAGAGGGGTAGGATTGAATGATGCTGTGACGTATATGTCAATTCTAGATGATTCAAGATAGGGCGTAAGGAATTCTAGATATAGTGCGGAGTAGGGTTGTCGGTGGATGATGATTCCACAGAAGTAGGTAATGGATCTCTCTCCCATCCTGTTCTGGTGAGAACGCGAGTTGGGGAGTTTCAACGTAGTTTTGGAGGTGATAGATGCGTGGGGAGATTCCGTCTGATAGTACTAGGAGAGCTGTTTTATGTTCTGCCGCCGCCCGTCATCTGAGGGCTCGTCTTTCTTCACTGTCGTTCCGATGAGGGGGTTCTAGAATTCTCTGTTTGTAGACTTTGATGGGTAGGTGCTCTAGGTGTATCAAATTGAACCTGAACAATTCTCTGGATGCTTGATCGGTGTTGATGATGAGAACTGCTGTTAGAAAACCACACACAAAAACAAACTAACACATAATCCTCCCAGATTCCACGGAAATTGTTTATGGGCTTTGCCTCCTAGAACAGTGGAGTGGTCTGGTTGTTCGTGGGGTGGTACGTATAAAGATCCTTCAAAGTAAAACCCAGAGGTGCATGAGTGTCTGGGTTATGAGTGTGGGTTTTGAGGAGGAGGGATAGTTGAATTTATAGAAGATAGGGGCTTAGTGACGAGTATAGATGAGCACTACCTTGCTAATTGTAGCACAAGGTAGGTTTGAGAACGACGAGGATGACGAGGTGACTAGGTTCCCAGTGATAGCAGGCTCCTGACGCACAAACTGTAGCGCTCAGAAGGACTCTAATCGAAGGGGATGACAATCACTTTCAAAAAGTGACAAGTGACAATGACAGCAGTTAACAGTGGTAGAAGTGGGAAGTGTTGTGACCACACTGGATCACAAGTAGCTGAGTAGTGAACTTCAGATTTAGAGAAGAAGTCTGGATTGGATTTCTTGTTTTTTTTTTTTTTTTACAAGGTAAAATACAGGGGTTTATATAGTGAAAGAAAAGTAGGCTATGCACAGTATAGCTGTGCAAAAAGAATGAGAAAGAACATGAAGGAAGGAATGTACGCTGACAAATCCTGCGTAGGTAGTACAGGATAAGATTGTCAAAAAAGGAAAAGAAAGGGATAGAACAATGAATGCTGTGAGTATTAAGAACAAAGCTTGAAGGAAGTGTCTAGCCACTTGCTGAGAGCAATCAGGGACTAAAACTAGAGTCCAATGTGAGTAACTATATTATTAGAGAGTATGACAGGTATACAGTACCTAGAGTCCAATGTGAGTAACTAGAGAATAGGAAGCATTGGACTCTGCAGTACTGTCCGAAGTTTTGTAAACAAAGGTAAACAAAGCAGCCACAAAGGCGAAATAATAGAGAACACAATCAATAGTGAATGATAGAAGAATAGATAGAGAAAGGAATGAAAATATATGGGTAGATTACTAGATCAATATGAGTGTAACAACCAAGAGTTAGTTACTCTGGCGCACACAAGAACACACTATAAGGAAGATGTTGAGGGAGTGGTTACCCCTTAAGCTGCAGAGAGTTTGTTGGTATACAACAGGAGGACTCGCTGAGGAGTCTCCTGGATCTATTGGGGTATATATACTACTACAGGTTTGTTTGTACATATGTACTATACAGTTGATGAAGGCAGTGGCTGATGATGTCATAGGGTCTAGCCCGTATGGCCAGCTCCACTGCGTGAGAGAGTTAAGTCTAAAAGTAAAAGGAAGGCAACGCGGCGCGAGAAAGGGAAATGCCGCGTGGCACTTAAAGTATAAAGTTAAAGCGGAGAATAAAAAGGAAAGGAGATGTCCGGAAATTGTGTTATCGTAACACTACCCCCCTTCTAAGGCTCGACTTCCAGGCGAGACCAAATTCCGGAGGTAGTGGTAAAATTTTCGGGCATAGGTTGAAAGAGGGAATTAAAAAGGTTTGAATCCATGCCTCTAAGCTTCCTGGGAGCTGAGGGATTCCTAGAATAAAATTCGCGAACAGCGTCGCGGGAGTTTTCCAGATGGGATTCTGGTTCCCACGTTCTGTCCTCGTCTCCATAGCCCTTCCATAGGACCAGGAACTCTAATTTTCCACGCTTCAAGCGTGCATCTACCACTCGTTCGACTTCGAACTCTTCTTCACCTTCCTGGGTGACTACTACCGGACCGGGCCGGTCTACGCGCTGTCCCGGCAGCGGTCTTTTGTAGGGTTTTACACGGCTAATGTTAACCGTGGGTACCACCCTCATTCGTTTTGGGAGTTCCAGCTCCACCGCATTAGGTTTGACTTCCTTAATCCGGTAAGGGCCAATCCACTTTTCGGTCAGTTTTCTAGACTGCCGGTCTTTTAATTTCAAGTGGTCGGTGTCTAACCAGACCAGGTCGCCGACCTTGTAATCAGGGGCCTTAGAGCGTCTACGCTCTGCCCTGTCTTTCATCTGCTCCGCAGTTTTAAATAGCGCTTTGCGCGTTTCGTCCAAGACAGACTTCATGTCTTTTGCCATGTTCCCAGCAGCCTCGTTTTTGCTTTTGCCAGGTTCTACACCCATTCTGGGGAGGTACGATCTAGTAACCTCGAATGGTGCCTTTCCTGTAGCCGACGACTGTTTAATATTATAAGAGAACTGGGCTATCTTTAGCCACTTGGCCCAATCTGTCTGTCTGTCGTTAATAAATATCCGGAGATACTGTTTCAACTCCTGGTTGAGTCTCTCCGTTTGTCCATCGGTTTGCGGATGGAACGCCGTGGATAATTTAGGTTTGATGCCCAGCATCCGGCATAATTCTTTCGTAAATTCGCTAGCGAATTGCGGTCCTCTATCGGAGATTACCGTTTCTGGTAACCCATGGATTGACCATACGAAATCCTTAAATAGGTCTGCCGTACCGGCGGCGGTGATGGTTTTATTGGTGGGTATGAATACCACTTCTTTGGAGAAGCGGTCTACTACCACCATTACTGAATCGTACCCGTTTGACTCGGGCAGATCCGTCGTGAAGTCCACCGATATATCCTGCCAGGGGCCAGCTGGTATCGGGTTCGGCATGAGTTTACCCGCCGGCGGTTGATGGGAATTCTTGGCCATGGCGCATCTCAGACAGGATTTTACGTATTCCTGTATGTCTTTGACCATGCCCGGCCACATGTAGTATCTGGAGATCAACTCCATTGTTCGTTGCCATCCAGGGTGCCCAGCCACTGGAGTGTCATGATGTCTATCTATTGCCTTGATCCTTGCGGACTCAGGCACATAGATTTTGTTTTTGAAATGAAAGAGCCCGTCTTTCCATGAATAGTTTTCATTGCCGTCAAGGCGCGCCTTTTCCTCTGGGGAGATGTCTTTCCTAAAGACTTCCAGGAGAGCGGAATCTTGCCTGATTCTAACATTGGCAACCCTTGATTGATCTATCAGGGTGACACCTTTGTTGTCATCTTCAATGCCGTTGGCATGATCCTCTCTTCTAGATAAAGCATCCGCTTTCCCCATTGAGCTTCCTGGCTTATGAATTAATTTATAATTGAACCTTGACAAGTACACCGCGTAGCGGGCTTGTCTCCGGTTCAGGTCTCGGGCCGTCATGAAGTACTCTAGGTTCTTATGATCGGTCCAAATTTCGAATTGGTGCCTAGCACCTTCTAAGTAGTGCCGCCAGTGCTCTAAAGCTCTAATGATGGCCAGCATCTCTTTGTCGTATATTTGATAGTTGCGCTCTGTAGGCGACAAACTATGTGATAAATAGGCACAAGGCCTCCAAAGATCATCAGGGCTTTTGATTGATAGAACAGCCCCAGTGGCGAAGTCAGAAGAGTCGGTTTCTAGTCGGAACTCTTTGTCTAATTCAGGGAATGCCAATATGGGCGCTGTTGTAAATGCCTGTTTAAGCTTATCAAAAGCTTCCTGTTCTTTGGCGCCCCACTGCCAAACAAGGTCCTTTTTGGTGAGATCGTTCAACGGTCTCGTGATTTTTGCAAAGTTTTCAATAAACCTTCGGTAGAAATTACCTAAGCCTAGGAAAGCCCTAACTCCTTTGACGCGAGTAGGTTCTGGCCATTCCAAAATAGCTTGAACTTTCTCAGGGTTCATCCTGATTCCATAGGTCCCGTTCCTGTAAGCGTCGAAGGACTTCTTGCACGATCCTGTCATGCTCAGCCTCATCGTCCGACTTTGTAAATCCTGTAAGCGTCGAAGGACTTCTTGCACGATCCTGTCATGCTCAGCCTCATCGTCCGACTTTGTAAATATTAATAAATCGTCAATGTAAATGACGACACAATTTTCCATATCCGCAAAGATCTCGTTCATCATGCTCTGGAAGGTCGCCGGTGAATTGGTCAACCCAAAGAACATAACAAGGGGTTCGAAAGATCCTCGGTGGCACGTGAATGCGGCCTTCCAAGCATCTTCCTCTTTGCTGACTAATCAAAGGCAGCGGATACGCATTTTTAACCGTGTGCTCATTCACATAACGATAGTCCATAATCATTCACTTTTTACCATCCTTTTTAGGAATGAAGAACACCGGGGACGTCATAGGACTTTTAGAAGGTCTGATGTAACCCTTCCTAAGTTGTTCGTCTATGAAACTAGATACCTCGTCTCTTTCTGGAGCAGAGAGCGGTATCATGTGTCCCTTCCTTGGTTTGAAGGTGTCTTTCAAATCTATAACATGGTCCCAAGGCTTAGCCTCTGGGAAGCGCTCTGATTTGTGTTTCGAAAAGACTTTCCAGAAGTCGTGGTACTCGGGAGGTACCAGCCTCTTAATCTCTTCCTCAGGTTTTACCTCATCATCATCATCGTCGATCTTTTCTAAAGATCTGAGCTCGTAAACGTGACTAGCGTTTAACTTTTCGAGACGCTCATTGTGACGGACATGATTTGGTTTACCCAAGTTTACACATTCCTGGGGACAACGTGACAATGTGACAACCCCTGTCTGCCAGTTGATCTCAGGATTGTGTTTAAATAGCCAGGTCCAGCCTAAGATTAAATTAATCTTCCCTAGTTGGGTAGCCTCGGCAGTGACTCGTTCTCTGTGTCCTTGGTATTCGACCACAAAAGAACATTTGTGTGTAATACAGCCACCTGCGTTAAGCGTACCGTCAACGTTATAGACGGGAATAGACATTTCTAATTTTACAAGGGGGAGTCCAATTTGCTCTGCCCAGACCTGATCTATGAAGATCCCGTTAGCGCCTGAATCAAGCAGTGCGCTCGTTGAGTGTACTTTGCCCCTGGCAAGGTTTTCCACGCCAACGTCTAAACGGATCTCTTTTTGGAATAAATACGTGCGCATCAACACACGCCTTGGGATTTCGGGAAAGGGTGGCTCCGAAGAAGAAGAAGAAGAAGAAGAAGAAGAAGAAATTTTGAATGACACATGTTTTTCTATTTTTGTTTTACCAGAATCAAGCACCCTAGTGTTTGTCTCGCCGGGGCCACGCTCCAAGGGAGACACTGGTGCAGCGGTAGTATCATAAATATTACAGTTACATTTCTTCATACAAGTACATACTTCTGATAACAAATTTAAAAACTTATTTACAAATTGGGGAGCCATCCCCGTCATTCCGTTATTGTTCGTGCAACACCCCGGAGCAGGGGCCACTTTGTTGTGGTTTACTTCATTTTTACCAGGAGCTAAGGTACCCAAGTGACCTAAGCCCCGAATTCTTTTCCCTGAGCCTTCATTTCGTTGACCTGTTGGTCATAGAAGAAGGCCCGGATTTCGTCGTAAGAACGACCGGCCAAAGAGTTGAGCCGATCGTCCAGCTTTTCGATTTCTAGTTGGCGCGCCTGGCGCCCTTGATTATTTTTTTGTTGGGCAGCCTGCGCCCCGTTTCTACAGTCTCGGGACATGTGTCCCTCTTGGCCGCAGTTGTAACAGTTGCCCTTGAATCTGCGCATTTGTCCGCCTTGGACCGCGCCGATATCCATAGGAGCACCCTGTCCTGGCTGCAGCTTGAACGGCTTGAACCCGTGAGAGTGATTATGATGTTGGTTTGATGACCCAGGGCGCCTCTGGGGTATGTTGTTTTGTTTGGTGGACCCGCCACCTTGTGTAAGGACCATTTTATTATTTCCTTATCTTCACTATGTCTTGGTTCTCGAACGCTTTTCCCATTACGCCTCTGGCTCTAGGGCTAGAGGTATCGTTTGCCGTTCTACTTCTCATAGCCCTCACAGGCTTTCTTAACCATCGTTACCATTTTATATCACAGATCAGAGACTGGGCATCGCTCCCAGCCAGCCAGCACACTGGGTAGGGACTGGTAGTAGGCATCTCGCCAACCAGCTCCAAGCCCCAGTAAAGCCTGGTAATACTAATAACGCCTTATCTAGAATCGTACCTCATCATGAGGATACGGTTCCTGACCACGCGTGACAATCTTCTATTATTAGTACAAGTCTCTCACCTGCTGATTAATCAAGCCAGAAGTCGTACAATAGTTACTCTCCCTTTTTCTTATTGGTAGATTAATTCCTCAGACCACTTTTCGTATATTCTCCTTTCGGTCTGAGGAACGGACAGTTCCCTATATAAAGACGTACCTATTCATGTATAGCTCCTTAGCTTTCTATTACTGAATTTACCCGCTTTACTCCTCAACAAGAACCTTTGAAGCTTACCTCTCAAAGTCCTCTACTCGCTATATTTCTAGCGTCTGTCGACCTCAAAGCTCATTGGACCCTTACTCCCTGCAAGTGCAGAAGGAGATAGGTTTAGTTTTTGTTATAGTTTATCGTTGCCTCACAAAATAGAAAGCTCACTCTACAATCCGTTCACAGCGTACCATCTCGCTTGAACCCATTATAGCCCTAACCCACCTTTTCCTTCATCCCTCGGACGTGTTGTCATTCACCGTCCTCCTCCCCATCCAAAACAACCACTTGCCTTCTAGCTAAGCTAGCTAGTTGTTCTCTCCAACATTCCTACCCACCTCGAAGTAATACTCTTACTTGTTCTAGCTCAAGTCCTCACCCTAGCTGTCGTCTTTGATCACTTCTACAATTGTCAAACTGTCGAACATCAGAGAGAGCCTAGTAACGGACGAAGAACGACGTTCACTCGAGGAATTCCATCGCGCCCTCAACAACCGAGACCTCCACGTTGCAGTACCTGTCAACGCTGCCACGCACCCCCAGCCTGCCCACAGCAACACAGAAACTGAGTATTACGAAGACTCATCAGCCGCCTCTTCCCCCATCTCTGAACTAGAAGGACTAGTTCTAGCCGTCGACGATTTAGCATTCGAAATCTCCCAACTCCGTCAATACGTCGCGCTTACTCGAGTACGCATCAGCAGCTGCTCAAACCTGCTTTTGGGAATCCGATCAAGCATCCAGAGAATTGTTCAGGTTCAATTCGATACACCTAGAGCACCTATCAATCGAAGTCTACGAACAGAGAATTCTAGAACCCCCTCGTCGGAACGACAGTGAAGAAAGACGGGCCCTCAGACGACGAGCGGCAGAACATAAGACAGCTCTTCTTATACTATCCGACGGAATCTCTCCACGCATCTATCACCTTCCAAACTACGTTGAAACTCCCCAACTTGCGTTCTCACCAGAACAAGACGGGAGAGAGATCCACTACCTACTTCCCTGTGGAATCATCATCCACCGACGACCCTACTCCGCACCCTACCTAGAATTCCTTACGCCCTACCTCGAACCATCCAAAATTGACGTATACGTTACAGCGTCATTTAATCCTACCCCTCTTGAACTTCTTTTTACAAGAATTGGAATTTACGAAACCGATCTCATCAAGTTCTATCGGGAAATACCATTCTTCTTCGACGTCCCCCTCACTCCCGAACAGAACGACGCCTTCAACCAACGAGATTATCTTAAAACAGGAGTCCACGTATTAGTGGTCACCCCTTTCTGCCGCGACGCCATACGAAGGATAGTAGCCTGCATATCGCAATTTCGCAAACTAGTGTTTAAAATTGGACACGAGATCCTCGAAGGAAGGAATTGGGAAAGAGAACAAAGACAGATCAGGAACATCTGTCGATTGTTCAGAGAATACCAAAACTACGGGAAAGAAGTTTTTGATTTAGTCATCCGCCACCCCACAGATCGATTCATCGTTACCGAGATCAACACCGAGTTCTGGGGGGTACTTATTCGAGATAACAACAGAGTCTACTCGCAGTACAAACCAGGGTACCATCTGACCAACGGAAATTTCTCTTATATCCCTCCCGTCTCATCATTGATCCGAGGAAACGTTCTTATTGAAAGAACCCCCTCACCAGACGAAGCAACCTCGAACTTGGACAGTAATTCTACCACTAGCTCACAGGTAGAAAGAGATTTGGAAGAAGAAGAGAATATTTTTGGATTTACTTCTAACGATTGGAGTGACGAGTTTGATTACGATTCAAACTAAATAAACCTCGCTTCAATCCTTCAAAGTGTTTTCCGAATATCGAAACCCAAGACCGTCCATAGAACCAGAGACTCCACCCAGACAAACCCTACCGCTACCACCTACACGCCCACCTCCACCTCCAATTCCTCCAAAACCCTCATCCAT
This sequence comes from Serpula lacrymans var. lacrymans S7.9, assembly GCF_000218685.1. Taxonomy (NCBI): domain Eukaryota; kingdom Fungi; phylum Basidiomycota; class Agaricomycetes; order Boletales; family Serpulaceae; genus Serpula; species Serpula lacrymans. Next base: position 2,126,058 of record NW_006763293.1, on the reverse strand, counting down.
GTCTAACCCCACGCAGTTACACGGCAAAGTAACACTCGCAGCAGAACCCTTCGAATTCAAAGGAGAGAAGGAACGATTCATAGCATGGCGCCAAGCACTACAGTTGTACTTAACCGCCTACGCATCCTACTTTCCAGACGAGAAGACGAAGCTCATCTACCTCCTGTCCAAAATCAGCGACCAAGGAACGTCGACAGTAAAAGCTTGGAAAGAGAACGTGCTTACCAAAGCTCTCGACGCAACTACCCCCGTATGGCCGACTCTCTCGACCGTCCTAACCGATCTAGCCCAAGTATTCGGGAATCCAAACGAAAGATCGCAGGCGGTAAACGAGATTGAGACATACAAGCAGGAGAATAAGCATTGCGACGAATTCTTTAGCCATTTCACAATGCTCATGGACAAGGCCGGATATGACGCTACCACTCACTTCGACGTGATCAATCGAATTCTCAAAAAGAATCTTCACTCTCGAATCTGTGATTTCGTCATCATCCAGAGAGACCTACCAAAAACATTTGCTGAGTGGAAAACGCAAGCCTACGCATGGGAGGCATAAAGAGAAGAGTTTCAGTTAGACGAAAGACGGAAGAGAGAAGTCACGCAGCCGTCGCGACCTATCAACAGACAACAGACGTATACGCACCAGCATGTGCAACAGCCGCAGCCACAGCAGATGGCGAGACCCCAGACGAATCAGTATGCAAGAAGGTTCGAGGATCAACCTCAGAGAGGTGTGTTCCCCGGACAAGGTGTACCCATGGATACGGACCGACAGAGTCGGTTCAGATTATGTTACGGATGTGGCCAGCCGGGTCATATCGCAAGGAACTGCCCTCTGAAGAAAGTTGCAGCTAGAGAAGCAACCACAACCCAGGAGGAGACAAAGACGAAGGATTTTCTCGAAGGTCAGGAGTAAGCACGGACTCTCTGACCAGTAAGCACGGTTCGGAAAATGTATTTGTAACTGATAAATCGAAACATGTTTCCCAAAACCCACGTGCCGAGAAATACGCTAAGCCACATTCAGCGGAATGGTTGGCTCGACGAATTAAAGACCAGAAAGAAGAAAGAGCCAAAGCATTGGTTCGGAACTGGGCCTCACCCCAGTGTTACCCACACATCACGACGGATACAATCAATTTACTCAAGCAACACGATGAAGAGTATATCGTAGAGCAGTTGAATGTGATCAAAGATTTCTCATCCCTCCCCCCATCTCATCAACGCAAACTCTCGCTACAATGTCAATTATCCACTATCGACGATCACCAGACGCATGTCATACCAGTTTTGATAGATTCAGGATGCACAGATTCTATCATTGACGAAGCCTTTGTTCGGCAACACAACATTTCCACAAAACCACTGCCAACTCGTGTTATTGTCTCAAACGCCGATGGAACCAAGAATCGCACTGGACCTTTAACGGAATATGTGACACTTCGCCTAACTGTGGCAGGTCGCACGGAATTAATGGACTTCCTGGTCACTGGACAAAGAGAGGCCAGAATTTTATTAGGACACGACTGGCTACGACGCACGAATCCCGACATCAACTGGCAAACAAACACTATCACGTACCCTTCTGATGATACGGAGTATCACCCTGAAGACGGAGATAGAGTCATCGCTGTAGACTTACAGAGCAGGATTGACAAAATTTCCGTCGAAAGCAACGTATCTCAGACCAAAAGCCAACAGATTGCGGAAGAATCAGAACGAGCAAAGTCAACACTCACGTTCAGAGACGTCGTTCCCCCGTTTTATCATCATTTTGAGCCAGTATTCACAAAAGCGTCATTTGATAAACTACCCCCACAACGAGTCTGGGACCACGCAATTGAACTCCTACCAGAAGCCAAAGGTCTAGACTGTAAAACGTATCCACTTAACCGAGACGAACAAATTCATCTTGACGAATTCTTGAAAGAGAACCTGGAGACAGGGAGGATCAGAGTATCGAAATCCCCTTACGCATCCCCGTTCTTCTTTATCAAGAAAAAAGACGGATCTCTCAGACCGGTACAAGACTATCGGAAACTCAACGCCCTCACGATCAAAAACCGATATACGTTACCCCTCATTTCAGAATTGATAAACCGACTCAAAGGAGCGAGATTCTTCACCAAGCTGGATGTCCGTTGGGGATATAATAATGTTTGAATCAAAGAAGGAGATGAGCACAAGGCCGCCTTCAGAACTAACAGAGGACTGTTCGAACCTCTGGTTATGTTCTTCGGACTCACGAACTCCCCAGCCACCTTTCAGACAATGATGGACCGACTTCTCCGAGACCTAATCAACGAAGGATCAGTTATTGTATACCTCGACGACATCATGATATTCACCGACTCGTTAGAAGAACACAGGAAGATCGTATCCAAAGTTCTTCAGATACTCGCAGACAATCAATTATATCTCAAACCAGAGAAATGTGAGTTTGAAAAGAAAGAAGTCGAATATCTGGGAATGATCATCTCCCATGATACGATTCGTATGGACCCGCTAAAAGTACAGGCAGTTGCAGAATGGCCGATACCACGAACAAAGAAGGAGTTACAGTCATTCCTAGGGTTTTCAAACTTTTACAGACGATTCATCAGAGACTACGGAAAGATTGCCAAACCGCTGACGATTCTCACCGGAAAGGTAGACTGGGAGTGGGCTGAAGACCAACAACGAGCGTTCGACGTTCTCAAAAAGACAATCACCACTTCGCCCACACTCGCAATCCCTAACGACGAGGATCCATTCAAAGTTGAATGTGATGCCTCCAACTACGCCACGGGAGCAGTGTTATCCCAGCAGCAAGAAGGGAAATGGAGACCGGTCGCATTCCTGTCAAAATCGATGAACCCTGCAGAGAGAAATTACGCTATCTGGGATAAAGAGATGCTAGCGGTAATGCATGCGTTAGAAGAATGGCGACACCTCCTCATGGGAGCTAAACACCAGTTCACCATATTCACCGACCATCAAAACCTCACCTACTTCCGAGACCCCCAGAAGGTAAACAGACGACAAGCTAGGTGGATGGACACACTAGCGAGATACGATTTCAAGCTAGAGCATGTGAAAGGCTCGGTGAACACGAAAGCGGACCTACTTAGCCGAAGAGTAGACCATCCGAGAGGCGAGAGAGACAACGAAGGACAGGTCCTTCTACCTCAGCTCGCGGAAGCAAACATTTATACTATGGAGGACGTGTTAGAAGAACACTACCTGGACGAGCTGCTAGCTTCGCAGCACAAACTAGACGATTACATAGTAAGGAAGTTGAAAGAAGATCCAAAGGTTTGGAAGAAACGAGACGGAATCGTCTGGATAGGAAATGAGAAAGAAGACGAGTTGACGTTAGGGTCCTTCAAAAACAAAATCTACGTACCCCAAGATCCAAAGTTGAGGGCACGTATTATCGAAGAAGAACATGACACCAGCCTCAGTGGACACCCAGGAGAAAGAAGACGCACGAAGGAGTAAACCGATCATTCTGGTGGCCTAGCCTCAGGAGAGATATCAGGAAATATGTCGCAGGATGCGAGATATGTCAGAGAACAAAGTCGCATCGTCAAAAACCGCATGCTCCCCTCCATCCAAATCCGATCCCTGATCGTCCTTGGCAGATAATCACAACGGATCTCATCGGAGCATTACCAGAGTCAAACGGATACGATGCTATCCAGGTTTTTGTTGACAGATTCTCGAAAATGGCTCACTTCGTACCAACGCACGTTACTCTTGATTCGTTAGGCTACGCCAAACAACTACGAGATTCGGTTATACGACTACACGGCATCCCGGAAAAGATTATATCGGATAGAGGACCTCAATTCATGTCGAACTTCACCAAGGACTTCTATCAAACCCTTGGGATTGAACCCGGTCTGTCAATAGGTTACCGTCCCCAAACTGACGGGCAGTCCGAATGAATCAATCAAGACCTGGAACATTACCTACGCACGTTCATTAATCACCGACAAGACGACTGGGCTGATTGGCTAGCCATTGCCGAGTTCACATACAACAATCATCTTCACTCCGCAACCAATCAGACCCCCTTCTTTGTAAATTATGGTTCTCACCCTCGTAAAGGAACCGGTCAGAAGCCTTCAGGGTGCTCGCAAGCTGCCGAAGATTTCGCAACCTCTATGACAAAACTACACGAACAAACTCGACAATCATTATTACTCGCGAATCAAAACCTCAAAAAGTACTATGACCGGAAACGCACGGAAGCACGAGAATATCACAAAGGAGATAAGGTGTGGTTAGAGGGAACTCATATCTCCACCGATCGACCGATGAAGAAGTTAGATGACAAACGATTTGGCCCGTTTACGGTAAAGGCAAAAGTCGGCCCATCCGCTTATCTCCTTGATGTCCCTAGATCCTGGAAGGCGATCCATCCCGTATTCAACGAAATCCTCTTATCACCGTATCACACGCCGGAGTTCCCTAATCAACCTCGTACCTCGAAACCTCCGCCGATCCAAGTTGATGGCGCAGTCGAATACGAAGCCGAAGAAATCATTGCTTCTCGGCCCACTAAACTCAAAGGGGCTAAGCTCGATTACTTCGTCCATTGGAAGGGATACCCGATCACAGAGAGGACGTGGGAACCCGACCACCATTTAAAAAATTCCCCCTCGCTTATTGCCACCTTCCACCGCAAACAACCCGCCGCCCCACGTGTCATCGCCTCCGCCGCTTTACGATTTCGTCCTTACGAAAATTTCACTACTACAACCGAAAAACCCCGCCTCTTCGACTGGATCACAAACCGCTTCACGGACTGCGGCGCTAAGATTCTTGGGACAAGAATATAAAAGGGGGGGGTAATGTAAGGACCATTTTATTATTTCCTTATCTTCACTATGTCTTGGTTCTCGAACGCTTTTCCCATTACGCCTCTGGCTCTAGGGCTAGAGGTATCGTTTGCCGTTCTACTTCTCATAGCCCTCACAGGCTTTCTTAACCATCGTTACCATTTTATATCACAGATCAGAGACTGGGCATCGCTCCCAGCCAGCCAGCACACTGGGTAGGGACTGGTAGTAGGCATCTCGCCAACCAGCTCCAAGCCCCAGTAAAGCCTGGTAATACTAATAACGCCTTATCTAGAATCGTACCTCATCATGAGGATACGGTTCCTGACCACGCGTGACAATCTTCTATTATTAGTACAAGTCTCTCACCTGCTGATTAATCAAGCCAGAAGTCGTACAATAGTTACTCTCCCTTTTTCTTATTGGTAGATTAATTCCTCAGACCACTTTTCGTATATTCTCCTTTCGGTCTGAGGAACGGACAGTTCCCTATATAAAGACGTACCTATTCATGTATAGCTCCTTAGCTTTCTATTACTGAATTTACCCGCTTTACTCCTCAACAAGAACCTTTGAAGCTTACCTCTCAAAGTCCTCTACTCGCTATATTTCTAGCGTCTGTCGACCTCAAAGCTCATTGGACCCTTACTCCCTGCAAGTGCAGAAGGAGATAGGTTTAGTTTTTGTTATAGTTTATCGTTGCCTCACACCTTGGTGCATGGTGTAGAGCTCTATGGCTCTACCGACTCGTCGTACTTCCTCAGCCGCCAGGGCCAAGTTGTCACTTCGTGTATCCTGCAGATAGATCTGTTCTGCAATGCGAGGGTTCACATTGCGTTCTAGCAGTTCCACTGCGTGTTCATTGCCAAGACCCCCTTGGATTGAGAGGGCCAGGAACCGGGTTACGAAATCATCCGTCCTCATGTTTCCTTGTTTGAAGGAACGGATTTGCTGACGCGCCCAGTCACGCTCAGCTTGCGGTTTGAAATATTTTTCGATCTCTGTTTTGAGATCGTCCCAGGTGGGCCACACACCCGCGGTGTAGCATTCCTGGAGTCTTACTTGGGCGTATCGACCCGCCACAGGTCCTTTTAGGCGAGATAGCACCGCAGTGGCTACCTCAAAATCGTCGGCGAAAGCGTCCCAGTTCGCCTTGACCCAAATCTGGAGCTTGATCCACCATTCGGCAAATCGCGCTCTGTCTCCTTCGAAGGCGCCAGGGTCAGCGACGACTTCGACTTTCTTATTAAACTTTTTCTCTACCGAGGGGGTTGCTACAGGGGGGTTGGCCTGTATCTCGGCGAGCTGCGAGGTTAATTCAGCTATCTGCACACGCATTGCGTGCAGTAGCGCATTCATATCTTGGGGTTGCGACGACATGTCGACTTGTTCTCTTTGGGTAACGTAAAAATAGGTAACTGGGGGTCCCCGCTTGCTATCTGCGGATCAACCTCTTCCCAGCTGAGTATCGGATCTCAATCTCCGACTACCCACACTATAGTATTTGAAAATGTATATAAAATGTAAACGTAATAAACCCTGGTCCGAACGGTTGTCAGGGGGTGGTCCACTTGTTAAGCTGTCAACCCTTCTCCAGACTGGCGGAGGCAAGTGCCCGGCCTGGTCAGAGGTATTCGAAAGTGAAAGTTTGTATTCTAAATCTAATCAACAGTGGTTCCACACCGACTGCTGAGCTAAGGTACTCCCCTTAACGCTGGGGGCCGCGTATCGAAGGTTTGCGTTCTTCTCCCGAAGCACTACAAGGCCGTCGCTAGGAGCGCACCTATCTGCTATGTGGGATATTCCTAACCGCTAACCAATCTCCTTCACCCTGGAGTCCGGGTGCCCAGTGGGACTTTTTTGCACAAACGTGTGAGAGAGTAGAAAGAGCGAGTCCTAATGTAACAACCAAGAGTTAGTTACTCTGGCGCACACAAGAACACACTATAAGGAAGATGTTGAGGGAGTGGTTACCCCTTAAGCTGCAGAGAGTTTGTTGGTATACAACAGGAGGACTCGCTGAGGAGTCTCCTGGATCTATTGGGGTATATATACTACTACAGGTTTGTTTGTACATATGTACTATACAGTTGATGAAGGCAGTGGCTGATGATGTCATAGGGTCTAGCCCGTATGGCCAGCTCCACTGCGTGAGAGAGTTAAGTCTAAAAGTAAAAGGAAGGCAACGCGGCGCGAGAAAGGGAAATGCCGCGTGGCACTTAAAGTATAAAGTTAAAGCGGAGAATAAAAAGGAAAGGAGATGTCCGGAAATTGTGTTATCGTAACAATGAGTACGAGAATCTGAGGACAAGGACTGACCATAGCATTCTTCTCATCTTCATACTCCGAATTATACTCGTTGGATGGAATGGTATCAGAGTTATAATTGTCTGGAATGCCATCAGAGCTCCACCCATTGTCACCATAAAGGGATCCAGGACTAATGCCTGCATGAGGGTCGTCATCTGGATCTGCATAGCTCATGCCATTCTCATCCATAAAACCTTTGGGCACTAAAACCTCCTTATCAACTTTTATGAGGTTTGTGTGGCTGGCGTTTAATATATTTTGATGGAGGCCCATCATTCCTGACGAGAGCTTGATATTCCAAGCACTGAACTGGACTTTGCACCGTAATTTCTCTCTCTTGGCTGTCTGAATTTCAAAGGCCTTCTGAACATTGTCGGGAGTAAGGTCATCCTTATCAGGGAGCATGAAAGACAAGCTCTTCGTAAGTTCTTCTACCTAAACATGTCAGAGGTCATTAATAAATTATTGCTAGCTGAGAGTCTGTGAATCCTTACCGCATGTTGGGAGAAGTGTTTTGGTACAGAAGACCCTATAGGTTTGATCTTTGTAGCAATCTTTGTGATAGGAGAGGGTAATTTCTTTCGAATTGGTCCATTATAAGTCTTCCAAGTGCGAGAATAAGGAGTGTATGTAGTGTCTTTTTTCAACGAGCGGGGCGAGCGTAGGACAGGACCTTTGTCCTTATGTATGATATAGGGCTGGGCACCTATGAAATTGGATTTTTCCCCCTGTGAAATACCAGCTCTGTTGTCACAAGGCATCTCAGAGTCAGAGGTAGGGGGGACATCATTTTTGTTTTCGGTGTCAGAATTACCGGGAGAACTGTTGGGAGATAGGTCTGGAAGATCAGTGAGCAGGACACTCTCACCAGAAGACATGATAGCAGGAGGAGATGATGATGCAGTAGTAGACTTACCAGGTGTATCGCAGACATGGAACAACCTATCCATGATGGCTCAATTGTCCTACTGAGGGGTGCTCTGCGCAGTTCAAAGATTGGCAAGAAGTTATCACTCACCTCAATGACCCTTTTCTCTCCTGCGTTCCAGTACCCTTTTCTACTGCAAATAGTGAATGATCTCACCAGTGGAATGATCTTGGCAACTTACCTACTAATCTGCCTCACTGGGAGAATCAAGGCATCCACCCATCGGGAACCACAATCTCTTATCACCCTCACTCAGCATATGACTACGGCCGACTACCGAATGTTTTAGAAGAGATGAATGCTGATCAATATGCACACAAACACATTCACAACATATTTTGGCCCTTTGCCTCACGGAACGAATGGGAGCTGGCAAAATTCCTGATAGAATTGCTCAATCAATTGCAGATTGATAAGTTCTTGAAACTTGCTTGAGTAAGTCTTCACTAGCTAGGATTTATCAAATGCTGACACTTTACTAGACTAAAGATCCGTCAAAGTTGAGTTTCAGTTCTGCATATCGCCTAACTTCTTTTTTGGGTACTTCCAAGTGGGCCTGTATGGAAAATGGAAGAAATAAAGGTGGGAAATTATCAAACGGAAAAACCCATGATTTTACTGTATAGGGATGGTTTGGAAGTTGTGAAGTTGCTTTTTGGAAACCCTGTCTTCGCTAAACACATGATGATGGACCCAAAACGAGTATGGAATAGCAAGGGTGAATGAGAGTATAGCAAGTGGATGACAGGTGACTATGCATGGGCTTTACAGGCATGTGAATCCTACTTCACCACAATTTCTCAACCTGATAAATATTTTAGGACCAGCTTCCTACCGGTTCTACACTTGTAGGGGTTATTGGTGCTTCGGACAAGACAACAGTCACTCGGGGAACAGGTGGCATAGACATGCACCCTACCTTCTTAACTCTCGCCAACATATTTTCTGACATGCGTATGAAAGCTACATCACACTCTTGCTGTGCACAGCTTTCCTACCAGTTCCAACATTCCTGGACTGCCATACCGAATATCAATCCATTCTGTCAGATTGCGTCTGGCATTCATGTATGGACATTGTTACAAAAAATCTGAAGGCCGTGACTAGCACAGGCCTGTGGATGGCTGATCCGAATGGTGTAGCCCGTCGAGCATATACACCTCTCGTTGCTTGGGTTGCTGATTTACCAAAGCAGCAAATGATAGTATGCACGACAAAGAATCTCTCACCAGTCTCACATGCTCGCTTGAGCAAATTCGGCGATAATCAACCACATCAACCACGGTTAGGCATCAATACACTGTTAGCTATCAACAGTATCCAATGCAATATGTGGGACTTTGCTAACTTTGTACCAGAAGCAAAGTCTAAAGGTCTCAGCAATGTTCATCATCCATTTTGGCGCAGTTGGCCTCTTGCAGACCCGAGTAAATTTCTTGTTCCTGAAATTCTACATACATGACATAAGTTCTTTTTTGATCATGTCTTGCTGTGGTGTAAAGAAGCTGTTGGAAGAGATGAGCTTAACGCACGTTACAGAAGCCTGCATGCAAGAGTGGGTTTCAGGCATTTTGGGAACGGTATCTTGCATGTCAAACAAATGACAGGACGCAAACATTGTGAAATACAGAGGACGATCATTGCAACATCAGCAGGCACAGTTACCCCTTCTTTCTTGCGAGCTATACATGCTCTTGTCGACTTCATCTATCAAGCTCAATCCCCTATGCATACTCTGTCATCTGTGAAGGCTATGGTGGCTTCCTTGTCTGAATTCCACGAGAACAAACAAGCGATCCTGGATGCTGAAGTTCATCAAGGTGCCTCTACAACCATTGAGCATTTTAATATCCCTAAACTGGAGCTATTGCAGCATTTTGCAGCATTTTGCTCGAGCAATTCGGAATATGGGGGCTGTCATCCAGTTTACAGCTGATGTCACCGAACATCTTTTAATCACACATTGTAAACATCCGTTTAGTGGTATCAACGGCCGCCTATTTTTCGAGATACAATGTGTTCGCATCCTCGACCGCTTAGAAAAAGCGCAAATGTTTCACTTATACACAATCCTCTGACACCAAAATATCTCCCTCATAAATTATCTTGTTTCCGAAGAAAGCTCTGTCTTAGCTGAAGTTGACCCCCGAGTCAAGCTGGTTATCCCGTGCTTTACCTGAAGAAAAACACATCTTCAGCATCCGACCCATCCGCAACCACTTTCTGAAAGGAATTCAGTCTACTGATGCCAAGACAGTGTTCCACCTCACAAAATACCCAGATATGAGGTTTATTTTGATCTAGAGAGCAGCGGAACTCTTTGCCTTGGAAGACTTACCAGGGGCTATAGCCGATTATGCATGAGGCTTATCAGGTTTCCACAGATATTCTGGGCCTACTGGTTGTAGCAATCTGTCATTCACGCATATCCGAGTGTGGTACAAGTGCAAGGTGCAACTACACTCAATGTTTTGTTTGCATATCATCATGCCTCCGCAAACTATTCAAGCGTATCCGCCTTTGCCTAAGATGCCGCTTGGAAACTGTGACGCAGTGAGTGTAACAACCAAGAGTTAGTTACTCTGGCGCACACAAGAACACACTATAAAGGTAGTGATGAGGGAGTGGTTACCCCTTAAGCTGCAGAGAGTTTGTTGGTTAACAACAGGAGGACTCGCTGAGGAGTCTCCTTGATCTATTGGGGTATTTATACTAATACAGAGTGTTTGTACCTATGTACTGTACAGTTGATAAAGGCAGTGGCTGATGATGTCAGAGGGCGCAGCCCATGTGACCAGCTCCACTGCGTGAGAGAGATTGAGTCTAAAAGAAGAATAAAGGCAGCGCTGCGTGAGAAGGTGGAGTTAGAACGAAAAAGGAAAGTGCTGTATGGCACGGAGTGTGAACTATAGTAAAAGGTTAAAGCGGAGAATGAAAATTAAAGGAAAGGTCCGAAAATTGTGTTATCGTAACAGTGAGACTGGGCAATCCTGATAGGATCTCCTGTGAGTGTAAGTGCATCAAGCTGGCTGGCATTAACAAGAATTATTAGTGATTAATTTCTTAATCTAGCTACACCGGTGGTACAAGTACGTATCATATTTCAGGCAATAGCACCACATTTCTCAAATTCGGGGCAGCCGACACATGGTATGAGGTGGCTCTGCCCCTGGTGCAATGTTTTTGCTATATGATAAATAATAATAATAATACTGTCTGATCAAATTGTTAAGTCAGTGAACTTATGCTGTCTGTAATGTATGTTAAGTCTTTGAATCCTATGATGCATGTTTGACTTGCTGTTCTGTCATTGAATGTCCTTATAAGCCTGCCTTAGACTTGTGCACAGTATACTGAATTCAAGCAGATGATTCATTGAATCTTTACAAACATCAACATATATTGTAACATAAAAAGTCTGTGGTATTACATTGATAAATTGTTGAGAAATTTAAAAAAAGACTCCAGAAATGGTAAAGGATGATAATATGGTCTGATATCAAAACATTTTAGTAAAAAGGGTGAGAATTGCAGAAAAATCTACTTGCCAGTCATGGATAAAGCCAGTCAGAATTTTGGGATATACCACATTGACCATACATCTGTCATTTGAACCATGTGGAAATAGCACTTTTATTCTCTCTCCTGAAGTGCAGCAAGGCAATGCAATGTAAAGTTGCCCATGTGAAAATACTGGAACACATAAATCCAGCCCAACCTGTGTCACTGATTGACCTTGAGACTGGTTGATGGTCATGGCAAAGGCAACATGGACAGGGAATTGACAATGTGATGGGCAATTCTTCTGATGAAGGTTCCAATGTGAGGTGTGGAATAAAAGCTATCTTTTCTGCATGTTTTCCTCCCAAGACATGGCATTTCAATACTCTTCTCTTTATCTCTATCAAAATCATGTGTGTTCCATTACAGAGTCCATTTAAGGGATCAATATTGCGGAGGAGCATAAGCAGATATCCAGCTTTAAGTTTAAGGTGCGCTTCAGGAAGGCCAGACTTGCAAGGAGTTCAAGAATTCCATAGGATAATGTTTATGCCCCTCTCCAACTACTTTATCAATTGACAGAGCTACTAACTCCTTTTCAGGGAATTTTGTGAGGATTGCTGAATTAAGGTCGCTAACAGCATTATTTTTTGTGGAGAGGATGGTGCAGTGGAGGAAATAATGGTCATCTTGGTCTCCATTTGCAATTCTAGGATAGGTAGTGTCAACTAATGAGTCTATGGTGTTTTCTGTTATAAGCATGTTGGCTGGAAGCTTGATAGTTCCATCTCCTGCAATTCCACAACCACCACCAACATCCAGGAGCCAGCTAGCAAAGGCTTCGCTTTTTGGAGTCCTATCCAGGCATATATTCTGTGTGAAATAGCAAACATGGGTATTTGTATTTGTCCACAGTTGTGACCTTCTAGAAGAGGCAGAAATAATATGTTACCTTGACCCTCTTGGAACAACAGGTGTTGTTTGGCAGAAGTCCCCTCCAAAGACCATTGTAATGCCTCCAAATGGAAGCTGATTATCCAAAATGTCCCGCAATGTACAATCTAATGCTTCAATTCCATGATGGTGTTGCATCAATGCTTCATCCCAGACAATAACTCTGGTATGTCTCAATACCTTATGGAGGTCAGAGTTTTTTGGAATCCATGTGGATGCTTCATTCACAGGAATAGGGATTCCAAGGCACAAATGAGCTGTGCGGTCACCCTCCAAGAGCAGGGTTGCAATCCCAGAGGATGCTACACATAGAGCAACATTATAATTATCCATTGCTCAAACAACAGGAGTAATTGTATTACAGAGATATGTTTTTCCCCTACCGGTACCTCCAGCACTGTGAATAAAGCAAGTTGTTCCCCAATTATGATGAATTGACTGCATGATGGTATCAAAAGCATTCCGCTGCTCTACATTATCTTTTAAATAATGATAATACAGTTTAGTGATCAAATTTTATCGAGTCAAAAGTCAGTGAACTTGTGCTGTCTGTTCTTATAAGCGTGAGAATTCTTCAGTGTGGATACAATTTTCACTGCGTTCACTACTACTGTACTGCTGCTCTGTGTTGCCACAAAAACCATGTGAGCAAAACTAAGCGAAATAACCAACACAATGTGGCTTGCACACGGCATTTGGGACCACTGTCCCCTTCGTTATAGATTACGGTGTCATGCACCAAAGTTGATTGGTAGCATGGACAGGTGTCAAGAATGAAGCAAATATTCAAAAAGACTTGCCTTTGCGCCACACAGGCACAGTGCCACGTGGAATAGTAATTAATATTGCCTTTTTTGAACTTGTGGCTGATCAGCACCACCTCTATTAGGCAATCCAGTCGCGTTCACCTTTGCTTTTCCATTTGGGCCCTCCCTTACCTTTTTTTCTTTACTCAGTTCCACCATGGGACCCTTACTCTCTTTTTTATTCTCACCCAATGGTCACTTCTGGATCCCTATTTTGGTTCACCTCCTTGTCACCTCCACCCTCCTCCTCCTCATCTTCTTTGCTCCCCCACCATATCTGATGTCACCACTTTCTATCCATTTCCGTTGCCTATCCGTCGACCACCATGTGCCGCTGCTGATATCAGCAAAGCCCTGGCAGCCGGTCCAAATTGGGCAAAAGGTCCATCTTCATGACGTTGATCTTCCATCATATACCATCAAAACATTGGTCGCTCATCTCACCTGGTTGGAGCATGGGTGGGTAGTTTTTGAGCTGGAGAAGGTTCATCCCCTTGCGTCGCCCATGTACATTGCCATCCCATTCACTTGGGTACACTTATCTTTTGTACATCGTCTTCGCTACAGCTACAGCTACCACACGCTGCCTGGGACTCACTTGTTCCAAATTGGAACTACTCCCCTCCCTCCCTCATTTGACCAGGTGGTCCAGTACAACCAGTCCATTGGTAAGGCCATGGAACTGTTGGAATTGGACTAGGTGGTGGACCGGTGGCTCCAGTTTCTTTTTTTCAGCAGAGCATTCATTTACAGTGCAATTATTTTTGATTTTTGAATCATTTTTATGGACACATATTTTTTTAGAATGCCTGACTGACAATAAAGGAACTGTGTTGATACTGATATATTTTTTTTGCTTTGCCCTTTTTTACTGCATCTTCCCATGACATCATGATTTTCTTACTCTCTTACTGCTATTGGACTTTACTTTATGGCTGTACAAACCTATAACATTACTTACACAGCATTCATTGTTCTATCTCTTTCTTTTTCTTATTTTGACAATCTTATCCTGTACTACCTATGCAGGATTTGTCAGCATACATTCCTTCCTTCATGTTCTTTCTCATTCTTTTTGCACAGCTATACTGTGCATAGCCTCCCTTTCTTTTACTATATAAACCCCTGTATTTTACCTTGTAAAAAAAACAGAACAAGAACTCGAATCCAGACTTCTTCTCTAAATCTCAAGTTCACTACTCTGCTACTTGTGATCCAGTGTGGTCACAACACTTCCCACTGCTACCACTGTTAACTGCTGTCATTGTCACTCGTCACTTTTTGAAAGTAATTGTCATCCCTTTTGATTAAAGTCCTTCTGAGCACTACAGTCTGTGCGTCAGGAGCCTGCTATCACTGGGAACTTTGTCACCCCGTCACTTTGTCATTCTCAAACCTACCTTGTGCTACGATTAGCAAGGTAGTGCTTGTCTATACTCGCCACAAAGCCCCTATCTTCTACATTCCAACTATCCCTCCTCCTCAAAACCCACACCCATACATTTCTGGGTTTTACTTTGAAGGATCCTTATACATACCACCCCATGAACAACCAGAGCACCCACTGTTCTAAAAGGCAAAGCCCATAAACAAGTTCCGTGGAATCTGGGAGGATTGTGTGTTAGTTTGTTTTTGTTGTAAGTCTGTCAATAGTCCTCGTGCTCTGGAAGACTAACATGACAATAGTAAATGTGTCCTTGGTGATATAAAGGACAAGTGGTAGTATGTGAATAGAAGTGTGAGGGTATGTGTGAGTTTGAAGTGTTATGTGACTAGCTTCAAGATATAGCCAACACTAGGTGTGTCAATGATAGTCCTTACTTGTTGAGAGACTAATAGGATAAAGATAATAATGTCCTACACTTGATAAGGGACAAACTATGATACACTGATGATCGATAGAATTGATAGAAGGGTGAAGCAATACTTGAATATGCTTCAGTGACTGACTGCAGATGAGCTTACACCAGATCAATAGATGACTGATATAAGTTTCTATAGTCCATCTCAAACTTATATCAGTCATGATGAATGAGATCTTTGTGTAAGGACCATTTCATTATTTTCTTATCTTCCCTATGTCTTGGTTCTTGAACGCTTTACCCGTTACACCTCTGGCTCTAGGGCTAGAGGTATCCTTTGCAGTTTTACTTCTCATAGCCCTCACAGGCTTTCTTAACCATCGCTACCATTTTATATCACAGATCAGAGACTGGGTATCGCTCCCAGCCAGCCAGCACACTGGGTAGGGACTGGTAGTAGGCATCTCGCCAACCAGCTCCAAGCCCCAGTAAAGCCTGGTTATACTAATAACGCCTTATTCAGGATTGTACCTCATTATGAGGATACGGTTCCTGAACACGCGTGACAATCCTCTATTATTAGTACAAATCTCTCACCTGCTGATTAATCAAGTTAAAAGTCGTACGATAGTTACTCTCCCTTTTTCTTATTGGTCGATGGATTCCTCAGACCACTTTTCGTATATTCTCCTTTCGGTCTGAGGAACGAACAGTTCACTATATAAAGCCTTACCTATTCATGTATGGCTCCTTAGTTTTATATTACTGAATTTACCCGCTTTACTCCTCAACAAGAACCTTTGAAGCTTACCTCTCAAAGTCCTCTACTCGCTATATTTACTAGCGTCTGTCGACCTCAAGCTCATTGAACCTCTTACTCCCTGCAAGTGCAGAAGGAGACAGGTTTCGTTTTTGTTATAGTTTATCGTTGCCTCACACTTTGCGGATATGGAAGACTGTGTCATCATTTACATTGACAATTTATTAATATTCACGAAGTCGGACAATGAGGCTGAGCATGACAGGATCGTGCAAGAAGTCCTTCGACGCTTACAGGAATGGGACCTATTCGCCAAACCCGAAAAATGTAATTTTAAAGTAAAGGAAGTAGACTTCCTCGGTATGATAATTGGCCAGAACAGAATCAGGATGGACCCTGAAAAAGTTCAAGCTATATTGGATTGGCCTGAACCTACTCGCGTCAAAGGAGTTAGGTCCTTCCTTGGCTTAGGCAATTTCTACCAAAGATTTGTTGAAAAATTTGCGAAGATAACGAGACCGTTGAACAATCTCACTAAAAAGGATATTGTTTGGCATTGGGGCGCTGAACAGGAAGCTTTTGATAAGCTTAAATGAGCATTTACAACAGCACCCATACTAGCATTTCCAGAATTAGACAATGAGTTTCGGCTAGAAACCGACTCTTCTGATTTTGCTACTGGGGCTGTTTTATCAATTAAATGCCCTGACAATCTTTGGAGGCCTTGTGCCTATTTATTGCATAGTTTGTCGCCTACAGAGCGCAACTATCAGATCTATGATAAAGAGATCCTGGCCATCATTCAAGCTTTAGAGCACTTGCGGCACTATTTAGAAGGTGCTAGGCACCAATTTGAAATTTGGACCGATCATAAGAATCTGGAGTATTTTATGACGGCCCAAGACTTGAACCAAAAACAGGCTCGCTACGTGCTATACTTGTCTAGGTTTAATTATAAATTGATTTATAAGCCTGGAACTTCTATGGGGAAAGCGGATGCTTTGTCCAAAAGAGAGGATCATGCCAACGGCATAGAAGATGACAACAAAGGTGTCACCCTGATAGACCAATCAAGGGTTGCCAATGTTAAAATCGGGCAGGATTCTGATCTTCTGGAAGTCTTCAAAAAAGACATCTCCTCAGAAGAGAAGGCGCACCTTGACGGCAATGAAAACTACTTATGGGAAGACGGGCTCTTCCATTTTAAAGACAAAATCTATGTGCCTGAGTCCGCAAGGATCAAGGCAATAGATAGACATCACAACACTCCAGTGGCTGGGCACCCTGGGTGGCAAACAATGGAGTTGATCTCCAAAAACTACATGTGGCCTAGCATAGTCAAAGACGTACAAGAATACATAAAATCCTGTCTGAGATGTGCCATGGCAAAGAATTCTCATCAACTGCCGGCCGGTAAGCTTATGCCAAATCCGATACCAGCTGGTCCCTGGCAGGATATATCGGTTGACTTCACGACAGATCTATCTGAGTCAAACGGGTATAATTCAGTAATGGTGGTAGTAGATCGCTTCTCCAAAGAAGTGGTGTTTATTCCCACCAATAAAACCATTACTGCCGCTGGTACAGCAGATTTATTTAAAGATTTTGTATGGTCTATCCATGGATTGCCGGAAACGGTTATCTCCGATAGGGGACCACAATTTGCTAGCAAATTTACGAAAGAACTATGCCGGATGCTGGGCATCAAACCTAAATTATCAATGGCATTCCGTTACAATCTCTATTGGACATTTAAGGACTACTCATTTCTCTTTACTCATCGGTTATACCATCGGCACTTCAGTCACCCCCAAAACATAAGCATTTAGCTTCAACTATCTGTGTAAATGTATAAAGCTAAGAGCTTGTTTTTCCTGGTATCATCCCAAGTGCTCCAGCAAGGATGGGATCATTCCAGAAGCGGAATAATACCACCCTTCTGGGATTTTCCCATGGTATCAGACCATGTACCATAGTGGGATTATCCCTCAGATGGGATAATCCCAATAACCTGTCACATGTCACATGGTATCAGGGGGATTGGTGCTAATACTAACATGTGAGAATGCTGGGCCAACTAGTGAAGATATTTCCAGTCTTTTCCACCTGAATAATGGTACTTTAGCCCAATATAATCAAGACTATTTTGAAATATATGAGTTACAAGTTCCTCATTGTAGCTTACTGCAAATTTGGGGAGAAGCATTCCCTTTTTTTTAAATGTGGAACATTATCAATTTCTAGATATAATCAATTGCAGGAACCATACACTAGAAAGATGCTGTTGTCCTTGCTGATAGATGTGATATGTGAGTTCTGCTTTTTTGCAAGGTTTATTATACCCTTAACTGAAGTAAAAACTAGGAAACACAACATAAATGCTGTGACAACAAAGTAATCTGCAGAAGGACATCGAATATTAGATTTACACTAGATCTGGCATATTCTGTGAGGAAAATCCTGACCTTGTAGAAAGTAAAACATAGTAAAAAGAAACATAAAGTCATGTTCTTGCAAAAACATGAATTTACCACTTTTGTGGCACTACCAAGGTATTTGATACCTTATATTGTACATTCTCTGAGAGTGGTTCCTGGGGGCTGCTGGCTGAAGGTCTATGGGGAGAGGGGGATGCTTGCTATGTACAGTATAATACACAAGATCTCCATTTTGATACTCCTACACTAGATGACTTGAGTGTGAGGATTAATTAGGCACTGCTTAGGTATTTAATACCTTGAGTTGTGCCATTTCTGGGAGCTACCAGCTGAAGGTCTAAGGGGTGACTGGTGCCTATATGCTGACTGTGTATAGTACAGTATCTAAGTCCACAAAGAATCTGAGTGCTGTAAAGGTATTCTTTTTTTAGATTCTTGAGAAATTGAAATGAATCCGGAAAATATTTTTTCATGCCAAGTAAGGTTTCTGCCAACATTCTCTGTCTCTCATATGATAGTGATGCTGTCTCACACCACTCTTTTTGGATTATCATTTTTATGGCAATATGTAGAACTTAGGTAATTTCCTTCAAAACTGATTCTGACCATTGACATTGCCCAACTTTTGATTTTTTTTACTGAGGATCATCCCACACTGATCTGGACAAATCCCTGAAATAGGGTGTGATCATCCCAGTTAAATCTGTACATGTCCCCACGTAACATGGGGTTACCCACTTCTCACATGGACAAATACCAGAAGGGGGTGGGATCATCCCAGTTCAATATGGACAAATACCATAAAGGGATGGGATGATCCCAGCTCAATGTGGACAAATACCACAAGAGGATGGGATAATCCCAAGCCAATCTGGGATGATCCCAAACCAATCTGGGAAAATCCCAGTTAAGCATGGTCAAATACCAAATGAGATGGGATGATCCCAAACCAATATGGGAAAATCCCAGCAAGAGATGGGATGATCCCAGTTAAGCATGGACAAATACCAAAAGAGGATGGGATGATCCCAATTGAATCTGGGAAAATCCCAGCAAGAGATGGGATGATACCAGTTTAACATGGACAAATACCAAAAGAGGATGGGATGATCCCAATTGAATCTGGGAAAATCCCAGCAAGAGATGGGATGATACCAGTTTAACATGGACAAATACCAAAAGAGGATGGGATGATCCCAATTGAATCTGGGAAAATCCCAGTAAGAGATGGGATGATCCCAGTTGAACATGGACAAATACCAAAATAGGATGGGATGATCCCAATTGAATCTGGGAAAATCCCAGCAAGAGATGGGATGATACCAGTTTAACATGGACAAATACCAAAAGAGGATGGGATGATCCCAATTGAATCTGGGAAAATCCCAGTAAGAGATGGGATGATCCCAGTTGAACATGGACAAATACCAAAATAGGATGGGATGATCCCAATTGAATCTGGGAAAATCCCAGCAAGAGATGGGATGATACCAGTTTAACATGGACAAATACCAAAATAGGATGAGATGATCCCAATTGAATCTGGGAAAATCCCAGCTTAACATGGACAAATACCAAAGAGGATGGGATGATACCAGTTGAACATGGACAAATACCAAAATAGGATGGGATGATCCCAGCTTAACATGGACAAATACCAAAGAGGATGGGATGATCCCAATCCACTCTGGCTGGGATGATCCCAGCTCAACATGGACAAATACCAAAAGAGGACGGGATGATCCCAAACCAATCTGGGAAAATCCCACCAAAGGATGGGATGATCCCAGTTAAGCATGGACAAATACTAAATAAGATGGGATGATCCCAGCTCAACATGGACTAATACCAAAAGAGGATGGGATGATCCCAAACCAATCTGGGAAAATCCCAACAAGAGATAGGATGATCCCAGTTAAACATGGACAAATACCAAATGAGATGGGACAATCCCAGCTCAACATGGACAGATACCAAAAGAGGATGGGATGATCCCAATCTACTCTGGGAAAATCCCAGCCAGAGATGGGATGATCCCAGCTCAACATGGACAAATACCAAAAGAGGATGGGATGATCCCAAATCAATCTGGGAAAATCTCAGTTCAACATGGACAAATACCAAGGGGGGATAGGGTCATCTCAAACCAATCTGGGAAAATCCCAGCAAAAAAGGGGATGATCCCAGTTAAATGTGGACAAATACCAAATGGGATGGGATCATCACAATTTGATATGGACCAATGCCTGAAGGGTAAAGCATCATCCCAAACCAGCCAAGGAAAGTCTTGGAAAGAGATGGGATCATTCCAGTTCAATCTGATCTAGAAAAATCTCCAAATTACATAGGATCATCTCACTACATCACAGACAAATCCAAGCAGGGGACAAGATCACCCTGAGTCAGAATAGGACAGGGAGATCCCACAACAGGAACAGAATTATCGAATAGCATGCTTAGGCTGCTGGTGACTCAGCATGACAGGGGAAAATACTCCTGAAATGCACTAAGGTTATTCTGTAACATATAATCATAGGTAAGTTCCCAGCAGCTTAAAATATTATTGTCCTTTTCCAGCAGTTTCCATTTTTTACATGTTGCAGTATTTTGTTTGTAAACCAACTATTATGTTATGGTAGGACCTGGATGAACCTAAGGTTGAACTGGGACAGTGATTCAGAGTAGCCCTCACGTAGGTTCATCCCAAGTCACATGAAATTGCATAAGCATGCAGAGCACACCTTTCAGCCATTTTTGTTTTCACAAAAATTTATAATCAATTGTATGCGTGGGGACATATAGTGGATAAAATGGGTGTTGGCTTGTGGATGCTGGGCTGCCACAAAGAGCCAGCAATTTGTCTCATGCAAGACATGTTCTGCCTTTGACAATGATGCAGCAGAGGGAAGGATAATGAATATATAGTACTTACTCGGACTGGTATCTTTGTGCATTTTTCAGTTCAGGCACTTGGATAAAGCTGCACAATTCAAAAAAATATCATATCTTTTGGATCAGCACATTAAATGGATTTGTGACATATCTTTGCCTGGTTGCAAGAGTGTTACATTATTTAAAGTTGGATGAGCCTGAATGAGAGGTATTGTAATCCTGCAGATGTATATGCTTGGTATTGTCAAACATCTTGTATTCCTTTGACTATAAGCCATTTTAAGTAACATTGATAGAAATCCAGGGTAGATAAATCTACTTTGTGATATGCAGTAAATTATATGATAAGTAGGAATGACAAAGTTATATAGTCAGTTAAGGAAAAGAGATATGGTTGAATTATCTCCTAATCAACTGAATTAAATCAGGTTAATTTGTAAATGGTTATATGTCACAATTAGTTACACTAACCTTTGGTCAAAGTCTCCTCCATCAATCTATAGTATATGATATTACACTAGAAGCTGGACAAATTAAGGTTCAATTGAGAGTAAACACCATTTGAAATTTGTATATATGTTATAAATGATGAAAGCAGGTAGTATTGTATTCTGCTTCATGGCTATTAGTACTATTGATAATGTATTGATGTTGGCTACATTTATGCAGGAACTATTTTTGCAGTAAAGCCCCCCTGACACCATGTGACATGTGGCAAATGTCTGGGATTATCCCATCTAATGGGATTATCCCACCATAACAAATGGTCTGATACCATGGGAAAATCCCAGAAGGGTGGTATTATCCCACTTCTGGGATGATCCCATCCTTGCTGGAGCACTTGGGATGATACCAGGAAAAACAAGCTCTTAGCTTTATACATTTACACAGATAGTTGAAGCTAAATGCTTATGTTTTGGGGGTGACTGAAGTGACCATCGGACCAATGACTCATTTCCTTCACGTACACTTCCGTTCCTCTCGCATTTGCAGTACCTATTATAGTACTTAGTCCTCAACGGACGGACCTAACTCCTATCACCAATTCCTTTCCATTATAAATACCATGTAACAGCAGTAGTATTCTCTAATACGATTCTACGCAGTTTATGTTGGTTTTGGTGATTCTGCACCTTTGTGCTACCTATATATTTTCATTCCTTTCTCTATCTATTCTTCTATCATTCACTATTGATTGTGTTCTCTATTATTTCGCCTTTGTGGCTGCTTTGTTTACCTTTGTTTACAAAACTTCGGACAGTACTGCAGAGTCCAATGCTTCCTATTCTCTAGTTACTCACATTGGACTCTAGGTACTGTATACCTGTCATACTCTCTAATAATATAGTTACTCACATTGGACTCTAGTTTTAGTCCCTGATTGCTCTCAGCAAGTGGCTAGACACTTCCTTCAAGCTTTGTTCTTAATAGGTTATGAGCCCTGTGCTCTAGCCATCTTCCTGACCTCATATCTCACCATCCAAGTGTCCTACTGCTTATCCACCATAACCATCGTCTTCTGGGACTCTTATTATCTCATCCATCACCTCAGATTACTCTGGTCTCATCTTGATCTCCAACAACAACTCCTTGTTGCAAGTTACCCCCATTTCGGACGCTTTTTTGGTCTTATCTGCACCATATCTCGCCCAATCCTTATCTGATCGTCCTGTAACTTCTACCATCGTCTTCTACGGCCTAAATAACCCTAGGAGACCTGTCAGAGCGGTTGGATTTGAGCTGGATCTTTCTGTGAGCCTTCATCATCATTTGACCACCTTTTGGCCCCCTATTCCATATCTCCACATCCTGTGCTCGGATCTTGGCCCTATTTGAGCCATCTACTACCCTATACTATTGCACTTTACACCCTCAATTTGGGGGCAATCCATCCACTCCATCATCCTCTGTGAAGTTCACATTTTTGGCACTTTCACCCCTATTAAACCCCTATTGCATATCTCCACATCCTGTGCTTCACTTCTTGTGATATTTGGGCCATCTATTACTCTATAAAAATGTTCCCTATACCTCTGATTTGGTGGCAATCCATCCATCTTATCTGTCTCTGCATCAATTTCGACTTTTTGCCCTATTTTTCGCTTTTTGGCATATCTGGTGTGTGCATAAAGCTCCAATCTTCTCTACTCTGTCCATTATCAGATAGAACAAGCCTATAGACTGTGAAGCTCGCCTGCATTGCCTCAGTTTGCTGTTGCCTAGAGCCTCTCTCAGTCTGCGGTGTTTGGGGAGCTTAAGTCACTTTGTTGACTCATATACAAGCCCTATTAACCAACACTGTCTCGAGGCGATTTCTCTGTTAATATCAGTGTGGAATTGAAAGGGGAACACAGGCGTAACCCTGTAGCAGCACTAGGAAGCCTTAGCACCCTCCTGGATCGCTTTTGGACGCTTTTTGGACCCTATTTGGACCTATCCTTGCGCTTTCTGACCCTCTCCATATCCTCTCTCTACCGCCTCACCATCTTATCTGCTCGCCTCCTACTGTTGCCCATTGTCTTTGCCACTATTCCATTGCCTATAGCCGTCTCCTACATCATTTATCATTGCTCTATTGTCTTATACAACACCCATCATGTCTGACTCTGATCCCAAGTTCCATCCCTTGTCTGGCACTAACTACCCCCAGTGGAGTGGTGAAATGCAAGCTTGGTTGATGACCAAGGGACTGTGGAGGCTCGTCTCTGGCGCTGAAAAGTGTCCTGGGACTGACGCTGAAGCAATAGAGAAATGGGAGTTGAGAGCTGAAA
This sequence comes from Serpula lacrymans var. lacrymans S7.9, assembly GCF_000218685.1. Lineage (NCBI taxonomy): Eukaryota > Fungi > Basidiomycota > Agaricomycetes > Boletales > Serpulaceae > Serpula > Serpula lacrymans. Next base: position 2,102,067 of record NW_006763293.1, on the reverse strand, counting down.
AGGCTGCTGGTGCATTATATCTCAATGTCACCAAAGAGCAGCGCATCCATCTTGATGGCATCATTGATGATCCTGTCAAGATCTGGGAGAAACTGGCAATTGTGCACGTCTCTAAGAAGCCTGGGACGAGATTTAATGCCTATGATGACTTCTTCTCTATCAGAAAGAAGGAGGACGAGTCCCTGCAGTCTCTCATGACCAGAATTGACGAAGGCATGCATCAGATTCAAAATCTTCGTCCTACTGGCTTCTCATTGTCTGAATTGGACGATGAATTGACATGCATGGCCATGATTAGGGCGCTTCCTGATCAATATGCCCACTTCACTTCATCTCTACTACTTCTGGGCACCTTGGACAAGACCCAGCTCAGGGATGCTTTCCTTGCTGAAGAGGTCAATCGCCGTCGTCGTGCTGAAGTCGATTCTGCCTTGCATTCTTCATCTACCACTGCCAATAGCACCTGCACCCATCCTAACTGCCATCATTGCAACCAATCCACCACCTCTACTCGCGTTCAGTGTGATTTCTGTGGTTTACTTGGTCATACCCAAGACAAATGCCACAGATACATTGCTAGTCGCCAACAGGCAGTGGAGGGTGCTAAGAATCGCTACAAGCGTGGCAATAAGGCTCAGGCAGGCTCCAGCAACTCTCAGAATACCTCTCAGCAGCCCAAATCTTCGCCCAACAATGCCAATTCATCTACTGTGGTCACTGAATCAGCTGGGAATGCAAGTCTTCGTTCCATTCATCCCTCTGATCCTCATTGCCCTCTCCAACTTGATGCTGACATTGATTGGAATGCAGACACAGGCGCCACTTCTCATATGACACCTCATCGTCATTGGATGCACCACTATACCCCATATCGTGTGCTAATCAAGCTGGCTGATCACACTGTTGTCTATTCAGCTGGTGTTGGTACTGTGGTGTTTAATCCTGTGATGAATGGCAAAGTGGCTAGGGCTGTGGAATTCTCTAGAGTGCTCCATGTACCAGATCTTCGAAATAATCTCCTCTCAGTCTTGTATTTAACTCGTCAAAGTGGTTTCAATGTCACTATTTCGTCTCATTCCATGTCCTTTATGCGTGACAACACTCTCTTGTTCACTGCAACTATCAATAACAACAATGCAGCATTCCTTGATGGATCTACTGCTGCTTGTGTTGAATTGGGACATTTTACTGCAACTATACCACTTGATTTGATGCTCTGGCATCGCAGATTGGCTCACCACCATCATGCTGATGTCAAGAGACTGATACAGAGAGATCTGGTCACTGGGCTTACACTGGAATCCAAGGCTGCTCCTGATCCTGTCTGTGAACCATGCTTGTCTGGCAAGATGCATGCCAATCCATTCCCCTCATCTGATACTCACTCTGCTCATCCTTTGGACCTCATCCATTCTGATGTACACCAAGTCTCTTCCCCCACATTCTCTGGTTATCGCTACTGGGTCACCTTCATTGACGATCACAGTCGATTCCGTGTTGTTGTGCCTCTTAAGGCCAAGTCAGATGTCTTTGATGCTTTCAAGAGATTCAAGGCTTATGCTGAGACTCAATTGGAGCGTAAAATCAAGGCTCTGCACGATAACAAAGGGGGAGAGTACATGTCCAAGGAATTTGAGCAATTCACAGATGACCATGGGATTGTCAGACAGCATACCACCAGGAATTGTCCTCAGCAGAATGGTGTGGCAGAGCGAGCAAACAGACTTCTGACTGAGCGTATCACTGCCATGTTATCAGAGTCTGCATTGCCTAACAGCTTCTGGGGTGAATGTCTGTCCGCTTTGGTGCATGTCTGGAACAGGTGTCCCACTGATGCAGTGGCCCATGCCACTCCATTTGAGTTGTGGTATGGACACAAGCCTGACATGTCTCACCTTCGCGTTTGGGGCTGCACTGCCTATGTGCATGTGCAAAAGGACAAAAGAGGCGTCTTTGGCTCTCATATGGAGAAATGCGTGTTCATTGGTTACCTTGAGGGGTACAAGGGATGGAAATTCTACAATCCTACCACCAAGCGCACTGTTATCTCTGAGAGAGCTGATTTTGATGAGCGCTACTTCCCTGGCTTGAAGAGGTCTTCTGACAATGTCCCACCTCCACCTCCCACTCCACCTTCGCTATCCATGCCATTGGGCCTGATTGAGGATGTCCCTGCACCAGGTCCAGGGGGAGATATGGGCCCACCAGCTGCACTTCAGCAGCCTCAGCCATTGCCTGACAATGGGCCTCATTTGGACCTTGATGCAAAACCACCTGTGAATCAACCTCCTGAGCTTCCAAATCACCCTCCTCATCGCTCACCTTCTCCTGACTTGCCTATTGCACTGAGACGCCCTGTAAGGGCTAGGAGACCACCTGAACCATGGTGGCTTCAACACAGACAACCTACTCCTGCCATTGAGAGTGATGACAGTGATTCTGAGGCAGTTGATGATGAAGTAGCACACTTTGGAGACTCTGCTGAGCCTAGGTCGTTTGCAGATGCAATGAAGCGTCCTGATGCAGATAAATGGAGAGAGGCAGCCATGGAAGAGCTTCAAGCTCATGAGCGCAATGGTACTTGGTCACTAGTGGAACTACCTCCTGGAGTCAAGGCTATTGGTGGCAAGTGGGTCTTCAAGATCAAGCGCAACTCAGATGGCACTGTTGAGCGCTACAAGGCCAGATATGTGGCCAAAGGTTATAACCAGCGCCCTGGCTTTGATTTCCTCGAAATATTTGCACCTACTGTCCGCATATCATCCATCAGAGTTGTCCTTGCCATTGCAGCCATCCACAACCTCCATTTTTGCTCCATTGACATTTCCCATGCATTCCTGAATGGAGTCATGGATGTCAAGGTCTACATGCATCAGCCAGAGGGATTCCATCAGGGTCCTCGCAATCTTGTTTGCCAGTTGGACAAGGCCATCTATGGGACAAAGCAGGGAGGCAGAATGTGGAACCAGAAGATGCACGCTGTGCTTGAAAAACTCGGATTTAAGCGTACTTATTCAGACTCTGCCATCTATGTCTTTAACAGAGCTGATGTGCGCATTATCCTGCCCGTCTTTGTTGATGACATGACACTGGCATCCACTTCTACTTCTGCACTTGACCAAGCTGTCAAGGACCTCTCCCTGCACTTTAAGCTTCGTGATCTTGGCCCTACTTCTTACCTACTTGGCATTTCCATCACTAGAGACCTAAGTAATTGCACCATCTCCCTCTCCCAACATCAGTACACTCTGGACATTCTGGAGCACTTTGGCATGAAGGACTGCAAGCCTGTGTCCACTCCCATGGATCCTGGTTTGCGCCTCACCAAGGACATGTCTCCCAAAACATCCAGTGATGCTGCTTTGATGAAGGACATTCCCTACCTTGCTGCTGTTGGTGCTCTGATGTATCTGGCCACTACCACTCGTCCTGACATTGCCTACACTGTTGGAGTCCTTGCCAGATATAACTCTAATCCTGGTCTTACTCACTGGAGCGCTGTCAAGCACTTGTTCCGCTACTTGCAAGGCACCCTTGATCATTCCCTTGTCCTTGGTCCTGATCCCAATTCCACTGAACTCTTCACCACTTTCTCTGATGCTGATCATGGTGGTGACAAGGACTCTGGTCGTTCTACTGGTGCCTATATTGTCAAGATGGGATCTGGTGCTATCTCCTGGAGCTCCAAGCTTCAGAACATTGTTGCTCTGTCCACCACTGAAGCAGAATACATTGCTGCTGTTGAGGCTGGAAAAGAGATTTGCTGGATGCGAAATTTGTTGAAGGAAATGGGCTATCCTATCACCTCTCCTTCCACCCTTCATATTGACAACCAATCTGCCATCTCTGTATCCAAGAACCCTGAGCACCATGGTCGGATGAAACACCTTGATCTGCGATGACATTGGTTGAGAGATGTTGTTGACTCTGGGCAGATTGCTCCTACCTTTGTTCCCACTGCTGAAATGCCTGCAGACTTGTTGACCAAGGCTCTTGCCAAGCCTAAAGTGGAAGTGTTCAGGAAGATGATGGGACTTATTAGATCAGGGGGGAGCTGATGCTTGGGAGGTGCAGCATCAGGGGGGAGTGTTAGTTTTGGTGATTCTGCACCTTTGTGCTACCCATATATTTTCATTACTTTCTCTATCTATTCTTCTATCATTCACTATTGATTGTGTTCTCTATTATTTCGCCTTTGTGGCTGCTTTGTTTACCTTTGTTTACAAAACTTCGGACAGTATTGCAGAGTCCAATGCTTCCTATTCTCTAGTTACTCACATTGGACTCTAGGTACTGTATACCTGTCATACTCTCTAATAATAAAGTTACTCACATTGGACTCTAGTTCCAGTCCCTGATTGCTCTCAGCAAGTGGCTAGACACTTCCTTCAAGCTTTGTTCTTAATAGTTTACACTTACAAAGCTAGACTCCTAAGATCAGACTTCTGCTCAGAAGAAGACCAACTCTCGTTGGAAGAACTCCACTCAGAACTATGTTCTCAAACTTGTCTTTGGATAAGTCTCTTTACAAACCTCGGCGAACCCTCAGACTTTGTTAAGCACTTTGTGCGTAACACATTACATCCGCAGACTGATGGACAAATGGAGAGGCTCAATCAAGAATTGAAGCAATACCTCCGAATATTTATTAACGATAGACAGACGGATTGGGCCAAGTGGCTAAAGATAGCCCAGTTCTCATATAATATTAAACAGTCGTTGGCTACAGAAAAGGCACCATTTGAGGTGACTAGATCATACCTCCCCAGAATGGGTGTAGAACCTGGTAAAAGCAAGAACAAGGCTGCTGAGAACATGGTCAAAGACATGAAGTCTGTCTTGGACAAAACACGCAAGGCGCTATTTGAAACTGCAGAGCAGATGAAAGACAGGGCAGAGCGAAGACGCTCTAAGGCCCCTGACTACAAGGTCGGCGACCTGGTCTGGTTAGATACCGAGCACTGAAAGTTAAAAGATCAGCAGTCTAGAAAACTGACCGAAAAGTGGATTGGGCCTTACCAGATTAAGGAAGTCAAACCCAATTGTTACGATCTCTATTGGACATTTAAGGACTACTCATTTCTTTTTACTCATCAGTTATACCATCGGACCGATGACTCATTTCCTTCACGTATACTTCCGTTCCTCTCGCATTCGCAGTACCTATTATAGTACTTAGTCCTCAACGGACAGACCTGCCCTAGATAGGACCTAACTCCTATCACCGATTCCTTTCTATTATAAATATCATGTAACAGCAGTAGTATACTCCAATACAATTCTACACAGTTTATGCTTACAAAGCTAGACTCCTAAGATCAGACTTCTACTCAGAAGAAGACCAACTCTCGTTGGAAGACCTCCACTCAAAACTACATTCTCGAACTTGTCTTCGGATAAGTCTCTTTATAAAACCTCGACGAACCCTCAGACTTTGTTAAGCACTTCGTGCGTAACAAAAGAATCATATTCTAACCAGAAGTCCCACCTATTTAGGTTTGGGAAGAAAAGTCGACAAGACGTCGCAACAACCAACAACCAGATCCCAGAGAGCAAGAGAAAGCTCAGACAACCCACAAACAGCAACCCCACCAATGTCATCCCAACAAGAAAGGATAGCAGCACCACCTCCCTTTCCCCAACCAGACGTAACCCGACTCCACACCAGAGAACAAGCAGACGCTTTCTACGAAGCCAGAACACGTTGGCTACAGTACTACGCAGGAAGCCACCCACAGCTACTGCCCACAACCCAACACGATCCCCCAGTAACCATAGAAAACCTCTACGACGAGAACAACTTTGAAGAGTTTGAAGAGTTTGCAGCAGGCGGCGACCCGATACCACCTCCCACTCTACAGATACTCCCCGCCGCACCTGCTCCATCCCACATCCCACCACCACACACCATGTCTAACACTGCAGCCCCCAAACCCACGATGATCAGGAAAATCGATGACTTCAATGGAACCCCAGATAAAGCCCAAAGGTGGATATCGTCCACCAATCTACACTTTGATATCAACAACACCATCTACAACTCCGACAAGAAAAAGGTGTATGTGGCCCTCAGCTACATGAAGGACGGCAACACCACCTCATGGAGTGAAGCCAAGATGACCGAATACAAAGAGAAGAATGCCTACCCCACATGGGCAGACTTCATGAAAACCTTCACAGCCAGTTTCAGAACGGCAAACGTCAAAGGAACGGCCTCAGCCGCCTTGATGAAAATGAAGATGGAACAAGGAGAAAATGCAGTAGCGTTTAACTCAAGGTTCATGCTAGATGCTGGGAAAAGCGGCATCAACAATGAAGCCATGATCATGGTTTATCAAAAGGCTATCCGGCCACCCCTCCTTCGCGGGGCACTCACCGGAAAGGAACTACTCACCATCGAAGACTGGATGAGCACAGTGGCAAACCTAGACGCTAACTGGATCAGTGCCAACGCTATCTCAGAAGGAGCGTGGGGCGCCAGAAATAAAGAAAGACAGAATGACAGAAACCGCAAAAATGGACTATCCACTAGCACCAGAAGGTTAACCAAAGACGAAGAAGAATCAAGGAGGAAAGAGGGAAGATGCTTCATATGTAACGAGAAAGGACACATAGGAAGGAATTGTAGGTACAAAGGAAAAACTCCTGAAAGAAAGGTACGTCAAACCGAAACGGAAGATGACACCAAAACAGTGGTAGAAGAAGACAGGGTCCAAAACATCATGAGGATGTGGAGGGAGTTAGGAGAAGATCAAAGAACAGAGGCGATGAAAGAATTGGAAGACAAGGGTTTTTAAAACGACGGACTACCCCGATGTTAGTACCGTCAAAAATGGCAACTGTAACAATAGCAACAATCAATGCCAACTCTTTACGAATCGATTGCTCGTTGAAACAGAAAACCATCGGAACCAAAGCCCTGATAGATTCAGGAGCTACAGATGACTTCATGGACACCAAATTTGCCATCAGACACCGACTCCCCCTCCAAAAACTCCCAACTCCTATAACATGTAAAAATGTTGACGGAACCACGAACAAAAACGGAAAAATTACGCATTGCACCTATCAGAGGATAGATGCAGGAGGACAAAACAGGTTCACAAAGTTCCTATTGACCGGACTAGACAGAGAAGACGTATTACTGGGATTTCCCTGGTTATGAAAAGTCAATCCCGTCATTAACTGGAAAGACAAGGAATTACCAAACTCGGACAAACACTCCATCAGGATGAACCAAACAACCACGGAAACAAAAATTAGGACAACCGCAGTAAACGAAGACGTGTATGAAACCATTCATAGATACATATCCGACCAAACACCCTATCCTCGAACCATGATTCAATTGAAGATCAACTCGGCAATGGAACACGCGCAAATACACGGAGAAAAGAAGGAGCATAACCTCCCGAATGAATATAAAGGGTATTTGGACGTCTTTGACAAAAAGAAGTCGGAAAGACGCCCCAAGCGACAGGAATATGATCATGCAATCAACATGAAACCAGAATTCGTACCAACAGATTGCAAGTTATACCCATTGGCACCAAAGGAAGACGAAGCATTAATGGAGTTCTTAACGGAAAACTACAGAAAGGGATACATCAGGCCGAGCAAGTCGCCACAGGTGTCCCCTTTCTTCTTCATCGGCAAGAAGGATGGATCACTCTGACCGTGCCAAGATTACAGAAAACTGAACGCATATACCGTGAAAGACCCCTATCCACTACCCCTGATACCCGACCTCATCGAAAAATTGAAAGGAGCCACCATCTTTACGAAACTAGATCTACGTTGGGGATACAACAACGTAAGGATAAAAGAAGGAGACGAATGGAAAGCTGTGTTTAAAACCAGCAAGGGAGTGTTCGAACCAACGGTCATGTTCTTCGGCATGTGCAATTCACCGGCAACATTCCAAAGGCTGATGAACGACAAATTCAAAGACTACATTGATGAAGGTTGGATGATCATATACATGGATGACATTCTCATCTTTGACACGAACATCGAAAGACTCCGAATCCGAACGAAACAGGTTCTACAAAGACTACGCGATAACGACCTATTCCTAAAACTAGAAAAATGCACCTTCAAAGCGGAAACCATTGAATACTTAGGAATGATTGTTTCCCACAATCAGGTATCGATGGATCCAGCCAAACTCGCTGGGATCCGCGATTGGCCAATCCCGAAAGACACCAAAGGCGTAAGGAAGTTCTTAGGTTACAGAAACTTCTACAGGAAGTTTATCGGTCATTACTCTGACCTTGCCAGACCCTTGAATGCCTTACTAGAAAAGGATAGGAAGTGGAACTGGACCCAAACTGAAGACGACACTTTCAAATTGATGAAACAAAAATTCCTTGAATCCCCCGTAACACAAAGTCCCGACTCCTCAAAACCGTCAAAGATTGCTGCAGACGCCAGCAAACACGCCACAGGAGCTGTATTAATGCAACCCGATGACCAAGGACAATGGCACCCATGTGCATTTTTCTCCAAAACTCTATCCCCCGCTGAAAAGAACTACCAGATCTACGACAAAGAGTTATTAGCGGTAATGAGAGCTTTAAAAGAATGGAAACACCTACTTTTGGGAAGCCCCCACACGATCCAAATCCTGACAGATCACAAGAACCTGACGTACTGGCAAGAAGCCAGGAAACTCACACCGCGACAAAGAAGATGGCAGCTGGAACTGTCACAATACAATTACACCTTGGAGCACGTACCAGGAACCCACATGGTGGTACCCGACGCACTCTCAAGAAGACCTGATTTATACGTCGAAACAGAAGGAGACAACGATGACACACCAATGATACCCGCCTCAGTGTTCCTGTATCACACACAAACGATTAAAAACACAGTCGAACAAGCCATGCTCACAAACGATAATTATCCAGGAAGAACAAAGAAAGATGATTGGAGAAAAGAAGAAGGACAGTTCTTTTATCAAAATAAATTACTGATTGACGAAGTAGAAGAACAAAAAACGATCATCAAAGATCACCATGATTCCCTGTCTGCAGGACACCCAGGTAGGCTCAAAACCTACCAGTTGATCAAAAAGGCCTATTGGTGGCCAGGAATGATGAAACAAGTGGAAGAATACGTGAAAGGATGCGCAACTTGTCAACAAGTGAAAGTAAACACGCATCCCACCACCGTACCATTAATCCCAAACCAGACCCCAAAAACCACAGAACCAATGAAGTACCTATCTGTAGACTTCATAACTGATTTACCAGAATCTTCAGGATACGACAGTATAATGGTCATGGTAGACCAAGGACTTAGTAAGGGGGTAATCCTCTCACCTTGTCATAAAACCATCGACGCACTCGAAACCACACGAATCTTTCACGATTCCATCTTCAAACGATTCGGATTGCACGATAAACTCATATCCGACAGGGGACCACAGTTCGCCTCGGAAGTATCCAAAGAACTCCACAAACTCCTGAACATTGAAACCGCACTCTCCTCTGCATATCATCCCCAGATGGATGGACAAACAGAATGATCCAATCAAGAACTGGAGATCTACCTCCGCACATTTTGCCAGAACCAACCACACAGCTGGGCAAAATACCTTACAACCGCCAAATTCTGTCACAACCAAAGACCACACTCCACAAACAACCAATCACCATTCTACCTCCTCATGGGATATGAACCCCGAGGAATCCCGACTAAACACAGATCCACGATATTCCATCAGTGGAAAAACGATTATCCGAACTGCTTAGGGCAAGGGAAAACACCCTAAAAGCACACGAACTCGCGAGAAGCAAGATGATGAAACAAAACAACGGAAAGTTCACGCGATTCTCCGAAGGACAAAAGGTGTGGTTAGAGAACACCAATGCGAGAAAAAGCTACCAAATACAAGAAGTTCAACATGAAACGCATTGGACCTTTCCACATCCAAGAAAAGATTTCCCCGGTGAACTACCGACTATCCCTGCCTCCCCATTGGAGGATACACAATGTTTTCCATGCATCCCTTCTCACGCCGTATACGGAAACCAACACTCACGGCCCAAACTTTATCCGACCACCACCTGACCTGGTCAACGAAGAAGAGGAATACGAAGTAGAAAGTATTCTTAGACACAAACCCTGGAAACGCGGGTGCCGCTACCTGATTAAATGGTGCCATTACCCTCATTCCAAAAACTCATGGGAACCGGAAGAACATTTAACCAATGCTGCAGAGATACTGGAAGCCTATAAGAAGGACCACAAGCTGCGTTGAAGAGACAATCACCCTACTACCAACAATCCTCTGTCTCTCAACACAAAAACATGTCTACTTCTAACTCCACTGGCTTCCCTATCACCACCTACTCGATACCCGGCGACGCCAACTTGCTAGCCGACGAACGAGTGTCTTTTGCCCGTGGGCAATGACACAACCAAGCCGACGTCACTGACGCCATAGAATTAATGTCATCAAAAGACGCCTATACCTATCTCTTTTATGAGACCAAAAAACGCTGCCCCCATGCGTATCACGCTCTTTCTTCCATGCATACCTTCCTTGCCATAGACCTTATAGCTGATGAACTCCTAAAAGCCATAGACTCAATACATTTGTTGGAAAGCGAGCATTTGTGGCTCAACAGTCAGGACTTGAGTATCTGTCGGGCACTCCGGATGGAAAAGTTAGTTTTGGAATCTTTGGAACGACGCTTGAGGATGAGCTCCTCGAATGGGCAGATGGACTCGGCAAAGGAATATTTGGAATCAGGCAGGAGGACATTGCTAAACAAAGCTCGCACGCAGATAGAGCGAGACGGTTGTACGAGTACTCCTCCACCCGGTTTGTCCCTCCGGTCCCTGTCGCACCCAGACCAGACCAGTGTTACCCCAGAGCGCACTTACCACATCATCACCCATCGACCTACGCCCATCCCGTCGGAGGAAGAATATATTCCCACCGCCCCAACCAGCCCGATCTCACAAGAGTCGAGCCACTCCAGTCCCCGTTCCATTGGGTCAAACCCAAAACCACCGTCTCCCCCATCATCTCCACCTCGACCAGTGCCAAACGCCCAAACCCGTCGCCTGACGAACTGACGAGGAGCCCGACGCGGCCGGCAAGAGGTGATACTCCAGATCCCCGCCGCCAGAACTCCATCAAAACGGCAGCCTCATATGTCGAAGGGACAGAAAGACAGTCCGCCTGGCGCAATGCACAGGCCTGAGACTGGCTCTCCCTCCAACCCAATCAACGTAGATGACGACACAGCCATGATCAATCAGTTGTACGCAGGAACGTATGACCTGGGAGATAACGATCCAACCACTCCCCAATCCAACACCTCATCCAACACCCGACAAAGATACCATGAAGGTGTTCGTAACAACGCTCCATACTGCCAAAACTGCGGTTGGAGCGATCATCGCACATACTATTGCGAAGCCTACTATTGCCCTGACTGTGACTGTCGCGCACCGGGACATAGTTTCAATTGGTGTCCCATCCGCAGGGAAGACGAGGATAGGATTCTGATGGAAGGATTACATGGAGACGTTAGCTACGATGACAGTTACAATATGGATGGCGAAGGTACCGAATTTTGGTGAAACTCGAAGCGAGTAAGGGGGTAATGTTACGATCTCTATTGGACATTTAAGGACTACTCATTTCTTTTTACTCATCGGTTATACCATCAGACCGATGACTCATTTCCTTCATGTATACTTCTGTTCCTCTCGCATTCACAGTACCTATTATAGTACTTAGTCCTTCCTCAACGGACAGACCTGCCCTAGATAGGACCTAACTCCTATCACCGATTCCTTTCCATTATAAATACCATGTAACAGCAGTAGTATTCTCTAATACGATTCTACGCAGTTTACACTTACAAAGCTAGACTCCTAAGATCAGACTTCTGCTCAGAAGAAGACCAACTCTCGTTGGAAGAACTCCACTCAGAACTATGTTCTCAAACTTGTCTTCGGATAAGTCTCTTTACAAACCTCGACGAACCCTCAGACTTTGTTAAGCACTTTGTGCGTAACACATTACATCCGCAGACTGATGGACAAATGGAGAGGCTCAATCAAGAATTGAAGCAATACCTCCGAATATTTATTAACAATAGACAGACGGATTGGGCCAAGTGGCTAAAGATAGCCCAGTTCTCATATAATATTAAACAGTTGTTGGCTACAGGAAAGGCACCATTCAAGGTGATGAGATCATACCTCCCCAGAATGGGTGTAGAACCTGGTAAAAGCAAGAACAAGGCTGCTGAGAACATGGTCAAAGACATGAAGTCTGTCTTGGACAAAACGCACAAGGCGCTATTTAAAACTGCAGAGCAGATGAAAGACAGGGCAGAGCGAAGACGCTCTAAGGCCCCTGACTACAAGGTCGGCGACCTGGTCTGGTTAGATACCATCCCACTTAAAGTTAAAAGATCAGCAGTCTAGAAAACTGACCCAAAAGTGGATTGGGCCTTACCGGATTAAGGAAGTCAAACCCAATGCAGTGGAGCTGGAACTCCCAAAACAAATGAGGGTAGTACCCACGGTCAATATTAGCCGTGTGAAACCCTATAAAGGGCCGCTGCTGGGACAGCGCGTAGACTGGCCCGGACCGGTTGTAGTCACCCAGGAAGGTGAAGAAGAGTTCAAAGTTGAATGAGTGGTGGATGCACGCTTGAAGCGTGATACAAGTCTCTCACGCAGTGGAGCTGGTCACACGGGCTGCACCCTCTGACATCATCAGCCACTGCCTTCATCAACTGTATAGTACATATGTACAAACAAACCTGTAGTAGTATATATACCCCAATAGATCAAGGAGACTCCTGAGCGAGTCCTCCTGTTGTATCCTCACAACTCACTTATTGAAGCCTAAAGGGTAACCACTCCCTCATCATTATCTCTATAGCTTGTCTGAGTTGTGCGCCAGAGTAACAAACTCTTGGTTGTTACAGAGAGCACCCCACGTCCTCGACACATAAGCTGACCGTAGATGCGAGGTTGAGCTGGACCTCAAGTGGGAGAGAGGGAGATGGTAAGGGAAGAAGTAGAGAGCACTCCATGCTGGCTGACTACATGATGTCTTCGCCTGTACATCAAGAGCGCAAGTCTTATCGACACCCATCATCCTCCACCCCTGATGTGTTGTGACTAGCAATGCCAGTCCCAGCATCAGTATCAGGGTCAGCATTGTCGTTGCTGCACTCACTTCCTGATGTGTTTTTGCCCCTGCATCGAGGTGTGTTGGTACATGGGAGTGGGAGTGGGAAGGAACGTGGAGAGGGAGTGTCGTCTCACAGCCTAGACAATGGGGGTACGGGCAAGATGCGGATGGACAATGTGAAAGCAGTGCTTTCAAACAACGGGAGTGTGGTGTCGAGCTCTAGTTTGCATGCCAGGTCAGAGGCGATAGCAAGTAGTTGCAGTAAGCAAAGCCAGTCGGTGGGATCGCTGGAGGTAAAGAGCAAGACAGGGTCAGAGCCGTCAATCGACATGGTGATGCCAGTGGGGGAAGAGGTGTGGATACTGTCTTGTTCACGTATGCCTGCAAGTGTGGGGATTGTGTGTGGGGCAATGACATTGGGGAGTCTGCAGATGCAACTGGGGTACGGTAACGAGATGGTGGTCTATGTATACTGGGAACGAGTCGACTGACAGTGCACAGATGGCGGGTGTGGAGGAGATGTCATTGACGGACGAGCAGAGTCTGCATGTGCGGGTGATTGGAGAAGTTGCACTTGTCTACGATGTGTTTACGCTTGAGTCACGGGAGGGATTGTATCTCGCAGACTGGGGCTCAGAGGAAAAAATGCACGGATGAGGGTGGAGGTGCATGGAAAGACACTGGACACGTTCATTCTTCCACTCAAAAAGGTGAGAGTGTTCAGACGTGAGCAGAATGGGTGGTATTACGTGGGCGCACACACGTGGTCAGTGGCCAACATCCCACCCACTCTGGCTCACCCTTGACGACAAGGTGAGTGACCGTGGGAAAGAGGGACATTGCTGACTGAGGGACAGAGTCGGAGGCTGGTCACGACCAAGCTGGAACATTGGTGTTACCAAAACACTACCGCCGTTGAGTTGGCACGCCAGATCGAGGAGGGGTCACTCGCTCAGATCTCTGTCCACATCCTCGCCGTCTCTCTACAGCAGGGCTTTTGCGACTGCCCTTGGGTTCAAGCCAAAGTCGCGTCCGTCACAAGTCACTAGCTCTGTTCAGAGCGTCCTCGCGTAGCTACGCTTAGCTACAGACTGTTTTCGCGTAGCTGCTGTACAGGCACGTCATCGCTACCCGAATGGCCTTACCTCAAACCCTACGGTATTTTTGTGGATAGAAACCCAAAAAATATTCGTGGCAAACCTGAATTTGCTGAGGCGGATATTCTTGGGAAAGCTAGTATATTGAAGTGCCGATTCAATCCCTTCATCGATGGGGACGCTCCTCCATGTGATGACCCACTAGCAGCCTTCAAACCTCGAGGTTCCTCATGTCATCCCACAGCGTCGATGACATCTCCGACAACGACAATCAGAGCCAACAGCTGTCTGGTGAAGGCCACAGCATCACTAAGACTCTTACAAGTTGCAAGACAGGATCAGTGCAGACTCTTGCGTCCCAAGGCAATCCCCCGGCTCCATCTCGCATTACTTGGTCAAATCAACGCACTGACCGCATAATGGATTGGCTCGAGAAACATCCTGTGCGACGTCAAATGCTTTTTTCTGATTCCTTATCTGTAGCTAGGGGAGAAAATCGGCCAGTTGTGAGGAACACCAAGAGCGTCAGGGTCCCAATTGTCAGAAGAATTGCTCGACATGTCTTCAAGAACGACTCAAAGGAAGAACTCCGCATTGCAGTTGACCATCACCGCAAGCAATTTGGAGAATCAGTGCAATCAAGACTCAACCAGTACGTATTTATATATTATTTTTAACAGACATAATGATATTAACATGATGAATACTTCTGAAGCCTCGGGAAAAAATATAAGGAGTGTGTGCGCACATTGTCAGGTACAGGTGCTGGATTGTCTGCTGAAGAGTTGGCTTCGTCGGGTTTTAGCAACCCTATTGGTGAGCTTTGAATCAGTTGGGATTTCGGAATGGAAGCATATAAATCTCTACATTTAGAGAAAGTGCGTGGGCAGTTCAGATGGTGGGATCGTCTGCATGCAATGTGGAAGTCATCGCCAAAGTACACATCACAACCCGAGTCGTCCCTGCCTGGCCAAAATCTCGAAAGTAGTGCTATGTCGCTGCTGTTCGGTGCAAAGGCTGATCAAGGTCCCATGGACAACGGCAACTGCCAGAGCAATGGTGACTGGAGCCTCATGGAATACGAGGATGGTAGTTTAGTTCAGACGTCACAACACAGCATGCATCACCCTACGCCTCAGCAGCAGTTCGCTAGTCAGCAGCAGCAATATTCGGCCCTCCCTCAGCAGCAGTTCGCTAGTCAGCAGCAGTATTCGGCCCTCCCTCAGCAGCAGTTCGCTAGTCAGCAGCAACAATATTCGGTCCTCCCTCAGCAGCAGTTCGCTGGCCAGCAACAATACACTGGTCAACAGCAGCAGCAGTTTACCGGCCAGCAGCAATATGCTGGTCAGCCACAGCAGCAGTTTAACGGCCAGCAGCAATATGTTGGTCAGCCGCAGCAGCAGTTTAACGGCCAGCAGCAATATGTTGGTCAGCCGCAGCAGCAGTTTAACGGCCAGCAGCAATATGTTGGTCAGCCGCAGCAGCAGTTTAACGGCCAGCAGCAATATGTTGGTCAGCCGCAGCAGCAGTTTACCGGCCAGCAGCAATATGCTGGTGTTAGCACTCAGTCTTTTGGCGGGAACCATGTATATAGGAACCCACTACCCTTTCCCGCCCATCCCTCTTTTTCTAGTGCATCATTTGACAGTTTTAACTCCTCGACTCCTTCTGTACACTCAGTTTCTTCGCTCAATTGGCCTCCCACTCTTGCACCAACCCCAAGTACACCAGCCACAATTGCTTCGCAATCTGATCATTCGCTTGTGACGGGGCCATCCACTACTTCAGTTCTTACGTCGCCATCCGCCACATCTCTTCCTGGCACGAGGTCTGTTACCGCTATTCGTCGGCAAAGTCTCCAAGCGAGCGCCAGTGCAATCCGGGGCTCTCAAGATGCTTCCTTGAGTCAGACGCCTGCGCGAGGTGAAGATGACTCCCTGAGTCAGACACCTTCACGAGCATCCAAAAAAGGCAAAGGGAAACGGGCGCGTGTTGATGATGCACCAAACAACCCAGCAGATGATGTATCACAGACTCGCCCCTCCGAAGCTGATCAGATGGCAGACTTCATGCAGCCAATCATTCAGTCTGCGAAAGAGCAAGAGACTGCAGCATTGGAGGTCAAGCGGCTGAAACTAGTTCACGGAAGCGACGTCATACGGTACAAGAGTCTCAAAGTGCAATCTAAAATAGACGAAACAAAGAAAGAAGAACAGATTGAGATCACTAGGTTGCAGGTGGAGCGGGATCTGAAGATGGAGGAGATGAGGCTGAATACACACAGGATGGAGAATGACGCAAAGAACAACATGGAGATGAAGAAATTTGAGTTGTTGGCACGCCTGGGCGTATTTGGAAACCAAGGCAGAAACCAACAAGTTAACATGTTACGTGGCCTGCTAGGATCCTCTGTTCATCTTCCCTCTCCCCCTGAGTTTGCTCCCTCGCAGATTGCAGACACATCTGGGGCTGCGCCATCACCTTCGGGTCTCACTGATATGCAGAGCCTCTTACAGACGTTAACTCCCTCTGCTGACATGAATTATGATGATGCTGATATGCCTAGTCAGTACACATCCACCTCATCCAGCCATCATCATCATCCGTCGGCCCAAAACCCATCCATTTTTCAAAGGGACTATCACAGTGGGGATGCTATTTATGAGAACGATGTATAACTTTTTGCTTGCGTGTAGATATGTCCATGTTGTTTTAGCAATGTTTATAGTGTTATATGTATGCTTACAATGTATGAATGAATGATTATACTGCATTCTCTGATTATCTATATAAGTGGCTAGCAAAAAGAGCGGCCGAAAGGGTGTCTCTCAGGTTCTCCGTTGTGGCCAGGTCTATTTCAAGGTCCTCCTGGTCCGATTCTTCCAAGTCCCCATCAGTTGACGCTTCTAAGCTATCATTTAGTTCTCTCCGCCAGTCCCTGTCTATCGTACTTTTATTTCCCTCTATTTCTATGATCATATTGTGAAGAATGAAGCAACACCGAATCCAAAGTTTGGTGTAACTGAGTCGGTGAACTGAGCTGACTTGAATTCGGAGTTCCTTCAGTGACTGGAAGCGAATTTTCAGAAGCCCGATTGCGTGCTCAGACCGAATGCGGACACGGGATAGGTAATAATTGAAGTGCCGCTGTCGGCGTGTCAGAGCCCCATTAGGCGGCTGCTTGAAGGGTGGGACGCATGTGGCTGATAGTGGATAAGCTGAGTCAGCCCAAATCCACTCCCCAGGTCCCAAGAATGATTCTGGTTGCGTTCTCAGGCCAGTGTCGAGATATGCTGAAGCATCGTGGATACTACCTGTGTGACCAACACAGTAATCGACAATTTTCAGATTATGTGGGAGAGTCACAACCTATATTACAAATAAAAATTAGAAAATGAAAAACAGTTTCTATCAAATAAAATTACCTGTGCATTAATGGAATAATTAGACTTCCTATCATAGAAAGTCTCTCCATAATGGCTAGGTTTTTGAAATAAATTGAAGGTTGTCCCATCTATGGACAAATACCCGTTTCGCCAAGCAGGACAGACCTGTCTCTCGACCCAACATTTAGCGGCTTCTTTTTCAGCGGGAGTTGGTGCCTTGATGACATCATCATGGAGGGAAATGATCGCGATCATGCACCGCTTTGTGCATAACTCAACGCCTCCCACGGAAACGCCAGACCAATCGGCAATGTCAGCCACCGAAGCCCTATTGCCATAATGGCCTAATCGGGTAAGGAATATGGCCAATTGGACCTCAACCGGAATTTGCTCATTATTTGAATTGTTGTGGTAAATAGGGTGGTGGCGTACTCGGGCAAGTATTGCGTCAAAAGTGGAGGGATATACCCTCAATTGATGTCGGAAACGGGTCTGATTGTGGTTTCTGGACCATGCCAGTAAATTAAATTGGGGCTCACGTGGTGCAGGCGGGTGCACTGTGAAAACGCGTGTTTTCTGAATTTGCTGACATAAGTGACGGTATTTAGTAATCACCAGCCTAATATGGCTAATCTTGGCGCGTCCAATACGCAGCTCTGACGGGATCCGGCTCGATATAGAAGATACCGACATTGATATATGGTCATCTGTGCTGTCAGAACTAGCCGAGCTGATGCTGTGATCAGACGGTGAGGCTGAAGAGTGGATAGAGGGGTCATCCTCGTCGTCATCATTGCTGACAGTGCGAGGACGATGGATTAGCTGGTGAAGGACCTTTTTGACAGTCCTATCTAACTGCTGGCGCCGTTGCTGGCGGATAGTCGGACGGTTTCGAGTGAGAGCTGTGGGCATGATGGGGTAGACTAGCATTTCCCAGATCTCGTTTTGATCTTATATACGAGGTAGAAGTGGTATTTTCGATGTATTTTCATTTTGTAATTCTAAACCTAGATGAAATCTACCCCGAGTTATTCCTCGGTTATCTTTACCGAACGCCAGGGGACTCGCTTCGTTAGTCTAAAAATCCTCTCTGGAGGACTTTCCCCTGGCTTCGCTTACACTCTGAACGCAGCTACTGTTCCTGAATACGATCTATTTTGAGACCGCAATCATCTTGACGTAATGAGACTAAGAATGGGTAGCAGAACAAGGAACGGTCTCTAACTTTTTCTCTTTCTTCCATCGCCATGCCTCACTCACTGCACACATTCCTTGCCATCGCTCTACTCTCTCTTTCTCTCTTCGCTCATTCAACGACCGCTCATTCCCATCTGAGACATCTCTCCCCATGGCACAGGCGCCTCAATGCCCTTCCCAATGGGCCTGGTGCCCTCTCTGCTAACTTGGTTGGCTCTCCCTCCTCTACTTCCCAGTCATCCTCCTC